>NC_132868.1:6784456-7092500 GCF_048164855.1 Canis lupus baileyi | reverse complement strand
GCATTTTCTTTTGTGAATTTTGGTTTAGAAGAGGAGTCTTTTTCTAAGACCTAATTGAAAGTTATTCATTTGATATGCAAGAATTATCATTAATGTTCATTCATTTATGTGCCCACTAACTTATTTATTCATGCTTCCATTAGATGTTATGGCGCTTCTACCATGTTCTGTGTCCTATACTGGTTGGTGGGCGGCAATGAGGCATGACTTTCTTTGTGGGGCACCCAGGGGCTAGTCAGCAGGGACTTCAGCATTACTTCCAGGAAATGCACACAGATCCTAAAGTTCCCTTAGAGTCTCCCCCTCTTATTTCTGCTGATTGACTTCTTCTCTACCCAAACAATGGAGGTATAATTACTGATGCTCTATGACAAAAGACAGGAATGATGAATTCACATTTTTCTCTCTTAATCCAAGAAACTAATATTCAATATATAAGTTCAATTTTGTTTAGAAGGCAAAAAGATTGACTCAAGAAAAATATTTCCCCATAGCTCTAAACTTCCCAAGTTTTTATGAACTCACAAGGAAGAAAATATAATTTAAATACAATTTTGAAAATAAATGTCTTTATTAACATCATTCATGAGTCATCAAATTTCAGATGAAAAACAATTCTATTTTGAAAATTTTAGGATTGAGGCCCTGGCAATAAGAGATTTAAATATAAAACTGTAGAGGTGTCATTGTTATACATCTTTTTTTAAAAATGGATATGATGAGATTTGTGAGTGATTTAGCCACTGAAAGTCCATGTGAGACATATTTTAACTTTTAGCTTTATGACAGAAGGAAACATTAACTGTAATATTACTCACATCATTTTGCATGTCTTGGAATCCACCATAAAATCTGGAATATTCAATCAGCACTGAAGTTCACATGTCATATTTGGGCTCAGTCTTATGCTCTAGCCTTCTGTGAGTTGTGACTCTGGTAGGTGCTGTGACAGGTTTTCGTGTGTTCTAACACTATTTGTTTTAAAAACTTTTTCTTTGCTACAGCTACTAGACTAGCACTTTGATTTTTGAATATAATGTTTTATTTAGTCTCAACAGGTGAGACTATTGTGCCCCATGGCACAATAAGGTACGATTAACTTTCTTTCCATTCAGAATGTACCCAATCCTATGACACAGGGGATGAACATAAATATGAAGCGAGAAGTTAGATGGTCAGTTGTAGCCAATTCAAATACATGACCATTCCTCTGTGATCTATGCAAAATGGCTTATATCTGTAGGATGTTTGTAGGAACCATGGCTAGTTGATGTAATCAATAAAGCTTGCTAAATGACATTTGGAAAAACTAAAATTTTGGAAAGATTGGTGAAAATGTGAGAGAGAAACACAATGCCACCACATATCATGATGTTCAATTATGTGGGAGTTGCCATACATCCTCAAAGAACCCCTGGTCTTAATCCACTGTTAAGAGTAGACTTTGGTTGTGTACTTTCACCACACACACACACACACACACACACACACACACACACTGTAACCATGCCAGGAGGTGGATATGTTAATGAGCTTGACTGCAATCAACATTTCACTGAGTATATGTGTATCAAACTATCATGCTATACACTATAATATGTATGATTTTTATTTTAAAATTTTAATTCATATTTATGAGAAACATTTTATGTATATATTAAAAATATAATTTTTAATAGGTTTAAAGGTAGTCCAAAATGCTAATATCCTGAGTATCCCAAGGGATTCTGGGGCTTTGTATTGGAACTAAGTGGCTTTTTCACAGGGCAGTCTCGAAGTGAAGGTGTGCTCTATGACCATTGTAAAATATTCTGTGATACTTTGTGCAGTTTTGTGCCATTTTTAATGTATTATGTCAGGGGCTTTCACTCCAACATATTTCTTAAGTTTTAAAATCCACTACATTTGAGGAAAGAACCACACCTTTTTACACCTTTTTACCACTACAGACAATCTCAGATTCTCCACTGAATGCCTATATAAAAGCCTGAGTGTGGGCAGCCTGGGTGGCTCAGCAGTTTAACGCCACCTTCAGCCCAGGGCGTGATCCTGGAGACCCAGGATAGAGTCCCACGTTGGGCTCCCTGCATGGAGCCTGCTTCTCCCTCTGCCTGTGTCTCAGCACTTCTCTCTCTGTGTCTCTCATGAATAAATAAAATTAAAAAAAAAAAAGCCTGAGTGCATTTGAGAAATTCAGTTATTTATTGAACATTGGAAATGTCCCAGGAGGTCAGACTCAGGGTCCAGCCAGCCAGGGGTGTGCCTGTGTTGGATACCAAAATGGACAAGGCTGAGTCCCTGTGCAACACCCTATGGGGGCATCATGGCATTTCAACACTAATCGTGAAAAAGTTATTTTGATGTTCTGCTGCAGTTTAATTAATTGAACTGACAATAACTGTATTACAAAAGTAAGGAGTTCTTTGGAAGACTGAAAATTTAATGGGAAATTTTATTAAATACATCATTTTGATTTGCAACCTTATTATGAAATTTTAAAAATTCATATTATACATTTGGATTGTCCATATGTTTCTTTAATAAGCTTCAATAAAAATAGAATTTAAAAGGAATGCAGCTTCCTGTCACTTTTATCTTTTATTTAATTAAACTTTCCTGGCTTGCTAAATCATATAATTCCATTCATATCAATTCTGGCATGGGTGATTTTTTTTAATTCTTTTTCATTTGTTGAGCTCCATTGTCTTTTTAATATACTTTTTTTTTGTTAATTGTCAAAAACTATTTAAGTGTTGTTTTTCCATTCTTGTTATATTTTAAATACTCTCATATTGTTTTATGATCAGCAGAAAGCCAAATTTATTGATATCAATAGGGAAGTTTTGTATTGGCAAAATAGGAGAGTGTAATCTAAATTGAAGGCAAAATATATGACATTCTAGACATTTAGGTGAGGAAGGACTATAACCAGTCTTTGATTGATCTTGACCTCCAATGGGTGAATCTAAGGAGATAAAATCATTCCTACAATTCAGAAAACCTTGTAATTGGTTCAAGTTTTAAAGTATCGTGGTCTGGCAATATGCATGGTATAATCTCATTCTTTTTTGTACCTGTTGAGACCTGATTTGTGACCCAGTATGTGATCTATTTTTGAGAATGTTCCATGTGCACTTGAGAAGAATGTGTATTCTGTTGCTTTAGGGTGGAATGCTCTGAATATATCTGTGAAGTCCATCTGGTCCAGTGTGTCAGTCAAAGCCCTTGTTACCTTGTTGATCTTCTGCTTAGATTATCTGTTCATTTCTGTGAGTGGGGTGTTAAAGTCCCCTACTATTATTGTATTATTGGTGTGTTTCTTTAATTTTGTTATTAATTGGTTTATATATTTGGTAATTGCTTTCAAGTTTGGGGCATAAATATTTACAATTGTTAAATCTTCTTGTTGGATAGGCCCTTTTATTATGATATAGTGTCCTTCTTCATCTCTTATAATTTTTGGTTTAAAATATAGTTTGTCTGATATAAGGATAGCTACTCCAGCCTTCTTTTGATGTCCATTAGCAAAATAAACTGTTTTCCACCCCCTCATTTTCAATCTGGAGGTGTCTTTGGGTCTAAAATGAGTCTCTCTGGTAGCCCGACTGGCTCAGTGGTTTAGCACCACCTTCAGTCCAGGGTGTGATCCTGGAGACCCAGGATAGAGTCCCACTGCGGGCTCCCTGCATGGAGCCTGCTTCTCCCTCTGCCTGTGTCTCTGCCTCTCTCTCTGTGTGTATCTCTATGAATAAATAAATAAAATCTTTAAAAAAAATAAAATGAGTCTCTCATAAATGGCATATTGATAGGTATTTTTCTTTTTTATCCAATCTGATTGGAGCATTTAGTCCATTTACATTCAGAATAATTATTGAAAGATATGAATTTAGGGAGATGGAGGGGGTGGAGTAACTGGGTGATGGGCATTAAGGAATTATGGTAATGAACACTGGGTGTTGTATGCAACTGATGAATCATAAATTCTACCTCTGAAAGTAAAAAAAAAGGAAGAAAGAAAAAAAGAGAGAGAAAGAAAAGAAGAAAGAAGAAAGAAAGAAAGAAAGAAAGAAAGAAAGAAAGAAAGAAAGAAAGAAAGAAAAAAAAGAAAGATGCTTTCTAAAAACAAATAAAATCCAGAAAATCTGACTCCTATCCATGAATATAACCCCCACCCAGAATGGAAGACTTACCTATGTCTTTTCTGGGATTTACAATTGTCAGTATATTCTCTGAATAAACAATGGACTCATTCTAGGTGTTTCCAGTTTTCAGAATTTTTTCATGACTTTTCTTTTTTGATTTTGGGGTGTGTGTGAGTGTGTACACATGCACACAGAGTTTAGGGAATACGCTTTCTTATATAAGTATATTTATAGATTTGCCTTTCTTTTTATTTAGAAATTGAGGGAAAGTACTTGCTGTAAATACTCTTCTAGTTTTCTTTGACCTGAACTGGAAATTCAAAAAGCTCAGAGAAATACCAACGGCACTGGTGTTGCCAAAGTGAATGTTCCTTGCTTAGATTTCAGTAAAACTTCAATATGCCCCCTTTGAAGTTGAATTTGTGCTTTAAGCAAAAGAAAAGTGGTGGTGCTAAGGAATCCCACTCAGCTCAGGAAGGGATGTGGATTTCACCTCTGCAAGGTGTCCATTTGATTCAGTCCAGGATGACAGTTTCTCAGAACATCTACTGTCTGATTGCTCTTTTCTGGTCAATAAATGAAGGAATACAGATGTGCTTAGTTGAGTAGAGATCCTTCATCTAAAATGTCTCCAGTGCTTATATGCCCCTTTATTCCCAAAAGTCAGGTTCAGTTAGACTGTGGATCCCTGAGAACCCTTTGTCCCCACGTATGGCTTGTCAGGTGATGGACATGCCAGCCCTGTGCCTCCTCACCTGACCAGGGGGGAGACCTGCCTCCCCGCTACATGGCCTGTGTTCTGGATGGAGGTGAAGAGCATCATTCCTGCCCTGCTGGAGAGCAGGTGAATAGGGGTCTGGGAAATAAAACTGTATTTTTATTTACTATAGCTCTATCAATCCAAATAAACATGAGTATTTCCTTGTGTTCTTCTAAAGATATGCTTGATCTATAAAGAACTTCTTAAACTCAACACCAAAGAAACAAACAATCCAATCATGAAATGGGCAAAAGACATGAACAGAAATCTCACAGAGGAAGATATAGACATGGCCAACATGCACATGAGAAAATGCTCTGCATCACTTGCCATCAGGGAAATACAAATCAAAACCACAATGAGATACCACCTCACACCAGTGAGAATGGGGAAAATTAACAAGGCAGGAAACCACAAATGTTGGAGAGGATGTGGAGAAAAGGGAACCCTCTTACACTGTTGGTGGGAATGTGAACTGGTGCAGCCACTCTGGAAAACTGTGTGGAGGTTCCTCAATCAGTTAAAAATATACCTGCCCTACGACCCAGCAATTCCACTGTTGGGGATTTACCCCAAAGATACAAATGCAATGAAACGCCGGGACACCTGCACCCCGATGTTTATAGCAGCAATGGCCATGATAGCCAAACTGTGGAAGGAGCCTCGGTGTCCATCGAAAGATGAGTGGATAAAGAAGATGTGGTTTATGTATACAATGGAATATTACTCAGCTATTAGAAATGACAAATACCCACCATTTGCTTCAACGTGGATGGAACTGGAGGGTATTATGCTGAGTGAAGTAAGCCAGTCGGAGAAGGACAAACATTATATGTTCTCATTCATTTGGGGAATATAAATAATAGTGAAAGGGAATATAAGGGAAGAGGGAAGAAATGTGTGGGAAATATCAGAAAGGGAGACAGAACGTAAAGACTGCTAACTCTGGGAAACGAACTAGGGGTGGTGGAAGGGGAGGAGGGCGGGCGGTGGGAGTGAATGGGTGACGGGCACTGGGGGTTATTCTGTATGTTAGTAAATTGAACACCAATAAAAAATAAATTAAAAAAAAAAAAAGATATGCTTGTTCCGGCTCAGTGGTTTAGCGCTGCCTTCAGCCCAGGGTGTAATCCTGGAGTCCTGGGATCGAGTCCCATGTTGGGCTCTCTGCATGGAGCCTGCTTCTCCCTCTTCATGTGTCTCTGCCTCTCTCTCTCTCTCTCTCTCTCTGTGTGTGTGTGTGTCTCTCATGAATAAATAAATAAAATCTTTAAAAAATATGCTTGCTCCAGAAAATATTTTTCTTCAATGCTAGTCTCATCCAGTGCAGGAGATTGTTTTGTGCTCACCCGTGTAAGGCCTAGCAAACCCTCCTCCCCAAGAAAATTTGGTTAAGATGCCAAGACGGATGATTTTATACATGCACTAAGAGGCTGTGCAAGGACTTATTATCCACAGTAATGATGTTTCCTGGGAAGCGCAGGACAGGCTATCAAGCGTGTCTGAAATAGCTTGACAAAGCAGAGAGTGTAGCCCTGGGATGAACAGTAGTTATGGGCTGGGGCCAGGGCAGCTAAGTCTGGTGTAGCATGAACTTCCTGGCATCCCAACATGGGTGTCATGGGCTTTTCATTGACTTACCCAGATTTGGAGAAAGAAGGAAAGCAAGAAGGTGGGGCTTGAGAACTATCAGCAGATTCAAAATTGAGCCAGACATTTAGGGTGAATTTTTCTCACAAGATCCTATTTGTTGATGGATACTAAAAGGCATCTAGTCTAAACTTGTCCTGTCCCCCCCCCCCAAAAGGATATATTTAATCACCATCATCTGGGAGGTGAATGATTCAGCCATAGCCACCAATGTTGACATCCCCAGTAAGTAGACTAGAACCTGAGAGTATGAGGATTGTTATTGATTGGGCCTGGGCTGGCAGGCAGAACTATTCTGATAGGAATACTGATGTGAACAGTTTCAAGAATTTCAATCTGTAAGAGCTAATATTCTTATCCTTGCAGTGTAGGTGTAAGAGGCCAGGGAATGTTCTAGAAAACATTCTGAGAAAGGATGGACCTTCTGGATGTCTGTGGCCATTAGCTAAACATAGAAAGGGACACTTAACATTTTGGCTACACATCCTATACTTTTATTTATAAGTTAATAGAGGCTTGCTCACAGGCATTCAGTTTGGACATTTTTCATACATTTTCATGTTATACTTTGGGTGAAGACTCTGATTTAAAAAAGAGGTGTTTGGGAAACTGCCTTATTTCAGAGTAGCAGTGGTAGAGAGAAAATAAACATCTGAGCTATGGCTGTGCCCTGGCAATCCTGAAGGGGGAGGGCCTAAGGTCTAGTGCAGGTCATTACTGCTAAAGACAGATACTCTTAAGTTTGTCCAGTGACCACTGACTTCTCCTACACAGAGCTCAAAGGACTCTATAGAAATGACATGAGTCCGGTGGAAAGGCATCTGTGAAAATGCTAGATTTGGGTAGTAAAGAGATATCTGTTCTAGAGACAGTAGTGGATCCTCCTCAACCAACCCCACCATGATTTATCCACTCTCTGACTGAGGGTATGAGTTATAAAATTGCTTTAAAAAGCAACTCATGTGAAAAAGACATAGCATGTGCCTTCTTCCTCATCCCAGGGCTCTCCCTCCTACCCAGAAGCCATCACTCTTGTGTGCATCTTGCTTTTTGTGCTGTGTCTTTACCTCATTGTACACCTTTTGTCACACCTCTGTGTGTGCCTGTGTGAGCACGCACTTGCAGGCTAGGTTATATCTATAATAGATTATTAACCATCAAAAATTACACATAAAACCTTTACTTCTATTTTTACCTATATTGATCTTAAGTGAATTTTAATACTTAGAATATTAAAATGTGTTTAAATAATTAAAATCTGCTTAAAACATTCAATTTAAAAAAGTTTATTTTATTTATATTTAATGAAGTTTATTTTAACATAAATTATTTGCAACATTTAAAATAGTCACACTGCACAACGCTTAAAGAGACCAATAATTCTTTTATTTTTATTTTGTATCTTATTTAAAGATTTTATTTATTTATTCATGAGAGACAGAAAGAGAGAGAGGCGGAGACACAGGCAGAGGGAGAAGCAGGCTCCACGCAGGGAGCCCGATGTGGGACTTGATCCCAGGACTCCAGGATCATGCCCTAGGCTGAAGGCAGGCGCCAAACCACTGAGCCACCCAGGGATCCCTGAGACCAATAATTCTTATAAAGTTGATTGCAGACATTAGGAGCTTCTTACCACAATGGATACCCCAAACCCACTTCCCCAAAGGCAGACACATTCAGCACTTTTTAATTTTTTTAAGATTTTATTTATTTATTCATGAGACACACACAGAAAGAGGCAGAGACACAGGCAGAAGGAGAAGCAGGCTCCCTGTGGGGACCCCGAGTGGGACTCGATCCCAGGACCAGCATCATGCCCTGAGCTGAAGTCAGACGCTCAACCACTGAGCCACCCAGGTGTCCTCATTCAGCACTTTTAGCTGGTTGTTTTGGTGTTGGTTTCCATGTCACTGAGAATCATGCTGAAATGGTTCCTCTTTATGCTTTGGTTTTAGAACATCTGTTGATGCCCACTGTGATAGATGAGGTAGGCTGTCCTGCACACATCCTTCCACTGACCCTTCCATTCCTACGTGCACATATTCTTCTTGATTTAATCTTCCAAGTATGCTTTTGTCATAATTTTGCTTATAAACATATTTAATATTTCCACCACATTACGTGCTTGCTATTCACAAGAGTTTGTACAGTACAATTATTTTTTTCTTCATATGATTTAGTTTTCCTTTCTTCCTTATGTGTTTATCACTATTTCAACCCCAGATTCTTCTCCCATTGTATAAATGTGCTGTCAGTATATTCTGAGCCACTATCAGCATCATCCCCCAGCCTTCTGACTGGTTCCAGCCCATCTGGCCTGCTTCCTCTCCAGACATGCTACCCAGGCCCCCATCCTGGGACCCTCTTCACCTCTTCCTAAAAGTGGACCACTGTTTCCTGAATTTCCTTGTCCATTCTTCTATTTTCTTGGATTACTGCCTCAATTTTGTAAACCACGTTTTCTAGTAGCTTGCTAGGACAAAGTGCAAGGGGCGTAAAATCTTTGAGAACTTCCCTATCCAAAGTATCTTTATTCCACACTTGCACTTGATACACAGTTTGACTTGCTGCAGAATTCTAAGATGTGGAGCACGTGGGTGGCTCAGGTAGTTAAGCAACTTACTCTTGATCTCAGCTCAGGTCTTGAGCTCAAAGTTGTGAGCTCAAGGTTATGAGTTCAAGGTTGTGAGTTCAAGCCCCATGCTGGGCTCCATGCTGGGTATAGAGCCTACTTTAAAAAAAAATTCTAAGAAGAAAATAACTTTTCTTCACCATCTGGAAAGCATTCTTTTCATATTTTTTAGTTTTTTTGCTTAATTCTTTATAAAAACAAAACGATGATGTTTTCCTCCTTGGAAGCTTGTTGAACTCTTTGTTATACTCAGGGTTCTGAAGACTCACAATGTTATCCCTGTTATGGTTCTATTTTCAGCCATTGTGCTCAGCAAGTAGTGGTGCATCTAAATTTGGAGACTTGTATTTCAAGTCTGAGCAATTTTTAAAAAGTGTCTTATTGCTAATTTTCTCCTTTTTTTTTCTTTTTTCTCTTTTTTCCAAAAGATTGTATTTATTTAAGAGAGTGAACACAGAGGGAGAGTGAAAGAGAGAAGCAGACTCCTGCTGAGCAGGGAGCCCAATGCAGCCCTCCATCCTAGGACCCTGAGATCATGATCTGAGCCGAAGGTAGATGCTTAACTGACTGAGCCACCCAGGGGCCCCTTTTCTGTTTTCTTTTTTCTTTCTGTTCATTCAGCCATCGTTAATTGAAAATCTACAATTCTGTTTCATTCCTAATAATGTTTTTGAGATCTATTTTGGGGCTACCTTTAGAACTGGTCAATGCATCTTAACTACAGTTTAACATTGAACTATATAGATATGTCTTAATTTAATAATATGTTAATAGATACGCAGACTGTTTCTCTTTTGAGAGTTTGTAAGCAATGCAGTGAATATCTTTGTGCCTGGGCTCTTGGACCCATGTGAATACTTTCTGTGTGTAGACCACAATTGGGGCACAGAAAACACACATGTAAGTGAGACGTTATTGTTTGTCTTCCTGGCCATACTGATTTACGCCTTTATTTGCATTTCCCAACATCTTGTTAATGCCTGATCCTGTCAAATCTCTAAAATACGACCAATATGACAGGTGAGAAACTGTTCCTCAGCCAAATTTGTAAGTCTTCAATATCCATTAAAGTTGGAGATCTTCACATATATTAACTAGACATGAAGGTTTCCTCGTCTATGAATTATCTATTTGTCCATGAGTTCTCAATAAAATTGAATTTCTGGATATGACAAAATGCATACCTCAAAATATGGAAACAAAACCAATCTGACCAGCACAGAAAACATGTGATTTGTGCATATGACATTTTGCTATTAATAAGAAATATCTGGATATGAGTGATATATTTAAATAAAACATATTCATAATAATTTCTATCTCACTTCATTATTCTAAAGAAAGAATCCTTTCTGGGGCAGCCCGGGTGGCTCAGAGGTTTAGCACCACCTTGAGCCCAATGAGTAATCCTGGAGACCTGGGATCGAGTCCCATGTCAGGCTCCCTGCATGGAGCCTGCTTCTCCTCTGCCTGTGTCTCTGCCTCTCTCTCTCTCTCTCTCTCTCTCTCTGTGTCTCTCATGAATAAATAAATAAAATCTTAAAAAATAAAAAAGAATCCTTTCCTTTTTTAAAATGAAAACAGCAAGTGGGTGATAACATTGATTTACTTTTTACATCTTAATCTTATCAGCTATGTCTTCATCATTCATAAGATATTGCTAATGAGTCTTGTTAGTAAGCTAATTCATTTTTTAAATTTATAATCATAAAATGAATATTAAATTTTTACTGTATTCATAGTAGAAAAGAAAATTTAATAATAATCTCCCAAACTAGGAAAATTGGCATTAATATTTTATAGATATTTTCATTCCTTTTTATGTATATATAAACATGTTATATTTTAAATATGAATATTTGTGCAGACTATTATGCCACATTTTTCCACTCCATATAATATGATGAAAATTTTTTTCTACACCATCAAACATTATTTTGCAACTATAATTTAAATGGCTGCATAGCATGTCCATTATATAGGACAATTTAATTAAGCAGTTCCTCACTTTTCTATACACATTTCTCATATTTGGATCTCTACTTTCAGAGATATGAAATAAAGACAAAAATTATATCCACATTCCTTGCTGAAAAAATAACGCTAATACTAAAAGTCATTCATGACTGCCTCATCTAGAATATGTTTTCATTCCTACTTCTTTCTATAATAGTCTCTGGATACCATCTCAATTTCCCATTCTCAAATTATTACAATAATTCTATGCTTCATTCTATGCCAATGGGATCAAGTTTGGTGCCACAGGAAATTCAAGACCTTTGAATGCTTTGTTTGGCCAATTTTGGGATCAATCGGGAAAATGCTAGCTTAGTTTCCTTGCACAGTGGTTTTTTAAAAAGCATTAATATTACTACTGTTGTGCAGTTGCATGAGGCAGTGCCTTAATAAATAATTCTTTGAACTTATCACCACATCCTAGGGATTTCATATTGACCCCCCGACTTATATGATTAAGGAGCCACATTGATAGTATAGGGAAATTAAGCTTTAGTTTCATACTGAGCTGCCAAGATTATCACTGAAAAAACTCCGATGTCATGCTTTACTGAATCTAAAATGTATATTTTCTCACATTTTAAATTTCAAAATGAAGGTCATCTTACAATCAATTATATATTAAAATACGGTTGTTGGCAGTTTTGCTTTCTTTTTTTTAAATTTTTTTTTCAGTTTTGCTTTCTTAGTGGTACATAAAATAACAGCACATCTCATACTTAATGGCTTCTTAAATTCTTTGACTTACAAGCTTTTTTTGGCATAGTTCTCAACGATCCTCACCTTCTGCTAGCCATGCACCAGGTAATTCAGTCCCCTTGAATGTGGGCTGGGCTGAGGACTTGCAGAACTGCAAAAGCCATAGGGTATCACTTCCAAGATTAGGTTATAAAAGACTGTGACCTCTATCTTGTTGGCATTCTCAGTCTAGCTGCTCTTGCATTTTCGCACTGAGGGAAAAGACAGCCTGGTGAGGAACTGAGCGGCCTCTGGCCTGAATACATCTGAAGCCTGAAGAGCATAATAATTTATTTTATTTTATTTTTTTTAAGATTTATTTATTTATTTATTCATAAGAGAGAGAGAGAGGCAGAGACACAGGCAGAGGGAGAAGCAGACTCCATGCAGGGAGCCTGATGTGGGACTCGATCCCAGGACTCCAGGATCGCGCCCTGGGCCAAAGGCAGGTGCTAAACCACTGAGCCACCCAGGGATCCCCAGCATAATAATTTTAGAGGATAGCTGCATCTCTCATATTAGAAATATCTATATGTCCACCAATTACTGAATGGATCTAAAATGTTCTCCTTTATTTTTTTAAGATTTTATTTATTTATTTATTTATTTATTTATTTATTTATTTATGACCCAGAGAGAGAGGCAGAGACATAGGCAGAGAGAGAAACAGACTCCCTGCAAGGAGCCCGATGTGGGACTCTATCCCAAATCCTGGGACAACACCCTTAGCTAATGGGAGACACTCAACCGCTGAGCCACCCAGGCATCCCTAAAAATGCTGATGTTCTGTACAACAGCATACCCCATATCAGTGGAAATGAGTGAGTTACTGCTATGTACAGAAATGTAGGTGCATCTCACAGATGTGATTCTGGGTGAAAGAAACCAGATATGAAAGAGCACACATGGACTGTTGAGGCAAGAAGCAAAGTGAATCCATGGTGTTAGAAGCTGGGATAATAGGTCAGACCAGAGAATGGGGATAAGGTTGGAAACTTGCATAAATTTTTTCAGATGCTAGTAATGTTGTATTGATCTGCTTTGTGGTTTATACAGTTGTGTTTATTTTGTGATAATTCAAAAACTTGTACATTTATGATTTGTGTAAATTTCTCTATTTTTTTCATGTCTCTCTTATCACAGTGGAAATAAAGAGAGAGTGAAATGTCATGCACCAATTCTTAAATATTTTGGATGCAAACATATGAACTTCTATACTCAAGGCCTTTGGCCAGAACTTGTCTCAAGTCCCTACCTAATTGCCTTAGGCTAAGAATTGTGGCCTTCGGTGTGCTCCAAATAAAAAACACTAGAAATCATCAAACTGCAGTAATGTCTACTATATTAAGCTACTTTCTGAGATCACGTGTCTGTTAAGTGGCAGAACCAGGATTTAAAACCAGGCATTCAGATTCTGGAATCTAGGCATCTAACATGCATTGGACTACCTAAGAAGAAAAGTAGCTTGTATGGTGCTTGAGTCCAAGTCCCTATTCCTTTTTAGTGCTCCTTCTACTGATTTAGGTACTTTGTTGGTCTTTTTAAATCGATTCATATATTAATATACATTAAACATTTCTTCAGGAAATTGTTGTCTATCAGGCGCTATATATCAATCTTAGAAATTCACAATGTTGGGGAAAAGTTCCCCCCTCGAGGATTCTATGGCCAAGAAGGACATATGGATGCAAAAGTAAATGAAATCAAATTTGACACACATTTACTAAGGGCAACAGCTGATGGAAACTGGACTAAATGGGGATTCAGAGATGGACAAGACATGAAGCATGCCATTAAGGACCTCACAATTTAGTGGAAGAGATGGAAAATTTAAAAAGAAGGAAGAAAGAAAAGAAAAAAAGAAAAGAAAAGAAAGAAAAGAAAAGAAAAGAAAAGAAAAGAAAAGAAAAGAAAAGAAAAGAAAAAAGAAAAGAAAAGAAGAAGGAGGAAGGAGGAGAGGGAGGGGAGTGGAAAGAAATGAGGAAGGAGAAGGGAAGAAAAGAAAAGAGAAAAAAGAGGAGAGGAGAGGAGAGGAGAGGAGAGGAGAGGAGAGAGAAGAGAAGAGAAGAGAAGAGAAGAGAAGAGAAGAGAAGAGAAGAGAAGAGAAGAGAAGAGAAGAGAAGAGAGAAGAGAGAAGAGAGGAAAGGAGAGGAGAGGAGAGGAGAGGAGAGGAGAGGAGAGGAGAGGAGAGGAGAGGAGAGGAGAGGAGAGGAGAGAAAGCTGGGTTCACTGCAATATAATATTAAATATGTAAGTGGCAAAAAGCTGCATAAACCAAGCTGATCAACTAAGGTTTCAGATAGAAGGTGAATTTTTTTTTTCCGGGCTTATAAATGTGAATAAAGTCTGCAAGGAAGATAGGGACACATGTGCCAAGAAGAAAATGCTGTTTGTGGAAAATGCATGGTATGACCATGGCATGGCTTAAAGTGCCGAGTGGCAATGTGAGTGGATCTCAGCATGAAGGACATAAGGTTTTGCAAACTAGAGAGTGGTCAGTAGTTATGGTGAATGGAGTCATGAACTTGGGACAAAGAGAAAATTCAGAAACACAGTCCATTGTTGGGGTGAGAGAGGACTCAGGGATGATGCTAGCTTTTGGCTTGAGCAAGTGGGTGCAACTAGCAGATGAAGGGGCAGCCCTTGTGGCGCAGCGGATTAGCGCCGCCTGCAGCCCAGGGCATGATCCTGGAGTCCCTGGATTGAGTCCCACGTCAGGCTCCCTGCATGGAGCCTGCTTCTCCCTCTGCCTTTGTCTCTGCCTCTCTCTCTCTGTCTCTATGAATAAATAAATAAAATCTTTAAAAAAAAAAAACTAGCAAATGAAGGATGGAGTAGTCGTAGAAGTGGCCAATTGCTTTAGAGTATATTTTGGACATACTACATCTAAGTTGCCTGTGGAATATTTCAGTGGGGAGTCTAATACAATTCAGCTCTGTAGGTGTTTGCATATTCTTTATATCTTTACCTTACTGTATTATCAAATTCTCTTTGTTCTTTCACTATTATTTACACAGAGGAGAAATTCAAGTGGGGATGTTTCTAAAACACCCAAAACAAAAGATCCATTAAGAAGATCTTATTGAGGCTGAATACCGCCTGGAGCTACTGTTGTGAAATTAATTTGTGGAAGTTGAAAGGGAACTTGGCATTTTATGAAAGTTCTTTCATATCTGTTTATCTGTTTTCAAATATAGGGTGAGACTTTGTGTGTGCCAGGGTCAATTTTCCAATAATAAAACTACTAAAACAGGACCACCAAAATTACTTACCAGCTTTTTTGTTTATCTTTACCTTTGGATTTTAACAGCATAATTAAGATGCAATTTACATATATTATACAATTCACTCATTTAAAATATACAATTAAACGGTTTTTAATATGCTCACAGTGTTGTGCAGCCCTCACTAACACTGAACTTTAGAATTACTTGTTAAGATTTTATTTATTTATTCATAAGAGATGCAGAAAGAGAAGAAGAAACATAGACAGAGGGAGAAGCAGGCTTCCTGCAGGGAGTCCAATGTGGGACTCAATCCCAGGGATTCCGGGATCACTCCCTGAGCTGAAGGCAGACGCTCAACGGTCTAAGCATCAGAAGCTCAACGCTACCCATGCGTTCTGAACTTTAAAATATTTTCATCAACTCAAAAGAAGCTCTGTACTTATTAGTAGTCTACCAGGTTCTCTTAATATTTTATTCCAACTGGACTCATTACTGCAAGCACTTATCCCATTACTAAAATATGTATTTTAAGATCCATGAAAGAAGATATTATCTGTTAGTTCTATTAGTATAGGTTCTAGATATACCAGCAAAATCTAATTAAAAGTCAATGATCCAAACAAATAATAAAATAATAGACCTAAATGCTAGCCTGCTGATAATGACATTAAAAGTAAATTGTCTAGACACACAGACATTGTCAGAATGAATTAAACAAATGCCCAAATGGATGCTTTCTATAAGAAACTCACTTCAAATATAAAGATGCATGTAGGAAAAAGAGAAAAGAATTTTTTTGAAATATCATACAAAAGCAAATCAAACAAAAGCTGAGATTCAGACCAATTAGACTTTTGAGGAAAAAAAAAATGTTCCAAGAAGGAAAATACATTAGTGATGAGCACTGTGTGTTATACTATATGTTGGCAAATTGAATTTAAATTAAAAAAAAGGACAATAAAAGTGCTCTTCACTAAGGAGATGTCACCATCTTTAAAGGGTATGCATCAAATGATTAGTTTGAAAAGACATGAAGAAAAAACTAACAGAACTTAAAATTCACAATTATATTTGGGCACATAAAGAATCCCCCTCTCTATACCTGATGTACATAACTATTAGACTGAATATCAGAAAGTATGTGGAAGAACTGAACACCAGCACTGACAAATGGAATCAAAATGACATTTAAAAAACGCTCCAATTAAAAAGAGCAAACTACACATTTCTTCCTTGTGCCCAAGAGATTTTCACCAAGATACATTTTATTCTGGATTATAAGACAAATCTAAACAGGTTGTAATTATTAAAAATCATAAAAATATGTTCTCTAACTATACTGTGATTGGATCAGTTATCAGTACTAGAAAGATGAGAGGAAACTCAGCATATGCTCAAAAAACAAGCAACATACACCTAATAATCTGTGTGCCAAAGGGAAAGTCTTAAGGGAAATTTGAAAAGCATATTGAATGGAATGAAGATGAAAACACAACATATCAAAATATATGGAAAGTCAGTTAAGTTGTGCTGGAAGGGAAAGTTAAAGCCCATAGAAATGCAGAGGAGTGTGAAGTTAGTGATCTACCCTACAAAAAAAAAAAAAAAAAAAAAAAAAAGGAATGAGAACAAAATAGCCAAAAGCAAGATGAAAGTAAATAAAAAGATAAGAGCAGAAATCAATGAAAATGAGAAGTAGAGAGAAATCAGTGAACTGGAACCAGTCCTTTGAAGGATCAGTGATACTGATCCACATCTAGCAAAACTGACAAGGAAAAGAGAAAGCACCCAAGTTACAAATACTTGGAACAAAGAGACTATTATGCCTAATCTCACAGATCTTAAAAAGATATCAATACTACAAACAGCTCTATGCACATAAATTAGACAACTGACACAAAATGGACCAATTCCATGAATAGCAAAGCTTGCCCAAGATCAAACAGATTATCTGAATTATATTGTTATATATATTATGTACGTATCTATGTATATTATGTACTATATTAAACATAGATCTATTACATTAAACTGTAACCCCAAGTATGAAATAAATATTCAAGAGTCCATACTAATATAAATAGATGACTGAATTAATAAATGAGAGACAAGGGACCAATTTTACATGCAGAAGAACACTGAATAATTTACATAGATTTTCCATCCTCCAGGATGGGGAAAATGACCTTCCTTCCTTACATATGAGCTGTGCATAGTGACTTCCTGCCAAAGAGTACATTATGGAAAGTGAAGAGTAGAGTTACTTTACAGAGGAGAAACCTGACAAACATGACCTCCACCAGTGATCAAGGGCAAAGTCAATAGTGAGAAGTCATGTTGGTAGTATGTGCCCATGTTGATATGATGTCATTAAAATGACAACCTCTGTAGTTTGCCTCCTCCAAATCCATAACCCCAGTTTAATCATTAGAAGAATACCAGAAAGTTCAAATACAGGAATATCTATTAAATACCTCACCAGTACTTTTCAAAATGGTCAAAGTCACCAAAATCAAGGAAAATCTGAGAAATTCTTATAGCCAAGAGGAGCCTAAGGAGAAATGGCAACTTAATGCGTTGTGCAATCCTGGATGGAATCCTAGAACAACAAGAACAAAAAGACAAAGGTTAAAAACTTTAAAAATCTAAATAAAATATAGGTTTTAACTAAAAATAAAATGTCAATATTGATTCATTAATTGTAACAAACTGTACTTATGTAAGGTCTTAACAGGAGCAACTGACAGGAGGGTATATGGAAGGTCTCTAATATGTTCTCAAACTTTCTATAAACTAAAACTGCTTTAAAAACTAAAGCTGACTTAAAAATCAATTAATACATTTTATGAGAATAAAATAAACTTATCATGTATGCTTAAAATAATTTGACAAAACCCAACACCCATTTACCATAAAATCTCTCAGCAAAATTGGAGTGGAAGAGAACTTTCTCAACCTGACAAAGGGCATATATAAAAAACATCTCACAACTAACATTACACTTAATAATCATTATTGAATGCTTTCTCACTATGATCAGACACAAAACAAGATAGAGTTCTTACTTCTCTTACACAATAAATTAAAAAACGGACCAAAGATTTGAATAGACATTATAGACATGTTACAAAGCAATCCCTATGAATGGTCAACAAACACATTAAAAATGATCAACCTCATTTGTCATCAGGGAAATCCATAATTTAGTACAATCTCACACCCTAAGATGACCACCAAGATGGCTAAAATTCAAAAGACTTCCAGTACCAACTGTTGGTGAGGAATGGGATAGCTGGAATTCTCATGCAATTTCAGTAGGAATGCAATGTGGTACAATCACTTTGAAATGTTCTGGCATCGAAAACATGTGGACAGTTTCTTAAAAAGTCCAACACATATCTTTTCTATGACCCAGAATTCTACTCCTATTTATTTATTCAAGATAAATAAAAACATGTTCACAAAAAGACTTGCCCAAGAATGCCCATTGCTGCTTTATTTATAATAGTTAAAAACTAAAAAAACATCCCTGGTATCATTCAATAGATGAATGGATAAACAAACTTTGGTGTATTCCTACAATGGAACACTGCAATAAACAGGAACAAATGTGTGATACAAGCAAGAACATGGAGGAATCACAAAAACGCTGAGCAAAAAGCTCTACACACAATAGAATATTTGGTTTCATTCTATTTACATGAAATTCTATCCAAGCAGAACTGATCTGGGAAAACAAATCTAAACAGTGGTTGCCAGTTTGGGTGAAGGAAAAGTGAATACAGACAGGGAGGGATTTGGCAAACTCCTCATGGTAAGATTAATACTTCACATTTTGATAGGGCTTTGGGTTACAGTGTATACATTTGGAAAAGCATCAGTTGTACACTTCTTATCTGTGCCTTCCATCATGTATAAATTTTATGTAGTACCTTTAAACAAATACATATATCTAATTAATAGCTATACACCTAAGCATTTAAAAGGTTGTTTAGTGATGTCTGCAATTTATTTGACATGCTTCAGAAACAGATTAAGTAATGAATATACAGAGAGATGGATGTATGGAGATGTGATAAAGCAGATCTAATAAAATGATCATAGTAAAATCTAGGTGGCAGCTATTTGGGCATTCCTCACAAATGTCTTTCAATTTTCTGAGTTCTTGAAAAATTTTATAACAAAATCTTGAAAAAACTACAATTCTTTACATGATGTCATTTTCTCACCAAAAGAGAAAACAGGCTGATGCAGAAGTTGCCTTAAATCAGCTCACTCCATCTTAATAAGGTCATCGAGCCCATTGTTTGTCATGTTATATTTCTAGATTCTAGATTCATAACTTCTCCTATTTCTCCTTACCAATACAAGCCAACAATGAAATATGTGCTCTTAAAGAACCCGATATCTCAACTGACTTCAGCCTAGTAAACTTAATTGTTTGGAAGGCTCTTCTCAGTGAGTGACCTATATTTCTGTTGGTGTGCACATGGGGGCGGGGCATACAAGCTTCAGTAATCTACAGGGGGAAGCATATTTTACTAACCTCAGTTAAGGGAGCCAAGGTTTACAAGGTCTGCCCTGGGCATGTTCCTCATTCCCTGTACAGTCTTAGCTGAGATCATGAAACCCTGAATGTGGCAAAGACGCTATTTCCCTGCCAGGACCCTGTGAAATTACTCTTGGAGTAAAATTACACTACCTTTCTTCTCCATCTGCTGGCTTACCAGCCAAGACATATATCCATGCCCTTGGAATCAACGTGAAATATTTTATGAACTGGATGGAAAAGGTAGTTTTTGAGGAATATTCTTTGAAGTTAAGTTGAGGTAGGGAGTTTAAAAGGGACAGTCAGAGAGAGCATGTGACAACAGAGAAATGAGGCATGAGGAACAAAAGGATGAAAGCTCCGCTCTGGGAACTGACTTGGCTCAAATGTCCTCAATGAGGAATCTGTAAATCTAGTCACAGGGCCTCCTTCTCAGGGTCTGCTCACCCTGGCCCCCCGCCGAAGCTCTAGCCTGACAGGGTTAGCCAATTTAATCTGCATTTTGGATGTTCTGAGCACTTCCTCACAACGTGCATTTGCAGGGACTATGAGAGGCCAAGCTCTGGTTTATCTCCAGGAAGGATGATGCTGGGCACAATATATTTGCTGCTCATGTGTGTCTGTCCACATAATGATCACTGCAGAGCTGTCTCAGTCCCTGGGAGAGCAGTGTAGCTGTAAGGAAAAAGAAATCAATTTAAAATAGAGAATCAGGAATGCCTGGATGGTTCAGTGGTTGAGCATCTGCCTTAGACTCAGGTCAAGATCCCTGGGTCCTGGGATCCAGCCCTGCATCCGGCTTCCCACAGGGAGCCTTTTTCTCTCTGCCTATGTCTCTGCCTCTCTCTCTCTCTGTCTCTCATGAATAAATAAAATCTTTAAAAAATTAAAATAAAATAAAACAGAATTTAAAAAGAGTCTATTATTTTGATAGTGTTGCTACAACAGGGTATTAGCAACTGGGTAATTTAAGCCACAGAAATTTATTTGCCCACAGTTCTGGAGGCTAGAAGGCCAAGATCAAGGTGTCAGCAGGGTTGGTTCCTTCTGAGGCCTCTCTCCTTAGCTTGTTGATAGCTGTCTTCTCCTTGTACGTTCACAGCCTCCCCTGGGTGCATGCCTGTGTCCAAATCCTCTCTTCCTATGAGATCACTAATCATTAAGTGGGTTAGGGCCCACCCTAATGACCCCATTTTAACGTAATCACCTCTTTAAAGATATTATCTCAAAGGCTGTTGCATTCCAAGGCCTTGGGAGTTAAGACTTCAATATCTGAACCTTGCAGGGAGATACAGTTCAGCCCATAACAAAGTTCTTTCCCTCAAAATATTGTGAAGCTTTTGAGCTGATAACGTATCAATTTGATGAATGGTATAGTAAAAGAGAAGCAGACTTCCTTGTGTCACAAGGATGCTGTGCTTCTCTAGGGATGCAGACAGATGCCTGAGGGGCTGTGCTGGTTGCACAGACTTTTGCTTCCACAGCTCCTCTTCTCTTGCTCTACTTGTCACAAGGTGGAGGCTGATAACAATCCTGTTTACTGGGTTCTCGTGTCATCTGGCTTCTGTTTCAGTTTCGCCAATGGAAGGAGCTGCCAGGGTCAGAACAAGAGACGAAATGGAGATACCAGAGTATTTATGTCCTCCAACCCCATTTCTGCCTTAGATGTCTCTGGCCCTGGGCTCATCTTCTTTACTGCTCTAACTCCAGCTTGGCACCATGGCTTCACATTCCCCTAGGTTGTCCCACCATAGGTCTAGCTCATTAAGGTGCTCCTTGCTTTTGGTTACTACAAACAGTACTCCTTCCAAAGGTCGCAAAGGTAGCTCCTTCATGCAGTTAAAATTGCCACACTAAACTATATACTATGGAACCTTCCATCACATAAGCAACAAATCCTTGTATTGAACTCCTTCAATTTAGAGTAACTGGAGTAGTTTATGGTCAAGTGTTGGGGTTCTTACTGGTACAAGGTGCTCTATTGAGGACTCATTAATCAAGTGGGGGTCAGAGCCAGTGGAATTTTGACACTTATTAGGAATGTGCTTCCACTGGTACAGATAGTATAATGAGTTTAGGGAACCTCAAATCATATGAGATCAGGGTTTGATTATCTATTTTGTTAGAAAACCCTCTTAAAATGTAATGGTTTAAGGAGCACCTGCCTGGCTCAGTTGGTTAAGCATCCGACTCTTGATTTCAGCTCAGGTCATGATCTCAGGGTTGTGAGATCAGGCCCCGTGTGGGGCTCTGCCCTGGGCATGGAGCCTCCTTGAGATTCTCTCTCTCTCTCCCTCTGTCCCTCACCCCCATTCCTCAAAGAAACAAGAAAAAACAAACCACACAAAACAAAACAAAACCTTAATGGTTTAAAACATTACTTATTTACAAATGATTCTGCAATGTAGATAGGGCTTAGAGGGGAAAACAGTTCTCTGCTCTGTGCATTGACTGGTCTTTGCTTTGGTATGTGCTTCCAAGATGGTCTTATTCACATGGCTAAAGAGTTGGTTTTGGCTTTTGGCTTCTGATATTGATGGAGTCTTGGTTTTCCTCTGCATGCCTCTCCCCTTTGAAGACATCATGGCAATCTTAAGGAAACTGAAAGTCTTTTTTTAATATGTTTTCTTTTTATTTTTTTTGTTTTTTTTTATACTATATGTTTTCTTTTTAAAGATTTTATTTATTTATTTATTTATTCATGATAGACATAGAGAGAGAGGCAAAGGCACAGGCAGAGGGAGAAGCAGGCTCCATGCTGGGAGCCCGACATGGAACTTGATCCCAGGACTCTAGGATCACGCCCTGGGCCAAAGGCAGTCACCGAACCGCTAAGCCACCCAGGGATCCCCAGGAAACTGAAAGTCTTGCCTGGTAGCTGACTCACCCTAGAGCACAAGAATGAAAGTTGCCAGATATTCTTAATGCCTAAGCTTGCAAGTCCCAGAACATCACAATTGCCACCCTCTGTTGTTTAGAGCACTTGAGGGCAAGTCCAACTTCCCAGGGAAGGGAAATAAATGCCCCCCCTCTTTGATGGGGGTTGGGAGAGACAACAAACTTGCAAAAAGACATATATGATGAGAGGTATCATTGTGGTCCCTTTGTGAAAACCATCTGCCACATGAGGGAAGTCAGGATTTACTATATTTGCTATGCCCCATTCTTCACTGGTTTCCAGACTAACAGGAGTCAGAGCTGCAGAAAAGCCAGAGAAGCCAAGATACTGACAACTATTCTCCAGCCATAATTCTGATACAGCAAGCCTTCCTTCCACCTCCTGTCTCCTCAAGCACACCACTTGCTGGCCTCAGCAGCATTCTGTCTCCACTTTTAAAAGTAGACATAGAGGCATCTTTGCTTTACCTTAATTTGTAACTGTCATAATATCTTAGATATCTTATTGCTGGGATTTCTGTCTCCCTCATCCTTTTTTTTAAGGATCTATTTACCTTAGAGAAAGAAAAAGAGAGAGAGAGAGAGAACATGGGAGAGAGAGCAATCCAAGCAGACTCTGTGCTAAGTGCAGAGCCCAACACAGGGCTCAAACTCAGAACTCTGAGATCATGATCTGAGCTAGAACCAAGAGTTAGATGCTAAACTGACTAAACCACCCAGGTGCCCCTTCTCTCATCCTTTTATCACACTTTTTTATTAGTTTTTGCTGAAGGCCAACAATATTGCCCTTTGGTGATTCATGCCTCGAGCATTCCCTCACCACCTCCCAAGTAATAAAAATGTCAACCACAAAGAGAGAGAGAGAGAGAGAGAGAGATTGTTAGTTGATTAAAATAGCCTTGCAAATTGGCCTCAAATTTCCTCAGACTTCTAAATTTCCAAGAAGCTAAACTAGACTCCTAAGATAATTATCAACATCATCAATTTCTCCTAATTTCACTTGATAAAGAGAATTAGAGTCTGGCAATGGCTAGATTTGTGATTTGTAGCTAATATTCCCCACAAATCATCTTGGGTCTGTGGTGATTTTACATGAAACATGTAAGAATGAAAAGATTCAGGATTTCTTACATATCTCAGGAAAGACCACCAATAATGAGTTGAAGGTTTGGGAATGGTGAACATGCAAGACACAGCATTTTCTCCTTACTCTGTGGTTTTCACTTCTTTGTAAACCAAACCTTGTCACAAAACTGGTAATCTGGTGTTTTAACTTCGCCTTCCCTCTTATTGTTAAGGTAAAAAGAAGTAAGAAGAAAAAGGACCTAGAAAACAATTGTTATTACCTTTGTGAGTCAATCTGGTTAATTTACACATGCACACAAACACACACAGAGACACATGCACACATGTCTCTTTTCCTTTCCTCTCCTTTTTAAAAGTTTAAATAACTTTCATTATCCAATTTGTGTGGCAGGAGCATGGGGGGCATGCACTGGAGAGATGGGGAGATTGGGGTTCACACACCTGTCTTCACTGAGTAGAACTGCTGCTGATCCGGAGTGGGGAGAGAAACTGAGGACAGCATAGTTTAAGCAGGGGTGCACAGACCACTGGAATTTTAGAGGAGCACGCCAGGAAATGGGCTAATGGACTGAACTCCTTTTTTTTTTCCTTTTTAAATTTTTTTTATTGGAGTTCAATTTACCAACATTTAGCATAACACCCAGTGCTCATCCCACCAAGTGCCCACCTCAGTGCCCATCACTCAGTCACCCCCACCCCCCCTCTGCCCACTTCCCCTTCCACTACCCCTTGTTCATTTCCCAGTTAGGTGTCTCTCATGTTTTGTCACCCTCACTAATATTTTCACTCATTATCTCTCCTTTCCTTTTTTTCCCTTTCACCAATTTTTATATTCCCCAAATGAATGAGACCATATAATGTTTGTCCTTTTCTGATTGACTTATCTCACTCAGCATAATAACCTCCAGTTCCATCCATGTCGAAGCAAATGGTGAGTATTTGTTGTTTCTAATGGCTGAGGAATATTCCACTGTGTATATAGACCACATCTTTTTTATCCATTCATCTTTTGATGGACACTGAGGCTCCTTCCACAGTTTGGCTATTGTGGACATTGCTGCTAGAAACATTGGGGTGCAGGTATGGACTGAACTTCTATGAAGACAAAGGCAGCAAAGTGGAGTGACACCCAATTTCCCCCTTTGAGAGGATAAGAATCCAGCTTTCCCTTGGGGACCCTTGAACAGAGTCATGCAGAGAGGGTTCTTCAAAATCCACACTGCCTGGGAAGAGAAGACAGGGAAGAGAGTGACATTTAACTGAGCAAAGAGGCAAGAACAGACAACATACTGCAAGTGCCTATGAGGTGGCAGTGGAAGCAGTAGCTCTGGTGGCAGAGGTGACGACTGCGGGAGAGCCAAGGGCCCAGGGCTGGAACTTGCTGGGAGCTGCTGCCTGCAGCATCTGCACAAGTATTAGCTCTCCAGCCTAAAATTGGAACTGCTGGAGCTCAGGCAGGAGAGATCGTCAGTAAATTATTATAAAATAAAGGCATTCATATGGACATCACGATAAAGCATATCAGGGAATTCTTACAAATCTTCAAAGAGAATACCCACAGGCCTACAAATAGAAATTAAATTTGAAGATCATCACATTTGATGGCAGAGAACATTATATTCACATGAAGCTTTGGATGAATCTATTATTAATGGGGAAGAGGATTTTTTAAATTAATTGCCAAGTTATCAAAGATACTGTGATTGACCACAAAAGCAGTTTTTTTGAATTGTGTACAAATCATGAATCCACTTTTTGAGTTCTTGTATTATATCCACGAGTTATAGGAAATGCCAGAGGAGATGTTAAAACAGGATGATGAACATTTACCTTTAAAACTAAATCAGTCCACACAAGAACTTGTACATGGATGTTTATAGCAGTTTTATTCTGCCAAGACTTAGCAGCAACCAAGATGTCCTTCAGTAGGTGAATGAATAAATGAACTGTGGTCCATCCAGACAGTGAAATGTAGACACTAAAAAGAAATGAACCATCAATCATTGAAAGACATGGAGGAGCCTTAAATGCATATGACTAAGTGGGAGAAGCCAATCTGAAAATGCTACACACCATAGGATTTCAACACTATGACATTCCGGAAAAGGCGAAACCATAGATACAGTAAAAAGGTCAGTAGTTCAGGGGTCAGAGGAAGAAGCAGATAAACAGGTGGAGCATAGAAAATGTTTGGGGCAGTGAAACAACTCTGTATAATACTATAATGGTGGAAACACATCATTATACATTTGTCCAAACCCATAGAAAATACAATAGTGAGCCCTATTGTTAAGTACAGACTTTGGGTGTACTTATGAGGTGTTAATGCAGGTTCACTGATAGTAATGAACACACTACTGTGATGTGTAACGATGGTAGGGGAGACTGAGCATGTGCGGGGACAGGGGTATATGGGAGCATTCTGCTCAATTTTGCTGTAAAAATATAATCGCTATCATATTTAATGTCTATTTTTAAAAAGTAGCAAGGAGTACATGAGTGGCTCAGTTGGTTAAGCATCTACCTTTGGCTTAGGTCATGACCCTGGAGTCCTGGGATGGAGGCCCACATCTGGCTTTCTGCTCAACGGGGAGCATGCTTTTTCCTCTCCTTCTGTCTGCTTGTGTTCTCTCTCTCTCTCTCTCTCTCTCTGCTTCTGTCTCTCTTTCTCTGACAAATAAATAAATAAAATCTTCTTTAAAAATATATCAAATTCAGACACAAAGTTCATTTGTATGAAGAGTTAAATACTTTTAGAAAAGTTGTTCTACAAGAATCACTACTTTTAGATGTAGTACAGTTTATACTTCAACATCATTTAGCAGAAATGTACCCTAATGTTGTCACAGTATATATAGCACTCTTCATTAGAAAGTAGAAACATTCTACTCCAAATTAAAATTTATCGAAAGTTACTTGTGATCTTACATTTGCCAAGAGCAACTGATGTTACTTTTGATCATATCAATAGAAGATGAAGTTGCTGTGGGTTCACATTTCAATGATTTAGGATATGAATTTTCAGAAAAGTGAGCCATAGAAATCCTCTGCTTAATCAAGATATTGCATTCATGAAGCATTATTATTATTTATTTATTATATAAAATTACTGCACTAGACTAGGTTTTGCAATTTTTAAGTTTGAGTTGTTACTCATGTATTAAATTACTCCTATTATATTTCATTAATAATAAAATATTTGTAAATAAAAAAGGTCTATTTCTTAGTACTTTCAACTTCACTTTTTCCCTGTCTTCCGAACAGTGGCTGACATTTTCATTTTTTGCATGAGCTCCACAAATTATGTAGCTGGTTCTGCTTATAAGTGTATTAAATCCACAGAATATATGTATTTGTTTATCTCAAATCTATTTTCTTTTCCTTTAGGAGGTACTTTCAAGCTGCTTGACTTTCTTCATATCACTAATATTTTCTAACTAATATTGTCTTTTAGATTAATTACTCTGAATTGATTGCATAAGCTTGTAGAGTAAACAAGTCTAATGATTTGTAAACTTCCTCCAGCCTTCTATGTGCTTTACTGTCTCTAATGGAAACTGTCACCATTTAATTTACTTTTTCATGCTTGTGAATATTTCTCCCTCCCAGTGAATAGAGGAACTCTGAGCCCATCACCCTGAGGTGAATGTGGCCTAATTCCCAGTTAAATATGAACTTGCAGAGGGGTAGCTCTGTTCTATCCCCAGGACTGGTTCTTGGGCACCCCAAATGAGTTTTCCTCTGAAGTCTGTGAGCCAAGAAATAGAAAGCTTTTCTAAATACCACTTTTATTTTATTTTATTTTTTTAATGCCACTTTGATTTTAGATGTCCTCTGGCCTGCAGCAGATGTCAGCTATGGGCCTTCTAATTCACAGCAGGCCTCTACCATCCTTAGAACACACCACTGTCCCTTCGAATTGTGGGAGAATCTGCCACAGGCTGATTCAGCAACATGGTAGTTCTGAGATGGCATGAAGAAACCACATGGATTGGGTTCCACAATCAACCATTCAGAGTGTGAGTTAATACAAACTCTGACTAATTACTATTGTTATTATTTTAAGAGAAGAGAGATGCATTGCTATGTGGTATAGAACTTTCTTGAATCTCTGAACCTAAATTGTACTGTTGGGAGAGAAAGAGAGGTGGTACTAAGAGTAGCTTAAGGGATCTGAGCCTTTCCATATCTCACACTCATTTCCAATTCCAGTTATGCCAAATAAACCTGCAATATAAGAAAAATAAAAAGCAGAGAATGGCCCTTCCTTCCATCCAGACTACTGTCTTAGGCCCTTCCTATACAGAAATTCTGGAACCTATCCTGGGGAAGAGGACTGGTTGGAGGGATGGAGGCAGATGGTGCTATTCTCCAGAAGTGTAGACATGGAAGGTGTTCTGTGATATGGAAGGTTCTGGGGCCAGGCCCTGAGGAAGAATCTGGTACCTCCCTGGCAGCCCAACAGAGACGAAGGTCTTAACAGGATCATACAATGTTTGTTCAGCATGAGGCTGGTCTTCCTCCCAGACATCATTTGGCAGACTGCTCACAAATTTCTGTATTTTCCAAAGGCATAACTGCCACTCTTTTCTTTGCACTGGATGATTAACTTCAGATTTTTAGCTAAGAAGTGCCAATGCCTTTCCTTTGACTACACACCATGCATAATTTATTTGTAACAGATCTCTCATATCATCTCTTATTATCTTGCTTAGCCTTGATTTATGACATAAGATATATGACAATATCTTTTACTCAGCTCTCTAAGCTGATAAAGAGTCTCTCCATTTAGTAATAACTTTAAGTCTCAGTTTTTTAAGAGAAAGTTTATTAAATGTGATCTAAACAAATGGGGATTGCTAGGGGACCCATTTTATTCCTGTCAAGAAAGCAAGTCATGAGCCTACAACCACCTCTTCAGCATTCTGCTGTCAGGTAAAGGAGTAACACCTCTGATTGGTCACTTTGTGGAGTAACTGCATGCTCAGCTGATCTCTATCCTTCTTTGCCTGGGGAACAGACCAACTGGGCCCACCCCAGCTGGATGCTAACTGAGGCTGGGTGGCAATGAGTGTGCAATTCTAGAATTCAGCAAGCTCCCACATAAGCTAGGTTCTCAAGTGTGGCCCCTGTTGATAGATAATACAGGTTATAATTTGACCATTATGTTGAATTTTTAAAAAATTTCTCAACCTATTTACATGGAGGAGGCATATAGAGGGATGCTATTTGGGAGTATGGGGATAGCCAAATGAAGGTTTTTTGGTTAATATAGTCAATCAAACCCCACAACCCATCTGCCACTGAACACTACAATTGTCTCTACAGAGTCAAGATTAATTTGACCTCCAATTGCATAGTGCTCCTCAGAATTGTTTACATGGGAAATATAATTTACATACATCTCAAGAAACCCCTATAGATGCTTTTAAGGCTAGTTAATGCTTGAAGATGAAGCACTGGTTAATGATTCTTTCTGGGCAATTCAATTATGAAGAATGTGTGCATGTTGGCTGTGTAGCCTCTGGGTCTTTCCTGCTTTCAGGGTTTCTGGCAGAAATTCAAAATGAAGACAGCTATTTGTGGACTGGTAATTGCTGGGTTCAAGTGTGTGTGGTGACCCATACATCATCCCTACAGGGAGGTGCTCTGCTACTTTGAGATTGTCATTATTACATTTTGTTCATCCCAGTATTTCAGAATTAATCCATGGCTCATCTAAATGCAAAATAGGTGATAGTACTGCAAATGAGCAGAAAGCTGAGAAGAAA
The DNA here is from genome assembly GCF_048164855.1 of Canis lupus baileyi. Classification (NCBI taxonomy): domain Eukaryota; kingdom Metazoa; phylum Chordata; class Mammalia; order Carnivora; family Canidae; genus Canis; species Canis lupus. Next base: position 7,063,031 of record NC_132868.1, on the reverse strand, counting down.
AAAACCCAACAGTGACCCTAAGAAAGGATGGGTTAAGGAGATGAGCTTTTGATGAATTGGCAGTCTTGGCAGTAATGTCATGATTAAGGAATCACTTGTTGCTGTACTGTTACACTGGTTTTACTCTGAAAATGTAGCTGATTGTCAGTGAAATGTATCCTAAATTTAGCAGAGATGGAGCATTCAAATGGTGCTCTAAGTTTCTGGGGACTCATGGGTGTAGAAAAACTCACCTCTGGAACTGAAACAAGAAGAATTCTACACTTGAAGGAGCTCAGCCAGCAATAGAAGAAATTTCCCAGAGGTGATTTTCACTTCTGCTGATGAAACTAGAGTGGCTTGTAATTCAATCAGGAACACAAGATGGTTTTTAAAATTTATGGCATTCTCGTATTCACTTTCTAGTGATGTGCAACTGATTACCACAAAGTTATCATGTCTTAGTTGGATCCTCTGTTCAGGGTTTCTCCAGACTACGATGATGACGTCTGTTTGCCTGCATTCTCATCTGGAGGCTTGACTAGGGGAGAAACCCTGTCAATCTCATTCAGGTTAGAAGAATGCATCTCTGTGGACTGTATGCCTGAGGACTCTGGTTTCTCACAGGGTGCTGAAGGGAGGCTGCCCCCAGTTTCTGTGCCACATGGCTCTTCCCATAGGAAGTTGTGATATGGTATCTTGCCTCTTCCACAAAGGAAAGACACAATGTCTACTTCCTCATATGCTCTCCAGTTCCCTTTTAAGGACTTTCACCTGATTAAGTCAGAACACTCAACATAATCTCTGTTCGGCTTAACTCAAAAAGTCAGCTAATTTGTGATCTTAATTATCTGCAAAATCCCATCACTTTTGCCATAAATTGTAACTTAATGAAGGGAGTTAAATCTATTCATTTTGCCAAATAACATAGCCTAATCAAAGGAGTGACATCCATCATATGTGTCATACTGTATTGGTCAAAACCAATTTCTGCCAGTCAAGGGAAGGGAATTATGCAAGGGCATGCATCCTTGAATGCCACCTTGAAATATATCTGCCATAATTCTTAAAAGTTTTCCATATTTGCCATGATTTGTTATCTAGTGAATTGAATACATTTTAGAAAAAGGAAACTCCTGTTCTCAGATTTACCCAGTCCATCCCAGAGAAATGGGGATTTGGCTCCAGGAAATTTGTATTGATTATCTGGACAAATATATACTGCTTATGTTTTCCTGGATTGGTGGGCATATCCCTTAAAGAAAGTCATTTCCTTCTGATCTCTTTCTGATCGCCAAATAACCTTGAAATTTATATTTTGGTCTCCTGAGTGAATGTACCCATCACAAGAGGGTGTTCTGAGAACACCAGCAAAACCACTAGCCCGAATCCTGTTGTAAATTACTAAATCGACACTCTGGTTGCTCTCCATCTTGGAATTTTGTTAAGTTGAGATACTCCCTCCTTGGTCAGCTGGGGTGAGCCAACTCTTTTCCATGGAAACTGAATGAAGTGTGGTTGTTGTGTGACTGCCTAAAGTGGGCAGTGGGGTTTCCTCCTCAGCATCATTCATCCCCAGAACCTCCCTCTGGCATTAATATGACCATCATGTTTTTCTGTCAACACAGATTCTGAACCCATATTCCTCTGTTAAGGTAATGGTCTCTCAAAGTGGCCTTTTGGCAAAGGAAATATCTCCCAACATAAAACTGATTCTACACTTTGATAAATAAGATCAATTGGCCTAAAGGCAGACACACTCAAAGGAAGAGAAAAGTGACTGGATCTGGAAGACATAAGTAGAGTGTTTTCCTCTGTCCTGCTCCTGTTGCTTCTCTAAGAACTCTGCCCACCTTACCCCCAGAAATTGCCACCTCATGAGCCATGGTAGTCCTCACTTGTCAGATTTGGAAATGCTCAAAATGCCTTTCCCCTGGTTCCCCTGCTGCTGCTACACATAGGAGATCCTCCTCTGGAATTCATTAGAATTTCATGTTTAGAACAATGGGGGTCAGTCCCTACATCTTTCACAGGGCACCAGCTGACTACCAAAACCTTGGCTCCAGCTTTTCTTTCTTCTTCTTTCTTCTTTCTTTCTTCTTCCTTCTTCCTTCTTCCTTCTTCCTTCTTCCTTCTTCCTTCTTCCTTCTTCCTTCTTCCTTCTTCCTTCTTCCTTCTTCTTCTTCTTCTTCTTCTTCTTCTTCTTCTTCTTCTTCTTCTTCTTTTGACTCAGAAACTAGTTTCTGCCCCAACACTCCCCATCTACACACAGCATTCTCTGGCTTTTGTTTTCTGAGTGAGAAAGACACATCATTTTAATGCAAATTCACCAGCTTCATCTCATTTTGGCCTTTGGGAGCCCAGCTCAGGGGACTTTATCAGCAGTAAACTACATACATCCTTTCCAGTTCCATCTCCCATGCTCATTGTGGGGAAAAGCACTGGAAATCAAGCATGCCTGGAATATCAGACAGGACCCTACCTTCTCCATCCATGTGCTACTGGTTAAATTTCTGTCACCTTCCTTTCTTCTTTTAAAGATGCTAATTAAATTTCACTGGTGTTGAGGATGAATCTCTCCTCCCCTCATCCCAGTTTAGGATTTTCTCAGTCTCTCATCAAGAGAAATACCTCTGAGGGTACAGACTGCAGAAGGAATAGACATGAAGCAGAATTGTTTCAGAGGTTTGTTAAGACTTTAAGAATATGACGAAGGTGTTCACTGCCTTTCGTATTTCATCTTTGTTGCTAAGACATCATATTAAAAGATCAAACATTCTCCAGTATACCATACTGACAAGTGATGTCTTTCTGAATGGATATGATCCTCAACATCTATGTTCACTTATAGTGACAAAATACATTTTATTTTCTAAGACTAGGTGAGGTAAACAGTCAAAACCAAAACACCAGCAAAGAATTTCTATAAAGCAAGGATTTTTTAAGAGTTTAAGAGTAAAACTAAAATATCAGGATGACAGAAATCTACCCTAGTAATGCAATATTGATTTCAATCAAGATAACTGTTTGAAGGTCAAAGGGGAAAGTAGGCACAGAGTGACTACTGGAAAATATTATTTTCTTATTTTATTAAATGACATGAGAAAATGTCTTAGCCCATCCTTCACAAAGGACTTAGACTTTCTCTCTGCAGCCAGTTGCAGTTAAATGAAAATTATATGAAGCAAATGGAAGAGCCAGTTTCAGAAACTGCCTACATTTAAAATATTCACTTCTGGAACACTCATTTCATAATCTTCAACAAAAAATGATTAGCACAAATACTGGACACTTCCTGGGAAATACCATGCTGCACTTTCACCGTGCACAAATTCTTCCTGACACTCTCTTTTGGAACACCAATCCTGGGTCTCTAGTCCCCAAAATAGGTTGTTTTGAGTAGAGTTTTAATTTACTTTCAACTCACTTAACATAAGAATTGAAATGCCTAATATCTCTAAGTAATCATCTGAATTCAGGTTTTATTTTATGTTTCCAAGTCTGATACTTCAAGCATTCTCTGATGCAGATGATTCTGTGATTACTGTTGTCTAGCAGAAAATTCTGTAATCAACCAAGTAATGTGCCATATTCAAGGAAGCACAAATGTTAGCCCAGAACAGAAGAATTTATTAGATGGACAAAAGAGTACAGCCTCCACCAGAAGCTCCTGGTGATTTTTATTCTTCAGTCTCTGTTCTTGGCAGCTAATTAATCCAGTAACAAATATGTATTGGGCTTCCATTATTAAGTATCTATTACATTTCTACTATGTTAGCGGCTCCAAAGGGAACATAAGATATATTGATAAGACATGCATAATAATGATGGAAAACATAATCCCAGAGACAGTATAATAACAGCCACCTCTCTTTATTACCTTTCTTCTCTGGCTAAGAACTGTTCTAGGTGCTTCACACAAATTGTTGGAAGTTCTCCTTGGGGAAATTGCAAGGTAGGTAATAAAGCTTCTTTTAAAAATAAGAAAAGCAGGACTCAAAACATACCCAAGTCTTCACATACATAATGCATGAGCAAGAGTGCATTGCTATTATATTAATTAATATGATGATATTATCGACAGATAGTTGGCTTGAGTTATGAGTGGGATTATATGATAATGAGAAGAGAAGATGGTGAGTCAGAATCAGAATGGAAGGATAGAATTGACTGATTAATTTATTTTTTTCAGGCAAGATGGTATCATTTTATTCTTGAGATCTGAAAATTAAAGAAACTTTAGCTGGCCATGGTCTTGGTCTTGGTAGTAAATATAAATTACTTAGGAACTACTAGATAAACTGCTTTCCACTGAACTGGATAACAATAGCCAATTTGTATTCCTGTGATTATGCTTTTTTTCCTCATTTTATGACACTTCAACTTTTTGGAGTTACTGACTAAGAACAACAACAATGGCAAAAAAAAAAAAAAAAGAAAAGAAAAGAAAAGAAAATAGAAACCCAATAACCAAACCAAAAAAAAAAACAAAAAACAAAAAAACAAAAAAAAACCAAAGATACAACCAAGGTTAGAGCTCACTGTAGGTCATTTGCCAAAAGAGTAAGAATGAGCAAGAGAGTTAATGCTCCTTAACCTTGCCTTTCCTCACCTGTAGAGAGGGGAAAATAATATCTAAGGTACAAGATGTGAGAATAAGGACGGTAATAAGTGTACAGAACCATGGAGGCACATAGAAAGATAGAATTGGGGACACCTGGGTGGCTCAGTGGTTGAGCATCTGCCTTTGGCTCAGGTCATGATCCCGGGGTCCTGAGATGGAGTCCCACATCGAGCTCCCCAGAGGAAGCCTGCTTCTCTCTCTGCCTATGTCTCTGCCTCTCTGTGTCTCTCATGAATAAATAAATAATCTTTAAAAAAGAATGATAGAATTAGTAAAAATTACCTTCCATTGGGAAAAATCCATTTTTAGTTAATTGCCTTCAAATTCAATCTTCAATTTTCCCAGCACCATTTATTGAAGAGACTGTCCTTTTTCCAGTGGATAGTCTTTCCTGCTTTGTCGATTGTGAGTTGACCATAAAGTTGAGGGTCTACTTCTGGATTCTCTATTCTGTTCCATTGATCTATGTGTCTGTTTTTGTGCCAGTACCACACTGTCTTGATGACCACAGCTTTGTAGTACAACCTGAAATCTGGCATTGTGATGTTCCCGGCTCTGGTTTTCTTTTTTCAATACTCCCCTGGCTATTCCGGGTCTTTTCTGATTCCACACATATCTTAAGATTATTTGTTCCAACTCTCTGAAGAAAGTCCATGGTATTTTTATAGGGATTGCATTAAATGTGTAAATTGCCCTGGGTAGCATTGACATTTTCACAATATTAATTCTTCCAATCCATGAGCATGGAATATTTTTCCATCTCTTTGTGTCTTCCTCAATTTCTTTCAGAAGTATTCTGTAGTTTTTAGGGTATAGATCTTTAACTCTTTGGTTAGGTTTATTCCTAGGTATCTTATGCTTTGGGGTGCAATTGTAAATGGGATTGACTCTTTAACATGCAGAAGAATGAAACTAGACCATTTTCCTACACCATACACAAAGATAAACTCAAAATGGATGAAAGATCTAAAAGTGAGACAAGAATCCATCAAAATCCGTCCTAAATGAGAAGAACATGCAACCAAGAATACTTTATCCAGCAAGGCTCTCATTCAAAATGGAAGGAGAGATAAAGAGCTTCCAAGACAGGCAGCAACTAAAAGAATATGTGACCTCCAAACCAGCTCTGCAAGACATTTTAAGGGGGACTCTTAAAATTCCCCTTTAAGAAGAAGTTCAGTGGAACAGTCCACAAAAACAAGGACTGAATAGATATCATGATGACACTAAACTCATATCTCTCAATAGTAACTCTGAATGTGAACGGGCTTAATGACCCCATCAAAAGGCGCAGGGTTTCAGACTGGATAAAAAAGCAGGACCTATCTATTTGCTGTCTACAAGAGACTCATTTTAGACAGAAAGACACCTACAGCCTGAAAATAAAAGGTTGGAGAACCATTTACCATTCGAATGGTCCTCAAAAGAAAGCAGGGGTAGCCATCCTTATATCAGATAAACTAAAATTTCCCCGAACTGTAGTGAGAGATGAAGAGGGACACTATATCATACTTAAAGGATCTATCCAACAAGAGGACTTAACGGTCCTCAATATATATACCCCGAATGTGGGAGCTGCCAAATATATAAATCAATTATTAACCAAAGTGAAGAAATATTTAGATAATAATACACTTATACTTGGTGACTTCAATCTAGCTCTTTCTATACTCGATAGGTCTTCTAAGCACAACATCTACAAAGAAACGAGAGCTTTAAATGATACACTGGACCACTTGGATTTCACAGATATCTACAGAACTTTACATCCAAACTCAACTGAATACACATTCTTCTCAAGCGCACATGGAACTTTCTCCAGAATAGACCACATATTGGGTCACAAATCGGGTCTGAACCGATACCAAAAGATTGGGATTGTCCCCTGCATATTCTCAGACCATAATGCCTTGAAATTAGAACTAAATCACAACAAGAAGTTTGGAAGGACCTCAAACACGTGGAGGTTAAGGACCATCCTGCTAAAAGATAAAAGGGTCAACCAGGAAATTAAGGAAGAATTAAAAAGATTCATGGAAACTAATGAGAATGAAGATACAACCATTCAAAATCTTTGGGATGCAGCAAAAGCAGTTCTAAGGGGGAAATACATCACAATACAAGCATCCATTCAAAAACTGGAAAGAACTCAAATACAAAAGCTAACCTTACACATAAAGGAGCTAGAGAAAAAACAGCAAATAGATCCTACACCCAAGAGAAGAAGGGAGTTAATAAAGATTCGAGCAGAACTCAACGAAATCGAGACCAGAAGAACTGTGGAACAGATCAACAGAACCAGGAGTTGGTTCTTTGAAAGAATTAATAATATAGATAAACCATTAGCCAGCCTTATTAAAAAGAAGAGAGAGAAGACTCAAATTAATAAAATCACGAATGAGAAAGGAGAGATCACTACCAACACCAAGGAAATACAAACGATTTTAAAAACATATTATGAACAGCTATACGCCAATAAATTAGGCAATCTAGAAGAAATGGACGCATTCCTGGAAAGCCACAAACTACCAAAACTGGAACAGGAAGAAATAGAAAAGCTGAACAGGCCAATAACCAGGGAGGAAATTGAAGCAGTCATCAAAAACCTCCCAAGACACAAGAGTCCAGGGCCAGATGGCTTCCCAGGGGAATTCTATCAAACGTTTAAAGAAGAAACCATACCTATTCTCCTAAAGCTGTTTGGAAAGATAGAAAGAGATGGAGTACTTCCAAATTCATTCTATGAGGCCAGCATCACCCTAATTCCAAAACCAGACAAAGACCCCACCAAAAAGGAGAATTACAGACCAACATCCCTGATGAACATGGATGCAAAAATTCTCAACAAGATACTGGCCAATAGGATCCAACAGTACATTAAGAAAATTATTCACCATGACCAAGTAGGTTCTATCCCTGGGACACAAGGCTGGTTCAACACCCGTAAAACAATCAATGTGATTCATCATATCAGCAAGAGAAAAACCAAGAACCATATGATCCTCTCATTGGATGCAGAGAAAGCATTTGACAAAATACAGCATCCATTCCTGATCAAAACTCTTCAGAGTGTAGGGATAGAGGGAACATTCCTCGACATCTTAAAAGCCATCTATAAGCAGCCCACAGCAAATATCATTCTCAATGGGGAAGCACTGGGAGCCTTTCCCCTAAGATCAGGAACAAGACAGGGATGTCCACTCTCACCACTGTTATTCAACATAGTACTGGAAGTCCTAGCCTCAGCAATCAGACAACAAAAAGACATTAAAGGCATTCAAATTGGCAAAGAAGAAGTCAAACTCTCCCTCTTCGCTGATGACATGATACTCTACATAGAAAACCCAAAAGTCTCCACCCCAAGATTGCTAGAACTCATACAGCAATTCGGTAGCGTGACAGGATACAAAATCAATGCCCAGAAGTCAGTGGCATTTCTATACACTAACAATGAGACTGAAGAAAGAGAAATTAAGGAGTCACTCCCATTTACAATTGCACCCAAAAGCATAAGATACCTAGGAATAAACCTCACCAAAGATGTAAAGGATCTATACCCTCAAAACTATAGAACACTTCTGAAAGAAATTGAGGAAGACACAAAGAGATGGAAAAATATTCCATGCTCATGGATTGGCAGAATTAATATTGTGAAAATGTCAATGTTACCCAGGGCAATATACACGTTTAATGCAATCCCTATCAAAATACCATGGACTTTCTTCAGAGAGTTAGAACAAATTATTTTAAGATTTGTGTGGAATCAGAAAAGACCCCGAATAGCTAGGGGAATTTTAAAAAAGAAAACCATATCTGGGGGCATCACAATGCCAGATTTCAGGTTGTACTACAAAGCTGTGGTCATCAAGACAGTGTGGTACTGGCACAAAAACAGACACATAGATCAGTGGAACAGAATAGAGAATCCAGAAGTGGACCCTGAACTTTATGGGCAACTAATATTTGATAAAGGAGGAAAGACTATCCATTGGAAGAAAGACAGTCTCTTCAATAAATGGTGCTGGGAAAATTGGACATCCACATGCAGAAGAATGAAACTAGACCACTCTCTTTCACCATACACAAAGATAAACTCAAAATGGATGAAAGATCTAAATGTGAGACAAGATTCCATCAAAATCCTAGAGAAGAACACAGGCAACACCCTTTTTGAACTCGGCCACAGTAACTTCTTGCAAGATACATCCACGAAGGCAAAAGAAACAAAAGCAAAAATGAACTATTGGGACTCCATCAAGATAAGAAGCTTTTGCACAGCAAAGGATACAGTCAACAAAACTCAAAGGCAACCTACAGAATGGGAGTAGATATTTGCAAATGACATATCAGATAAAGGGCTAGTTTCCAAGATCTATAAAGAACTTATTAAACTCAACACCAAAGAAACAAACAATCCAATCATGAAATGGGCAAAAGACATGAACAGAAATCTCACAGAGGAAGACATAGACATGGCCAACATGCATATGAGAAAATGCTCTGCATCACTTGCCATCAGGGAAATACAAATCAAAACCACAATGAGATCCCACCTCACACCGGTGAGAATGGGGCAAATTAACAAGGCAGGAAACCACAAATGTTGGAGAGGATGCGGAGAAAAGGGAACCCTCTTACACTGTTGGTGGGAATGTGAACTGGTGCAGCCACTCTGGAAAACTGTGTGGAGGTTCCTCAAACAGTTAAAAATATACCTGCCCTACGACCCAGCAATTGCACTGTTGGGGATTTACCCCAAAGATACAAATGCAATGAAACGCCGGGACACCTGCACCCCGATGTTTATAGCAGCAATGGCCACGATAGCCAAACTGTGGAAGGAGCCTCGGTGTCCAACGAAAGATGAATGGATAAAGAAGATGTGGTTTATGTATACAATGGAATATTACTCAGCTATTAGAAATGACAAATACCCACCATTTGCTTCAGTGTGGATGGAACTGGAGGGTATTATGCTGAGTGAAGTAAGTCAGTCGGAGAAGGACAAACATTATATGTTCTCATTCATTTGGGGAATATGAATAATAGTGAAAGGGAAAATAAGGGAAGGGAGAAGAAATGTGTGGGAAATATCAGAAAGGGAGACAGAACATAAAGACTGCTAACTCTGGGAAACGAACTAGGGGTGGTAGAAGGGGAGGAGGGCGGGGGGTGGGAGTGAATGGGTGACGGGCACTGGGGGTTATTCTGTATGTTAGTAAATTGAACACCAATAAAAAATAAATTAAAAAAAAAAGAAGAAGGAAAAAAGAAAAGAATCCATCAAAATCCTGGAGAATAACACAGGCAATACCCTTTTTGAATTTGGCCACAGTAACTTCTTGCAAGATACATCCACAAAGGCAAAGAAACAAAAGCAAAAATGAACTATTGGGACTTCATCAAGATAAAAAGCTTCTGCACAGCAAAAGAAACAGTCAACAAAACTAAAAGACAACCTAAAGAATGGGAAAAGATATTTGCAAATGACATATCAGATAAAGGGCTAGTATCCAAGATCTATAAAGAACACATTAAACTCAACAGCAAAGACACAAACAATCGAATCATGAAATGGGCAAAAGGCATGAACAGAAATTTCATCAAAGAAGACACAGACATGGCCAACAAGCACATGAGAGACTGCTCCACATCACTTGCCATCAGGGAAATACACATCAAAACCACAATGAGATCCCACCTCACACCAGTGAGAATGGGGAAATTAACAAGGCAGGAAACCACAAATGTTGGAGAGGATGTGGAGAAAGGGGAATCTCTTGCACTGTTGGTGGGAATGTGAACTGGTGTAGCCACTCTGGAAAACTATGTGGAGGTTCCTCAAAGAGTTAAAAATAGAACTGCCCTATGACCCAGCAATTGTACTGCTGGGGATTTTCCCAAAGGTACAGAATCAATGGAATGCTGGGACACCTGCACCCCGATGTTTGTAGCAGCAATGTCCACAATAGCCAAACTGTGGAAGGAGCCTCAGTGTCCACTGAAAGATGATGGATAAAGAAGACGTGGTTTATGTATACAATGGAATATTACTCAGCCATCAGAAAGGATGGGTACCTACCATGTGGGTATCCACACAGATGGAACTGGAGGGTATTATGCTGAGTGAAGTAAGTCAATCAGAAAAGGACAAACATTATATGGTCTCATTCATTTGGGGAATATAAAACATAGTGAAAGGGATTATAGAGGAAAGGAGAGAAAATGAGTGGGAAATATCAGTGAGGGTGACTGAACATGAGAGACCCTTAACTCTGGGAAATGAACAAGGGGTGGTGGAAAGGGAGGTGGGTGGGCAGTTGGAGTGACTCGGTGATGGGCACTGAGTGGGTACTTGATGGGATGAGCACTGTGTGTTATGCTATATGTTGGCAAATTGAACTCCAATTAAAAAATAAATAAAAATAATTTAGAAATCAAATTCAATATTCAAAGTAAAAGTCCTTGGGTAGATTCTTAATTCATTTTCCTGGAAAGAACTATGTCTAAAATAATTCCACCAGTTCCAATAAGATCAGTCACACTATGTAATCAGCCTTGCATTTTGCTCCAATGTCACTATATTCAGAAGTCTCCAAGAATTTCTAGTATTGAAGAGTTTTGCTTTTGATGGTGTTGCTTATAATCAATGCATTTAAGATCATTCACCTTTAGGAGTTCTTGGCAAATAGTATGTTGTACACATATAGTTAAAACATGAAAAAGAACTAAGGTTTTTTGAGTCCTAGGGGCCCAAACAAAATGTCAACCTGGCTCTATATTTTGATTCCAGCTGGGGTCTTTTCAGAAATAATTATCACTGCCTTCTAGGAAAAGGTCAAATAAGATTTTAGTATCCTGGTATCTCTTTCTACTACCTTTAGGGTGAAAGTGTCAGACACTGAAACCAAACTTTGGATCTTGGTTAATGATTCTGGGAAAGAAAGCTTTGGTGCTTGCTGACCTAGACAGTCCCCAGTTGGATATCTTTCTCATTTAGTCAGGCACAAGGTCCAACTTGAATAGAGTGAAATTCAGAGAGTAATTGATTGGGCTTTCAGTTTGGGGGAGGAACCCAGCTTGATGTCATGATGGTGAAAATTTACAAGATTACTTTTTTGTGAAATCTTTTACTAACAACTTATAATGATAGCTTTTGTAAACAATCCTTAAGCCCAACAAGGTCTTTAACTGATGAAGTAGAATATTTTGTTACTTTGAAAAAAACTTTAACAGCCATTGGAATACTCTGTACCAATTCCATTGAAAGTGGGAAGTCGCCCCCCACGCCCAATTGCCATCCCTGTCCAAACAAGGAAACAGAAACTTCTTTATGATGTCAGTAGTAACAATGCCATGTCATTCTCAAATGCAAACTTGTGCATACTATATGAATGGAGAACTTTCTGGCTATTTGTTTTCTTCCATGATGAATATTAAATTTTAAGAATTGAGCGAAGAAAGCCCATAAAGAAAGAAAGTATGATAATTGATAGGATTGAAAAATGTGTCCTGGTTCTACTTCCAAAGACTATTTTGGATTTTTCTTATCTCCTAAAGATTTAGCTGCAAGCTACTATCAGCCCAGAATCTTATTACACATAGATATTAGAATTATGCTTTGAAGCCAAGCAACATAAAATCACAAAGAGTGGTCAAAAGGATGCCTAGAAGAATATTCCTGACTCTTGGCTTAGATCAACAGTCAAGCTATTAAAAAACTGGCCTCTCACTGTGTCCTGGAAACCAGCAGGTCTGAAGCTCTGGTCTGAATACATCTGTTGCAGATAACCTATTCTTTTTGGACCTCATTTCTATTTTATAAAATGAGATCAGCCTCAAAGATGCTTTGTACTTTTATAGCATCAAAGTGGAAAAATGTGCATGACCCTAGTGAACTATTCAATTCAACACATGTCTGTTAAACATCTACTACATACAAGGCTGGGCAACATAAAAATAAAACGTATCTCCTTCCTCCTAAAGCTCGTAGTCTAGTAGGGTCTGTTGCAAACTATCACTGAAAACTTTACTATTTCAGCTTATTACTACTTAGTTGGAATAAATCACTCTCTCAGCTTTCTTTCCATGTATTTTATATTAGAGAGCAAAACTTAAGAGCTGTTAATATAAATTAACCAGGTAACACAACCAGGCAAGACATTATATACATAAGATTGAAAATTTAAGATTTCTTACATCCCCTTGCTATAGGGGAGTTACTACATAACCAAAGGAAATTTCTATCTAGGAGACTGAATGCTGGAGCAGGTACATGAGGAACATAGTAAGATTATAAGCCCATAAATAAAGGTCCCCACACAATAGATTTCACAAAAGTAATCTGCTCTCTGATGGGAGGTGAGGGCGGGCCCCAATTATACAAGTCAAACCTATACCTCAGAGAAGAGCCTGGAATCTTGAGAAGCAGACCCAGAGTGTGTCCTGGATATTCTTGCGAGACTGAATGACTCTCCTTTCCCTTCCTCTATGGGCTGTTCCTGGAATGCCACAGTTTTTATGCTTATGGACAGAGCTCTAGCCCTTGTCCAAGCAGAGGAGCTCTGTTCACTCTGCTTTTGTAAATATATGCTGCCCTCCTGCCCACTTGGGGTTTAAGAGCAACTGGAGAAAGGAAAAGCACGTGAAATGTTTAAGATGTAAATTACTATAAACGATAATTCTATTTCTTAAAATACAAAACTGGTAACACAAAGTTATATTTGTTCTTTTGAGAAATACTTCTAGGCATTGTGTTAGTTGTCAATGACTTAATAAAATGGGAATGCAATAAAATCCCTTCCAATGCTGAGATCCTGCAATTTTAAGATGAACTACGTGCATTCAACAGCTTGTGAACATGAATGTTTATAAACTGACACTTGCAAAGGTGATTTATTCAATGTCATGCCTTTTGCAAAATTTGTCTGTATCTGTCCAGTTCCTCTGAGACACTGAGAAACCAGAACTCCTCCATCTCCAAAGGAGGCCATTTTTTCTACCTTCTCTAAAGCTGCCAAACCATAATAGACTCCCAATCAAGTGAATAATCAGTTATCAATAAATCAATAATCAAGTGAATGCTCTGGATGGTTAAATAGCCAACATTATTAGTGAGCATTTTAAATTGTACTCATTTCACCAGATGTTCCTCCAATATATGCAGGAATTTTTATAATTTTCAGATCCTAGAAAATGTCCAGGAAGAGCCTTTGTACTGTGCTTCAGTGCAAAGCTTTCTCTGGGCACAGGAAACGTATGGATCAGCTTTCCAGGCAACTCTCCTCACCTTCCTTGCAGCATCCTGCAAGGATGTAGAAAGCAGGTGGTTCAAGGAATCCCTGTGAAAATGACTGTCATCTCCACAACACTAATGAAAGGAAAGCAAGCTTCAGTTCTCATCTCATTAAGCAATGTAATTAGGAAGTTGATAAGATGAAAAAGGAGGTGAAAATAAGAGTAAGCCAAAGACTGAAAGTTACAATTAAATGGAATCTGGAAATGATCCAAAATTTCTACCCAGTGAGTTTTTTTATTTATGTTTCTTTGTTCTAATTAAAGTCATCAATTTGAACTGCTTGATAGAAATAACAAATTCTAAGCCTATCTTTTTATTTTTTTTATTTTTTTTATTTTTTATTGGTGTTCAATTTACTAACATACAGAATAACCCCCAGTGCCCGTCACCCATTCACTCACCCCCCCGCCCTCCTCCCCTTCTACCACCCCTAGTTCGTTTCCCAGAGTTAGCAGTCTTTACGTTCTGTCTCCCTTTCTGATATTTCCCACACATTTCTTCTCCCTTCCCTTATTTTCCCTTTCACTATTATTTATATTCCCCAAATAAATGAGAACATATAATGTTTGTCCTTCTCCGACTGACTTACTTCACTCAGCGTAATACCCTCCAGTTCCATCCACGTTGAAGCAAATGGTGGGTATTTGTCATTTCTAATAGCTGAGTAATATTCCATTGTATACATAGACCACATCTTCTTTATCCATTCATCTTTCGATGGACACCGAGGCTCCTTCCACAGTTTGGCTATTGTGGCCATTGCTGCTAGAAACATCGGGGTGCAGGTGTCCCGGCGTTTCATTGCACCTGTATCTTTGGGGTAAATCCCCAACAGTGCAATTGCTGGGTCGTAGGGCAGGTCTATTTTTAACTCTATGAGGAACCTCCACACAGTTTTCCAGAGTGGCTGCACCAGTTCCCATTCCCACCAACAGTGCAAGAGGGTTCCCTTTTCTCCGCATCCTCTCCAACATTTGTTGTTTCCTGCCTTGTTAATTTGCCCCATTCTCACTGGTGTGAGGTGGTATCTCATTGTGGTTTTGATTTGTATTTCCCTGATGGCAAGTGATGCAGAGCATTTCCTCCTCATGTGCTGGTTGGCCATGTCTATGTCTTCGTCTGTGAGATTTCTGTTCATGTCTTTTGCCCATTTCATGATTGGATTGTTTGTTTCTTTGGTGTTGAGTTTAATAAGTTCTTTCTAGATCTTGGAAACTAGCCCTTGATCTGATACGTCATTTGCAAATATCTTCTCCCATTCTGTAGGTTGTCTTTGAGTTTTGTTGACTGTATCCTTTGCTGTGCAAAAGCTTCTTATCTTGATGAAGTCCCAATAGTTCATTTTTGCTTTTGTTTCTTTTGCCTTCGTGGATGTATCTTGCAAGAAGTTACTGTGGCCGAGTTCAAAAAGGGTGTAGCCTGTGTTCTTCTCTAGCATTTTGATGGAATCTTGTGTCACATTTAGATCTTTCATCCATTTTGAGTTTATCTTTGTGTATGGTGAAAGAGAGTGGTCTAGTTTCATTCTTCTGCATGTGGATGTCCAATTTTCCCAGCACCATTTATTGAAGAGACTGTCTTTCTTCCAATGGATAGTCTTTCCTCCTTTATCGGATATTAGTTGACCATAAAGTTCAGGGTCCACTTCTGGGTTCTCTATTCTGTTCCATTGATCTATGTGTCTGCTTTTGTGCCAGTACCACACTGTCTTGATGACCACAGCTTTGTAGTACAACCTGAAATCTGGCATTGTGATGCCCCCAGATATGGTTTTCTTTTTTAAAATTCCCCTGGCTATTTGGGGTGTTTTCTGATTCCACACAAATCTTAAAATAATTTGTTCTAACTCTCTGAAGAAAGTCCATGGTATTTTGATAGGGATTGCATTAAACGTGTATATTGCCCTGGGTAACATTGACATTTTCACAATATTAATTCTGCCAATCCATGAGCATGGAATATTTTTCCATCTCTTTGTGTCTTCCTCAATTTCTTTCAGAAGTGTTCTATAGTTTTGAGGGTATAGATCCTTTACATCTTTGGTTAGGTTTATTCCTAGGTATCTTATGCTTTTGGGTGCAATTGTAAATGGGATTGACTCCTTAATTTCTCTTTCTTCAGTCTCATTGTTAGTGTATAGAAATGCCACTGATTTCTGGGCATTGATTTTGTATCCTGCCACACTACCAAATTGCTGTATGAGTTCTAGCAATCTTGGGGTGGAGACTTTTGGGTTTTCTATGTAGAGTATCATGTCATCGGTGAAGAGGGAGAGTTTGACTTCTTCTTTGCCAATTTGAATGCCTTTAATGTCTTTTTGTTGTCTGATTGCTGAGGCTACGACTTCCAGTACTATGTTGAATAGCAGTGGTGAGAGTGGACATCCCTGTCTTGTTCCTGATCTTAGGGGAAAGGATCCCAGTGCTTCCCCATTGAGAATGATATTTGCTGTGGGCTTTTCATAGATGGCTTTTAAGATGTCGAGGAATGTTCCCTCTATCCCTACACTCTGAAGAGTTTTGATCAGAAATGGATGCTGTATTTTGTCAAATGCTTTCTCTGCATCTAAGAGAGGATCATATGGTTCTTGGTTTTTCTCTTGCTGATATGATGAATCACATTGATTGTTTTACGGATGTTGAACCAGCCTTGTGTCCCAGGGATAAAACCTACTTGGTCATGGTGAATAATTTTCTTAATGTACTGTTGGATCCTATTGGCCAGTATCTTGTTGAGAATTTTTGCATCCATGTTCATCAGGGATATTGGTCTGTAATTCTCCTTTTTGGTGGGGTCTTTGTCTGGTTTTGGAATTAGGGTGATGCTGGCCTCATAGAATGAATTTGGAAGTACTCCATCTCTTTCTATCTTTCCAAACAGCTTTAGGAGAATAGGTATGGTTTCTTCTTTAAACGTTTGATAGAATTCCCCTGGGAAGCCATCTGGCCCTGGACTCTTGTGTCTTGGGAGGTTTTTGATGACTGCTTCAATTTCCTCCCTGGTTATTGGCCTGTTCAGCTTTTCTATTTCTTCCTGTTCCAGTTTTGGTAGTTTGTGGCTTTCCAGGAATGCGTCCATTTCTTCTAGATTGCCTAATTTATTGGCGTATAGCTGTTCATAATATGTTTTTAAAATCGTTTGTATTTCCTTGGTGTTGGTAGTGATCTCTCCTTTCTCATTCATGATTTTATTAATTTGAGTCTTCTCTCTCTTCTTTTTAATAAGGCTGGCTAATGGTTTATCTATCTTATTAATTCTTTCAAAGAACCAACTCCTGGTTCTGTTGATCTGTTCCACAGTTCTTCTGGTCTCGATTTCATTGAGTTCTGCTCGAATCTTTATTAACTCCCTTCTTCTCTTGGGTGTAGGATCTATTTGCTGTTTTTTCTCTAGCTCCTTTATGTGTAAGGTTAGCTTTTGTATTTGAGTTCTTTCCAGTTTTTGAATGGATGCTTGTATTGCGATGTATTTCCCCCTTAGGACTGCTTTTGCTGCATCCCAAAGATTTTGAATGGTTGTATCTTCATTCTCATTAGTTTCCATGAATCTTTTTAATTCTTCCTTAATTTCCTGGTTGACCCTTTTATCTTTTAGCAGGATGGTCCTTAACCTTCTCCTGTTTGAGGTCCTTCCAAACTTCTTGTTGTGATTTAGTTCTAATTTCAAGGCATTATGGTCTGAGAATATGCAGGAGACAATCCCAATCTTTTGGTATCGGTTCAGACCCGATTTGTGACCCAATATGTGGTCTATTCTGGAGAAAGTTCCATGTGCACTTGAGAAGAATGTGTATTCAGTTGAGTTTGGATGTAAAGTTCTGTAGATATCTGTGAAATCCATGTGGTCCAGTGTATCATTTAAAGCTCTCGTTTCTTTGGAGATGTTGTGCTTAGAAGACCTATCGAGTATAGAAAGAGCTAGATTGAAGTCACCAAGTATAAGTGTATTATTATCTAAGTATTTCTTCACTTTGGTTAATAATTAATTGATATATTTGGCAGCTCCCACATTCGGGGCATATATATTGAGGACCATTAAGTCCTCTTGTTGGATAGATCCTTTAAGTATGATATAGTGTCCCTCTTCATCTCTCACTACAGTCTTCGGGGAAATTTTAGTTTATCTGATATAAGGATGGCTACTCCTGCTTTCTTTTGAGGACCATTCTAATGGTAAATGGTTCTCCAACCTTTTATTTTCAGGCTGTAGGTGTCCTTCTGTCTAAAATGAGTCTCTTGTAGACAGCAAATAGATGGGTCCTGCTTTTTTATCCAGTCTGAAACCCTGCGCCTTTTGATGGGGTCATTAAGCCTGTTCACATTCAGAGTTACTATTGAAAGGTATGAGTTTAGTGTCATCATGATATCTATTCAGTCCTTGTTTTTGTGGACTGTTCCACTGAACTTCTTCTTAAAGGGGAATTTTAAGAGTCCCCCTTAAAATGTCTTGCAGAGCTGGTTGGAGGTCACATATTCTTTTAGTTGCTGCCTGTCTTGGAAGCTCTTTATCTCTCCTTCCATTTTGAATGAGAGCCTTGCTGGATAAAGTATTCTTGGTTGCATGTTCTTCTCATTTAGGACCCTGAATATATCCTGCCAGCCCTTTCTGGCCTGCCAGGTCTCTGTGGAGAGGTATGCTGTTACCCTAATACTCCTCCCCATAAAAGTCAGGGATTTCTTGTCTCTTGCTGCTTTAAGGATCTTCTCTTTATCTTTGGAATTTGCAAGCTTCACTATTCAATGTCGAGGTGTTGAACGGTTTTTATTGATTTTAGGGGGGGATCTCTCTATTTCCTGGATCTGAATGCCTGTTTCCCTTCCCAGATTAGGAAAGTTTTCAGCTAGAATTTGTTCAAATACATATTCTGGCCCTCTGGCCCTTTCGGCGCCCTCGGGAACCCCAATTAAATGTAGGTTTTCCTTTCTCAGGCTGTCGTTTATTTCCCTTAATCTATCTTCATGGTCTTTTAATTGTTTGTCTCTTTTTTCCTCAGTTTCCCTCTTTGCCATCAACTTGTGTTCTATGTCACTCACTCGTTCTTCCACCTCGTTAACCCTCGTCGTTAGGACTTCTAGTTTGGATTGCATCTCATTCCATTGATTTTTAATTTCTGCCTGATTGGATCTAAATTCTGCAGTCATGAAGTCTCTTGAGTCCTTTATGGTTTTTTCTAGAGCCACCAGTAGCTGTATAATAGTGCTTCTGAATTGGCTTTCTGACATTGAATTGTAATCCAGATTTTGTAACTCTGTGGGAGAGAGGACTGTTTCTGATTCTTTCTTTTGAGGTGAGGTTTTCCTTCTAGTCATTTTGCTCAGTGCAGAGTGGCCAAAAGCAAGTTGTATTGGGAAAAGGAGAAAAAGAGAGGAGAGAAAGAAGGAAAGAAAAGAGAAAGAGAAAAAAAAAGGAAGAAAAAAACGAAAAAAAAAAAGAAGAAAAGAGAAAGAAAAAGAAAGGAGAAAAAAGGGGTGGGGGAAGGAAACAAATCAAAAAGCAAAACAAAAAAAAAGAAAAAGAAAGAAAAAAAAAAGAACCACAGGGGAGTATCTTCTGATTCTGTGTACTTTAAGTCCCTTGGCTTCCCCTGGAAGTTGTCAGTCAGTCTAGCTGGTCTTTGGGGGAGGGGCCTGCTGTGCTGATTTTCAGGTGTTAGCACTTGGGGGAGCTGCTGTGCCCCTGCCTGGTGCAGGGCTCAGTGGGGGGTGTTTACCCCGTGAGGCCGCAGGAGCAACAGCCCCAGTGGCGGGGCCAGCTCTGCAGCCCTGGATTCAGCTCCGGCAGGAACTCCGGAGCTCTCCGTCTGCAGGGCCTGGAGGCTCCGGGGCGGGGCCGCTGATCTGCTCAGCTGGGGCAGGAGCG
The DNA here is from genome assembly GCF_048164855.1 of Canis lupus baileyi. Taxonomy (NCBI): domain Eukaryota; kingdom Metazoa; phylum Chordata; class Mammalia; order Carnivora; family Canidae; genus Canis; species Canis lupus. Next base: position 7,043,271 of record NC_132868.1, on the reverse strand, counting down.
TCCTCGCTGTCCTGGGCCCTCCCGGCCTCTGCCTGTCCCGGGGGAGGCCGGATCCTGGGCTGTGTCCCGGCGCCCTGTGCTCCCGGGGCCGTGCAACCCCCTCCGCGGAGCCGCCCCCGAGCCCCCCGAGCTGCTCCGGGTCCCCCGTGCGCGCTGCAGCCCTTAGGGAGCTCGGCGCACTCTCCTGGGGCGCAGGTGTCTGTTAGTGTCCCGGGGAGCCTGAGGGCATCCCCGCCCTCCTGGGTCCTGCTCCAACTCCCTGCGAGCCCCTTTCCCCCGGGAAGGTCGGTGCAGCTCCTGCTCCTCCGGGACGGGGCTCTCCTGTCCTGGGGACACTCGCCCCGGCCTCAGCCCGGCTCCTCGCGGGGCCCCTCCCCCTTGGAGGCCTTTGTTTCTTTATTTCTTTTTCCCCGTCTTCCTACCTTGATAGAAGTGCGAACTCTTCTCACTGTAGCATTCCAGGTGTTCTCTCTTTAATTCTCAGGCCGAATTCATAGATTTTCAGGAAAATTTGAAGGTTTTCTAGGTAATTTGGTGGAGACAGGTGATTTGGGGACCCTACTCTTCCGCCATCTTGTCCCTCCTCCCCTAAGCCTATCTTTTTAAATAAAATTTTATTTTAAAATAGATATGGATTTACAGGAAATTTGTAGAGATAGTAGAGTTCCCATGTACCCCATCTTATCCTATTAATATCTTATTTTTTTTACAACCTGTTAACATATTAGTAACATAACATCATCACCACTAATCAGTATTGATCATTTTATATTAGCTGAAGTCGATGTGTACCTAATGTCATTTTGCAGGTCCTGGATACCACATTCTATCAAGTTATCCTTTCTCTCTGGGCTCTTCTGGGCTGTGACAATACCTCAGTCATTTTCATGTCGTATCTATGGTACCTACCTACTGTCACCCCTACAACTTACTCCCACAATGGCTATTATGCCTGATTGCCTACCTGTGGTTCTGTTTGTTGGGTTCTCTATGGTAAAGTTACCTGCTCCCATCTCCACTCTTTGAAAGGAGGTCACTATACACAACCCACACTTAGGGAGTGGAGAGTTAGGCTCTATCTCCTTGAGGTTAAGTGTCTACATACATTATTTGAAATTCTTCTGAAAGGAAATGTATCTATTTTCCAAATATTTTTTTCTTATACAACCACTAATGTGTATCAGTATGGACTCATGGATATGTAGTTTATACTTTAGGTTGGAACACACTCCTTCTTTATTTATTGTGTTGCTTAAACTATTCCATTTCTACCAGTTGGGGGTTCCGTCAGCTGCCTCCTATGTCTCTTTGATATGTTCTCATCACTGTGGGCTTTTTCAAAGACCTCTTTCCTTTCTGGCATCATAAAATGTTCCAGAATTACCCCAAATCAGCAATTTTTTGACATATCCCTGGTTCTTTTCATTGGAGAATGGTCATAAAAAGTAAGATCTGGTTGATGGGTGTGCTTGTGGTGACTGAGATGTCATTGCTTCTAGCCCCTCTCAGCTAGGAGCAGGGAAATACACGTGTGTAGACTAGCATGTGTAAATGCACTTATCCATAAGCATCTGTGTATGTGTCCATCTGTATACACACACATATAACTGGACCTGAGTTCATACAAGTCTCCAACTTTAGTCCATAACCACGTTGATTATTCATTCTTGTGTCTATGATTGTCTGTGATCTTTTATTCCAAAAGTTAGAAACCTGGCTGTAACTATTTGCCATCTATTTACTTAACTGTTTTTTACTAATTGTTCAATTCCAGTACCTATGGTAATTAACCTGTAGGGAGCAACTTTATCAACTACAGTACTTCTTTGTGGTTTGCTTTGGCCCTATTTAGTCTTATAGAGTCCACTAATTCCCAACATTATGAAGATCAGTACCACGTGTTCCTATGTATCAGTGACATTGTATCACACATTTGTATACAAGAGAGTCTTTTGTCATTGTCTACATTCTATCCTGGGATCTCTTGACCTTCTAAGAGAATTTTATAAACTGATATACATTAAGGTTTACTCTGTGCTATAATATTCTATGGGTTTTGACAAATATATAGTGTCCCATACCTAACATTAAAACATTATACAAAATTATTTCACAGTACTGTCTCTTGGGCTTCACCTAATCAAACCTTCCCTAGCACCAAACTCCTGGCAACCACTGATCCATTTACCATACCTAGTTTTGCCTTTTCTAGAATGTCACATAATGGAATGATATAGTATGTACCTATTTCAAATTAGCTCTTTTGGTGTGGACACTTGGGTGGCCTAGTAGGTTAAGTGTCAGACTCTTGATATCAGTTCAGGTCATGATCTCAGGGTCATCAAATTGAGCCCCACATCAAGCTCCATGCTCAGCAAGGAGTCTGCTTGAGATTCTCTCTCTCTCTCTCTCTCTCTCTGACCCTCTTCCCACTTGCACACTCTCTTTCTCTTGCTCTCTCTAAAATAAATAAATAAAAATGTTTTAAATTTAAAAATTAGCTCTCTTTTGGTTTGCAATATGCATTAAGATACATCCATATCTTTGCATGGACTAGAAGCTCATTCATTTCAATCACTGTGTAGTTTTTTCATATCACATTCTGTTTATCCATTTATCTGATGAAGGACATCTTGTTCAAGTTGGAAAGAATTGCCATCTTCACAATATAAACTATTTTCACCTATGAACATAAAATATATCTCCATTTATCTAGATTTTCTTTCATTTCCTTTATCAGTGTTTTCTGGAATTTAGTGTATAGATTCTGCACATATTTTGTTAGAATTATGCCAAAATATTTCTTTTCCTGCAAGCTTATAAGTGCTATTTTTTTTATTTCAAATTCTAATTATTAATTGCTGGAGATCAACTGGCTTTGATATACTGGATTTGTATCCTGTGATCTTGCTGCATTTACATTTAGTTCTGTGGGGGTGAGATTTGTAGATTTTTTTCAGATTTTAAACATACATAGTCATGTCATCTGTGAATCAAGATAGTCATTTATTCCTTCCCAGTCTTGACTGTCTTGATACAAGACATTGTCTTGTTTCCAATCTTAAGGGGCCATATCCACTTTCTATTCATTAAGTATGATGTTATCTATTTTTTTGTACTTCTTCTTTATCTAGCTGAGGAAATTCCTCTTTAGTCCAAGTTTGCTGATAGTTTTTATAACAAGTATTGGACTTTGTTACATGGTTTTTTTGCATTGGTCAATAAGGTCAGATGATTTTTGTTTTTATGTATGGTAAATGACATTGACTGATTTTATCTGTTGAAGATGTCTTGTACACTTGGAAAAAACTCAGTTGCTCATAATATATAATATTTTTATATATCATTGAATAAAATTTGCAAATATTTTTTGAGAACTATTTTGTTCATATTCATGAGAGATATTATTTTGTAGTTTTCTTCTCTTATAAACTCTTTATCCAATTTTGTTATTAGAGTTAATGCTGTACTTAGGGAGTTAGTGTTCTGTCTGCTTATATTTTTTGGAAGAAATTGTTCAAAATTGGTATTATTTTGCCAATTCCAAAGCCAGAAGCACTTGTCTGAAGTACTTTACTAGAAACCTTTGATGGGATGTATTAGATTAGTTTAGAGTGATAGCAAATTCATGATGTATAAGGGTTATTCTTGGTTCTCATTTTCTGAAAGGATTTGAGATCATTGAAGGAAAGAAGGCAACTTGACATTATCCCTTGGATCTTAGGAATATGTTTGTCTCAGGGAAAACTTAGACTAGTCTAATCCACATTCTGCAGTTCGGCACAGGAAGAAGGAAGTGGGGATAACTGCTTAACTAATACATTAGATTACTTCATACCTGAGAGACTATAATGAGCATATGTCACATCTCCATATCAAGTCAAAACAGAGTCACCTGTCATTTTGATTTACCCAGTACAGGTTCATTTTGCTTAATGTCCAATCAACTTGTCCAATTTGGAATTTGCCTTGGATTTTTCATTTTTTAAAAAAGTGTTACTAATAGTTGTATACAAATAAATTGAGATGTTTGATCCAGACTTCTACATTGTACATTCAGCTCATCCTTTGGCCGCTATCTTACCACAAAAATAAACCTGTATATTCTACAGTGACACTAGACATTTTTTTAGATACAAGTCCTAAAGGTTTTTCTTGTTTTTGTTAAAACCTAATTGGAAATATTTGATCAAATATTAAATTAAGTGGTGGATCAAAAAACATAAGCTTACTTTTTCATTTTCTTTTAAGTTTTTATTTAAATTCCATTTAGGGGGCAGCCCGGGTGGCTCAGCGGTTTAGTGCTGCCCTCAGCCCAGGGCGTGATCCTGGAGATCCGGGATGGAGTCCCACTTCGGGCTCCCTACATAAAGCCTGCTTCTCCCCTCCACTTTGTGTCTCTGCCTCTGTGTGTGTGTGTGTGTGTGTGTGTGTGTGTCTCATGAATAAATAAATAAAATCTTTAAAAAATAAATAAATAAATTCCATTTAGGTAACTTATGGTGTAATAGTCTCAGGTGTACAATTTAGTGATTCATCACTTACACACAACACCTGTTACTCATCACAAGTCCACTCCTTAATCTCTATCATCTATTTAGCCCTTCCCCCAACTCACTTCCTCTCCAGTAACCATCATTGTGTTCTCTATAATTAAGAGCCTGTTGCTTGGTTTACCTCTTTTTTTTACCCTATGATCTTTTGAAAAAAAGTGAGTGAGCTCCAGTTAGTGAAAAAAATAATAATAATAAAATAAATAAATAAATAAAAAGCTTGCATGCAGAAAACATTTATCCCTACAAAAATAAGAGAGAAACTAAAACACTCAGTAGGAATTGAAGGGTACATAATCTACTGTTTAAGTTCTTAATTTCACTTTAAAATACCTCACCTTCTAGGAAGAATCTTTTGGTGGCACTCCAATATTTAATTTGATATATTTATACTTTGTGTCATAATAGCTCAATACAAAAATACCTGTGTATTTTCAGCATCAAGATTTAACAAAACTTTTCAAAAGAATCATGAAGACTAAAACTAGGACTTTTGAGAACTGAGGATGCTCAGTACCTGGAAAATATTTGTACATTTCACTTTAAAATATTTTCATGTTGAGAATATTCTCCATTTAATAGACTTTCCTTTCAGGTTAGCAGGTATGATACCACTTAGAGAAATCATATTTTCTCTATCATAACCATTATGACCTATAGAAAAATGTCCATTAAAGTTGTCAACAATTTCAAATTTATTAACCACAATTTGGAGTTGCAATTTCTAATTTTCAATTCAGAAAGTTAAAACTAATATGATTATGTTGATGAAACTTTCATAATAAAGCACTCTTGATGTTAACAACAATAAACAAGAAATCAAATGGATCAGTTACTCTTTTATTTCTATGAAATGGCTTCTTCAGAAAATAAAACCCCAAATCATTTATATCATCTAATTGGCCCTATTAATGACATTTATCTACTGCTTCATCTCCCACCACTCAGTTACTTGCTTACTGTGTACCGCATGTGTATCTTGTTTCCTGAAAATCCAACACAACTTCCCATGTCCCAGTGCCTTCATATCTCCCTCCTCCCCAGATTGTTCCCCTGCCTTGCTCCATCCAGCTAACCCCTACTTTCCTTCATGCGTCAACTAAGTGTCACTTTCCTCATTTTCCCACATCTGAATTCCCTCAGGCCATTATTGATTCTGATAACATTTTCTAGTTTTACTTCACAAAATTTGTTATGATCTTAGTTAATACCTTGCATGACTATGTGTTTCATACATTTTGCTTTTAGACCATAAGTTCTACTGCAGCCCAAAAGGGAGTGAGAGGAGAGGCCACCCCAGCCTTGTTGATTAAATACTTGAAAAGACCTGGACTAGATTGCATTTGCTAGAGTGTTGTCTAGGAAAGGAAACTCTTTATTCAAGTGATGTTAGAAACACTGGATAGTCAAAACCATGGGGAGGCTCCTTCTTTCCTGCTGGTTTCATCACTTCCTGTTAGGCATTCCATCAGCCCCTCCTGAAGCTGATAGACTCTGGAATTTACTTTTGGAAAGTGTGACTCTGTTGACTGAATGCCTAACTACATTCCAGAAGATAAGGATTGTGTTCCCAATTTTGCTCTTAATTTTCTCTGTGGTCCTGAACAAAGCAGTAGGCATTTCCACATACAACTTCATCTTGTTGGTGAAATGCTGACTTAGCTCTTTAGGAAAAAATATTATGATCCATTTCAGATTTTTTTATTTTTTTATTTTTTTTATTTTTTTATTTTTATTTTTTTTTAGATTTTTTTTTTTAGATTTTTTAAAAATGATGTTGAAATGCTGAGCAATTACTTTCTTATGATGTAATATTGATCATAACCCAACTACCTTATTGACCCAGTGACATACTAATTATTGATGTAAATTATTTGCATTTACAAATGATGGTCACTGAAAATTCTAATTCAATTAAACATAATTGTCATCATGCTCATGGTAAAGTTGCATTCATTATCAGGACTAGTCATTGCTAGATAGTTTGAGTGTCCTGCTCACTGTTGCTCTGTGAGTGGGTTGCTTTATTACTGAAAACCAGCCAGAGAACAATATAAACCACACACTCAGCTGCCTTATTAGGTATTTCCTAGGATGTGACATGTACAGTCTAACAGTAGACTAGTAAGATGACTTCCTTCAAATACATTGAAAGAAACCAAAAACATGGCTGAAGATAGTCTGCTTCCCCATGTTTCTGTAGGCACACAATTCTTCTAGAATTGATCAAATACCATGAGTTGTCAAACTGTATGTTAAGTAGATTCAAAATGGATAAGCTAGAGGACCTGATATAATTTGTATTGTCTCATGGATTCAAGTTTGTTAACAGAAAATGTAGTGCCAGAAAATCATTGATTATAGCAATGTATTATAGATAAGAAAGCAGGAAAATCTAATGATATTACAGGTCTATAACTAAATTCATGATAAAAAATAATAAACTCTTGACATGAACTCTCTTGTGCACCATGCAATTGACTTATTTTAATGTATAGAAAAATCACATATTTTCCTCAAATTATGTTAAACACCTGCTGGCAGACTTCTTGAAGGCAATCAGGCTCTGCTAACAGGTTCTTAAAAGCAATTTCAGATTGCATTAACACTCTTCCCAATATACTTGCAGCCTCCACTCACTGCTGGTTCCAATGCCAATCCTACTTGTTCTGGAATGTTTATCACATTACTTCATTTGTTTGTACCAAAATCTGTACCAGTTACCTATTTTTATGTAACAAACCACCCCAAATTCATATCATTTGTTATCTTGTGGTCTCTGTTGGTCAAGAATTCAGGAGCAGTGTGGTAAGGACATTTTGTCTTGAAGTCATTTTGTGAGGCTCCAGTCAGATGCTGGCTGGGGGTAAAGTTCTCTGAAGATGTGACTGGGGCTGGAGAATCCTGTTTCGAGATGTCGCCCTGACACTGCTGTGCGATGGCTGCTGGCTCCTGGCCAGGGACTTCCATTGCTACCCACAGAGGCCTCTCAGGGGGCTGCCTGAGTGTCCTTACAGAACAGTGTTTAGTTCGCGCAGAGCAAGTGTTTGTTTGTTTGTTTGTTTTAAGTGAGATTCTCTCTCTTTTTTTTTTAAGATTTTTATTTATTCATAGACACAGAGAGAGAGAGAGAGAGGCAAAGACACAGGCAGAGGGAGAAGCAGGCTCCACGCAGGGAGCCCGATGTGGGACTCGATTCCAGGTCTCCAGGATCGCAAAACCGCTGCGCCACCAGCGCTGCCCGAGCAAGTGTTTTAAGACAGCAAGCAACATAAAAGGCCTCCCTGAGAGCTTACTGATCACCAGGGGGTGACTCCAATGCAGGGTGAGCTTGGACTGCACCAAGGCATCAGGGCTGTATAATAGAAGTGAGGAATGCGGGAGATTTTCTATGGCTGCTGGTTATACTTCTAGAACAAACCCTGCACATGGGGGTGCTGTGCTCAAGGGAGCGTAGTCAGATCCGAAGTCCATGGGTGATTCCAACATGGAAACAAGGGGTGACCCACAGTCATGTTGATGTGAAAATGTTGAGGTTTGGGAGCAAATGGTCAAAAAATTATTGAGAACTTTTCAGCACAAAAAGGGTGTTTTTATGATAGCATGGGGATAGGACCCTGGGCAGAAAGGGCTGCCCGGGTATTGTGAGGTGCAACTGATTATAGACTTTGGAAATAAAGGAAGTAAAGACAAAGGGAAGTTTCTAGAAGGTTTTCCATATGTTAAAGTAGACTTACAGGACCCCAGAGGCTTAGCTATTGTCAAGCTAAGGTTGTTTTTCCCTCTAGCAAAGCATTAACAGAGTTGGAAGTTCCTGGAGGAATGTCACACTTGGCCTATCTCAAGTATTTGTCAAAGGGCTGCAGGTTCTAAGATAATTTAATTTTACCTACATTTCCTTTTGTCTTTGTTCTCTGTATCAGTGCTATCAGGTTGAGACGTGTGGGTCCCTGCACCTGTGTTTTTAGTTTTCTTTTTTTAATGTGAAATCTGAACATTTTAGAAAATAAACTTTTTACTTTAGAATAATTTTAGGTTTGCAGAAAAGTTGTCAAGATCATACAGAGAGTTCCAGTGTCAGTTTCACCCATTTTTCCCAAATGTTGACATTCTGTGTAACCACGGCACAAACACAGTTCATTAACGGTGGGTTGAGAATATTATTCTGAACTTCTTAGCAGCTTAAACAGAGAGGGAAATGAGACCCATTTTATTAATGGCCCTGAGAAAGAAAGATAATTTATGTAATAGAAACATGTCTATTTCTGGTGCTTCATGCTGAAACTCTTCTCCTAAGGGTTCAGAGTCATGAATAAAGTACTCAGTGAGATCCCCACAATAAATCCTGTTGAGTGCCCGTCTTAGCCTGACCATAACCACAGTAGTGGCTCAACTGGCCCTTGTGGTTCTTAGGATTGCAAGATGACAGAGGTTTATTACTTATAAGTGCTAGAAATTTCATGGCACACCTGTGGCCACACAGAGCAGTCATGGGGTTGAGGAGAGAGGGACCTGGGCTCTATTTTTTGGGAGGTGGAGGATGGGGCATAGGGTTTCATGGACTTGCTCTTTATTGGTGAATTTAAAACATAATGGTAGGGGGGACACCTGGGTGGCTCAATTGGTTAAACATCTGACTCCTGATCTCAGAGTCATGAGTTCAAGCCTAGCGCTGGGCTCCAAAATAAAACAAAACAAAAAAATAATAATGGAGCTGAGGGATTTTAAAGTGGGGGGAAAGGAAATATGAGTGGTCCAGATGGTCACTGAAATCAACCAAGATCTGGTGACGGTGAGGAGGGGGTGGCCTGGCTCTTTCTCCAGTCCTGTGGCTGGCAGTGTTTACTCAAGATTGTCCTTTGAAGTCCATGCCTTGACAATCAAAGCTTAAGTCAAGCCCTTGACTGGCCTTAGAAAAAAAGAAAATCCAACTGTCAGTGTTTACACTACAAATACCTGACAGGATTCCTGTGACTCTTTCTTCTTCACTCTTCCAGGATAAAGGCCAAGGGCAGTTCTGTATCAGAGGGACGAACAGGGGCCTGGAAGATGCATTAGAGATGCAGTTCTGCTGGCCTCCTAGAACCAACCCTTGCCCTCAGATCTCTTCAGATGTCAGTTTTTCCACTTTGATAAATTTTAGAGGCCACTTTGTATTTCTGAGTCTCAACTGACCCATCTGTGGAGAACAATAATGGGTACCTTGCCTGGTGGTTTAACCATTTTGAATCACATGTGTGTTTTGTTTTGTATTAAACTGTAGCAGCTCTTGCTAGGGAGGTGGTGGCCAGGAGGGTCTGAATAGTAATGATGATGAGGGATATTTTAGTTTTGAAGACTATCACGTGACAATGGGTTCAAGGTTATGTTCTCTGACACATAATGGAGGGCAAATATTCTATGTTGTTCTTCTAACTTCAGGCCTCTTTACAGTTTCTCAAGACTGAAATCTTCAGGGCAACTTCTTTGGAAAGTGAGGAATCCCAGGCAAGGCAGGTACCCATTCTCCATAGTGGACAAGCATGGATGAGTACATGCATCCCGAATCTCAGAGATCTATTTTCCTTTTGTAATATCAACAGCTGCTCCCGCTCATCTTGCCCCTGTGGTGCTATTAAATTTCAAGTTCTTCTTAAGCCTCACCAATAAGTTAACTACATTGTATTAGCCATGTTGTTTTCCCACCTAAGAAACATCTTCAAAATTTTAATCATTTACAAGGGTCATGGGTCTGTAGATAAGCTGTGGTTAAACTGATCTGGGCTGAGTTTGGCTGTGTTATATGGTCCAAACTTCCAGAAAGTTTCAGGTATGCTCTCCATGTTTTCATTCTGAAGCACAAGTTGAATGGGACTGGAGCTGCCAAAGTGGACACCAGTGCACAAGATCCAAATCAAACTTCACAGGTATGTCTAAAGCCTCATTTGGTCAGGTCCACTAACTTTTCCTTGCCTAATATAAGCCATGTGGCCAACTCCATTACCCATTGGTGGAGAAATGCACTCCACCATGAGGAAAGGCACTGCACTGCTACTTCAACAAATAATCTTACTGTGATGGGACAGTAATGAATAGAGACAATCTGATCGCCACACAGAGTATGACTAGTAGATTGGATTCTAAATGACTACTCTGATCAATGGGTAGTGAGCAGGAATCTGGGCTTCTTTCACTATAAGCACCAAACTCATCTCAATCATGTTCTAACTTTATCAGCTAGACAAGAGTCCTCCAAAATATGTATTGTGCCTGGCTTCTTCAAGGCATCAAAAATCCCACAGTAGTTTTATCCTTCACAGTGTATTGGGTTTTATCTTTTCAATTTAATTGTCTATGGTTTGTTTCCGACATGGCCTGTATGTGTCTGAATGTACTAGTTACATATATTTTGGGGGTAGGGTGAGATGGTTATGGGTAGCTACCTGCCCTTCTGTTGAAGTAGGTACTAATAATGTGATTCTCATGTTTTAGGGACTCAGGGACTCACTCAAGTTAAACTATCAGCAACCATGGGTAGTAAAAATCACCAACAGATTTTGTTTTGTTTTTGTTTTTGTTTTTTGTGTGTTTTTTTTTCACCAACAGATTTTGAACAATTGCCAAAACACAGATCAATTATCCAACGCTGTTCTCATAACCTTGAGCAAAGATGTACTCTAGAACAGTTATATCAGGGGAAAATGAATAAGAAATGACCACTTCAATGAGTTCTAAAACACATCAAATGTTAGTAAATGTAGAGTTGCTTCCTATAATGTAATCTGTGATACTTATTCTCTATGTTAAAAGAATGAGTAAGATTTCCTCCATACCTAGTACCCTAAATTATAGTTTATATTATATTTTACCCAATAGATTGATGTTCTAAATCCACTTGGCCAGGAGTTTCCATTTACAACCTAACTCCCCACATCAATTCTATAAAATCCTACTTTATCAGGGCATTCATAGCCATCATCACCCCCCAAAATATTAAACATATTTGAGAAATTATTAAAACAAGTTATTTGTTATGATTTTAGTCAGAAGATTGAATCAACTTCTGAGGGGCAGGACATAATATTCATAGTTACCCCTCATCTCTGCACCCAAGATTCTTTTCTTTGGGATGCATCTTGGGCAATGGTTTCCTGTAGAAAAATAAGGGAAAGGCTTTTCCAGAGGTACATAGCCCCCCAGATGGTGCTGTGGGGCTGCAGTGGGGCTTCTGGTTGGGAAAATAATGGATGCCTGGAGCCTGACCCACAGGGCCTACTCCACCCAGATGAACCCCTTATGGACAGAAGTTCATTAGTAAGCAACAGTGTAGGGGAGCGGGGAGGGGCCTGGTATAGCATTCTCAACCAGTGCACATAGCCAGCAGGTGTGCTTCAGGTTCACTGGGGCAAGGTTTGTCTCTTCACCTGCATTGCATTGGCTTCCACTCCCAAAACATTTGGAAGGCCTTACCTTCTTCTAGACTCAGCCACTACCTCTTCCAGACATAGTTACTTTGCCAGCAGAATAGAAGCCCCTGGTTCCCTCTGCACTTAAATTCTCCTTTCTGCTGTGCTTGAGTCCAAACAGTGAAAGATAATATGGTACAACTGTCTCAAAGGCAGACAACCAGCTAGAGTGAAGATGATTCTCTTCATATCTCTAAAATGAGCCATCGCCGTAGATGAAAGCAGCAGGAAATACTTAGCTGAACAAGGTGAACATAGGTTAGTTAGAATATTTTTTGCAGAAAAAGGTTGCACAGGTATCTGGAGGACAGAAAACAACCTGCTCCCTGGCAAGTGGTACCAGGCTTGGTGCAACCTCCGTGGTCTGTTTTTAAAGACATGATAAATAAAAAGCACTGAAAATTTTCCGGCAGAAGCCTCAGGCTTGGAGTCTGATGAATTTCATAAGAGATGAAAGAATTCTGTTTTTGAATAAAATTTCTAGACCAAGTTTTAGGTGGTTTGCTAAAGACTATGATTTATCTTGATAAATATTAATGCTCTTTTTAAAGAAAATATTTTATTTATTTTAGAGAGACAGGGGGCACACGAGCAGGGGGAGGGGCAGAAGGAGAGGGAGAGAATCTCAAGCGGAGATCCTGCTGAGCAAGGAGCCTCATATAGGGCATCGATCTCAGGACCCTGAGATCATGACCTGAGCCAAAATCAGGCATTGGACACTCAACCTACTAACCCACCAGGTGCCCTGAGAAACTGTAATGTTCTAGAAAGGCAGGAAGTTATGGTCAGCGAGATCGTTTCCCAGGTCATCAATGTATGCAGAGAGTCATGAAACTGGGAAATCATGACACTTGGATACTGATCTGAAGACCCAGGCAATCTTCTGACATTAGTCATCATAAAATGGCAAGCAATTGAAATAAGAGAAAATTTGACTCAATTAAGACTTTGACACGACTCAGAGACACTCAAAAGCAGCAGTTGCAAAATAAGCCCACAAGAAACCAGAGCCTTAAAAACAAGCCAAGGTTTAAGACATACATTTGATACACTGAGATTCAAACCATCATTCAGAATCTTAATTAAAAAGCGTTTTCGCATGTGTTTGACTGTCTGGAGATTTGTCCTGAGCCTATCAGCCCCATCATGCTCTCGACTGGTGACCACTTTAAACAGCATCTGTTTTCCTGATCTTCAGATGGCTGTCATTATAACTTTGATCATCATAAAATAATATATGCCTTATGCTGACATATTTATGCACTCTTACATATTTATATTACATTATCTATCTCTAACATAAACAGTTTCTCATTGCATGGGGAAGAGAGAGAGAGAAACAAAGTTTATGTATAATTTAGAGTATTCAAACATGCCCCCAGTGTACTTGAATGCACACATCAAATAAATTGTGAATTACTGCTAAGATTGACTCTAATCTTTCTCAAATTGGGAATTTCACATGCTGCTAAACATGCATCATTACTGTCCTGAGACAGTGAGGGCTAGGTTAAACAAAACCTGGAGTCTTCCTGCTTGATGAAAATAAAAAGTATTATAAATTTAGGTCTAGGGAATGTAAACATACACATTCAAAATTAAATTCAAATTCAAATTTAAATAATCTGCATGCTTATGTGTTTTTTCTTCTTCTTTTTTTGAGCTGCAGTGGTATATTTTGTAGAAATTCAGGATTGCTGTTACCCCCATAAAAGTAGCTGCCAAGAATCAGACCCCTGCCAGCCAACACCATCTTGTAGTAAAGAAAATGTCAGGCAGAAAGCTCTAACACATTCTGGGTGAGAGCACATGGAATTCATTTCCTGCTTGGTCCCAAAGCTGTCTCAGATGTAGAGGTGATGGAACTGGTGTGTCTGTGCTTCTATGAATGTCACACTTCTGTGTCAGGGCTGGCCTTGGGCCCAGGAGCCACCTCGTGGGTATGATCCCAGCCTTTGCAGGCTGTGCCACCCTTCTCCCAATCTTGTTTCCCCATTCCTTGAATCCTTACTGGCTCAGCTCTGTAATTTATAATTTGCAAAAGGCCACATTGGTGTGGATTATTTTCAAAGGTTAGGGTAGGACCCAGGACTTTTTAGCAAGTTTTACTGTGGTTGGGTATTTCCTGTCCCTCTGAGATGGCATTTTTAATAAATAAGATCAATGCTGGAAAAAAGCATACCCTTCACTGAGGGTATGTCTGGTGTGGGAGTCAGGAAAGAATGAACACATGAAGTACCAAGACATGATTCTTCCTCTCTGAAAGTCTACCTAAAAGCTAGCTCTAGACACTTTCTAGAACTTCATAAGGAAAAACAGGTAAAATTGGCCCATATATTAGTCCAATATGGCAGCTTCCAATCAGATTCAGAAAGGAGCTGGGCTTCCATCTCAGTCTTATACTTGTGGAAAGTGGAACCATGCATTTGGCCACCAGTGTGCACTTGGCAGATACTTCTTTGATGACACCATAGGCCATTTGGGACTGACTGCTCTTTTGCTCAGGTGGTCCTGGGTGTTGTCTGAAGAAAGTCTAGCAACTGCCAACAGAGCTATGAATCAAAAGGAATCAGAGTTTCTTTGGCTAATTTGGATTTTTGAAGCAATTGGGAAAATGGCCTTCTCATTTGGACATACTGTCCTCTGATGCTGTTAACACTAATACTTGATACAATTTTTAATAAGCAAATTTGGTGATGTGATTATTAACAATCTTTGGTCAGAGTTGACATAAAGATCAAGTAAGATGGTACAAGCAGAGCTAATAGGAACTATGGTTCATGCCAAATGCCACTAATCCAAAAGGAAACAAACACTGAATGAAATAAGAGATTTTAATCTAAGTATATGCAAAAGATCTGTCCCAAACTGTAGAATTTTTTTAAAAGGGGGTGGGGGGGAGAGGAGGAGGAAGGAAAGAAGGAAGGAAGGAAGGAAGGAAGGAAGGAAGGAAGGAAGGAAGGAAGGAAAGAAAATAGACCCTTTACAAATCTTGCTGGACACCAACAGGTCACAAGGTTTATTATCCAGCCCTGAACTCCTGATTTTTCAGTTATTTGCAATTTTTTAAAAACTTAGCTTTATTTTAAACTTTCCCCAGCAGACATTTCCTAACTGTTTTGATTACCCTTCCACTTCAATGTAAAGCAATATTGGCTCTGTTACTGTAGTATTTAATTTAGAGTAGGTGGTTTCATAAATCCACCAAGAGTACATGGGCCAGGAATAAGTTTGCTTATTTTTCTCCTTTGGAAGAATATAGCATCCTGCAGGCATACCTGGAGATGCTCACCCTTGAGTGGTCTTTATTCTACATACTGAGGGGCTAGCATTTTTTGATACCTGTTTTATGTTACCTTCTAGAAAAGGCCACTCTTATATGACACTCAGAGGGAGAAGTCATTAGTTCTAATTGTAACTTGTTCAGGAGGGGAGGATTTCAATTTGTAAGCCTGTTAGGATATGGTGGAAATCAGTGGGAATTCTACTGGCATTTTAGGAGGTGCACTCTTCATTGTAGATTACAGTCCCTCACATTGTAGGACTTTTAGTAGGCCTACTCCCTTCCTATAATAGTATAATATGTTCCACTCAGGCATTATAACTACCAAAATACCTCTGCACATTTCCAGGTATCCCACAGAGGAGGAATATTAACCATGCTTGGGATTAAGGTTCTTGGTGGGACCAGGCGATGTAGATATTTTGACCATGTTGATGTAGAGCTTTTGGGAAAGAGATCTGAAACCGTAAGCTATAGGATATTTTGTTTCAAAGGGTCCCTACAGGCGCTGGATCAATATATTTGAGTCAGAACCATGGTTCACAGGCTGCAACAAAGGTGTGGGGCCAAGCCTAGACCACTTATTCTCAGCAAAACCAAAATGGCCCTTGGGTATGTCTTGAGGGTGGCCATAAGCAATAGTGGGAATTCAAGTTGTTGACAAACTTTGAGCTACAAGGGCAAAAGCACTGGACCACAAGGCACCTGAATAGACACTGGTAGTCCCCAGAGGGCTTAGCAAGCAAGGTTTATTTTCCTTATAATAATATCCTTATAAGACTGAAGACAAGGCTTCTTGGTTGACATGTTTAAGAAGGAGCCCCTTCTTCCACAGCACACATCATGCGGAGGCTCAATTCTGCTCATGATTGGGTGGGAAATTGTATCCAGTTCAGGATTAGGTATTAATTTAATATTAGGTATTAATTTAATATTAGGAGGCACATTTTGCTATGCCATATAAGATACATTTTTCAATTGCTCCCCACCCCACCCTGTCCAGGAGCAAGCTGCCTGCAGAGATAGTTGTACACAATTACTGTCAGTCCCTAAAGTAACAGGGCACAGTCCCCACCCCTGTGAGAAAGGGGTGGGAAAGGCTGCAGAATTTGGGTATGATCTCAAATCTCCATCAGTTTCTTTGCTTGTTAGATCCGCATTCTCTAATCCATGCAAATAATTGTGTATACTGTGTCATTCATTTAACCTAAAATGCACCCCACAAACCTTCAAGGGCAGGTGAAACTGCTAGAAATGTTCTGGGGAAGATTATGGCTTCATGGAGGCAGGAACTCAACTAATGTCATTGTGTAGAAAAGTGTAAGAGTTTGGACAGAAAATGCCAATGATTTCATATTAAATTGTTTCCTTATAAAAGTGATTTCGAAGACTACAGATAACATCTGACATGAGACATAAAAGAGAGTTACAATGTAAGTTAAAATAAGACTTTATGAGTTTATATTGCTTTATTTGTTTCCTTATGCAGCAGGTACACAGAAGGACCAAATCACATTTGGGGAGAATTGCTGTGGAATTTGGTAATAAAGAGTATAGTCTCCCTGAATTGTTTGAGGCTAGTAGGAGACAACTTTTACTATAGTATTATCAAATTTTACCTGTGATCCAGCTTAGAAGAATGAAGACTTCTGGAACCTCATTTGGTGGCAGGTCACAGCACTTTCTGGAAGGCAGTCACACTGCAGGACAACTAGTTTGGTCTGGGGTGCTATAGGGATTGGATTAGTGTGTGACTAAATTGGCCTTAAAACTGAGATATGGTGCAAGATACATCCATGAAAGCAAGAGAAACAAAAGCAAAAATGAACTATTGGAACTTCATCAAGATAAGAAGCTTTTGCACAGCAAAAGAAACAGTCAACAAAACTAAAAGACAACCTACAGAATGGGAGAAGAGATTTGCAAATGACCTATCAGATAAAGGGCTAGTTTCCAAGATCTATAAAGAACTTCTTAAACTCAACACCAAAGAAACAAACAATCCAATCATGAAATGGGCAAAAGTCATGGACAGAAATCTCACAGAGGAAGACATAGACATGGCCAACATGCACATGAGAAAATGCTCTGCATCACTTGCCATCAGGGAAATACAAATCAAAACCACAATGAGATCCCACCTCACACCAGTGAGAATGGGGAAAATTAACAAGGCAGGTAACAACTAATGTTGGAGAGGATGTGGAGAAAGGGGAACCCTCCTGCACTGTGGGTGGGAATGTGAACTGGTGCAGCCACTCAGGAAAACTGTGTGGAGGTTCCTCAAAGAGTTAAAAATAGACCTGCCCTACGACCCAGCAATTGCACTGCTGGGGATTTACCCCAAAGATACAGAATGAGTGGAACGCCGGGACACCTGCACCCCGATGTTTGTAGCAGCAATGGCCACAATAGCCAAACTGGGAAGGAGCCTCGGTGTCCATCGGAAGATGAATGGATAAAGAAGATGTGGTCTATGTATACAATGGGATATTCCTCAGCCATTAGAAATGACAAATACCCACCATTTGCTTCAACGTGGATGGAACTGGAGGGTATTATGCTGAGTGAAGTAAGTCAATCGGAGAAGGACAAACATTATATGGTCTCTTTCATTTGGGGAATATAAAAAATAGTGAAAGGGAATAAAGGGGAAAGGAGAAAAAATGAGTGGGAAAAATCAGAAAGGGAGACAGAACATGAGAGACTCCTAACTCTGGGAAACGAACAAGGGGTGGTGGAAAGGGAGGTGGGCGAGGGGTGGGGGTGACTGGGTGATGGGCACTGAGGGGGGCACTTGATGGGATGAGCACTGGGTGTTATGCTATATGTTGGCAAATTGAACTCCAATAAAAAAAAAAACTGAGATATGGAATTCTTTCATTAAATTGTCACCAATTTCCCACTCACTCATATCCTCTTGGCCACATTAGCAACAGCAATGTAAATATTCATGGGGGCACCCGGCTGGTTCAGTCAGGAGATTGTGCAGCTCTTGATTTCAGGGTCATGAGTTTGAGACCCATGTTGGATGTAGAGATGACTATACATAAATAAATAAATAAATATTCATAGTCTATTAACCTCGATAATCAGTCAACATGCAGTAACGTCTCCACCTATTGATATTGGTAATTATTACAGAGTAGTCATTGTGAAACACGACCCATAATGGTTTACTTTCTAATCTTCAGAAGAATCTTAAAAAAAAAAAAAAAAAAGCCAGTGTAAAATGTCCCAGTTTCTCTTCTAGGCTAATCCTCTGAAATCCCACCAAGGATGGGAACCTAGTCTCAAGTAATCACTTGGCAGTACCACTCTGAACCGTAAACCTCCTATTGACTATATAGCCAGCCCAGATCTGAGAGGCGTCATCCTCCCAGGCACGGAGAGAAGGACCCCCATGGTCCATGGAGACTTCTGTGTTCTGGGCCTGGACCAAGATCCTGAGGGTTTAGTGTCATTGGCATTTTGAGACCATGAGAGTGTTTCCTGAAGTGAAGACTGCCTCTTCTCACCATCCTCCAGATGGTGCATTCTTCACCAATGTCTTGGGGAGAAATGAAAGCAGTGATATTTTCAGTCTTCACAAAGAATAAGCTTCATAAGACTCAGGATGGGTGAGCCATTCCGGGGTTAAGCTTATGCGTCCTCTTATGAAAATCCCTTGAAGGAAAGAAAATGATAGGACACCTGGGTGGTTAAGCATCTGCCATTGGCTCAGGGCATGATCCCAGGTTTCTGGGATCGAGTCCCACATTGGGCTCCCCGCAGGGAGCCTGCTTCTCCCTCTGCCTGTGTCTCTGCCTCCCTCTCTCTGTGTCTCTCATGAATAAATAAATAAAAATATTTAATAAATTAAAAAAAAGAAAAGAAAATGCTAGGCCAGGATGTCTTATTTAAGATGCGCACAAATCCTTTATGAAACTGAAAAATTCAGACGGTTTTTATTAATTTATATAAATTAACACAAGGAGAAAATCATTTTTGGTGTATGGTCTGTCAACCATAGTGCCTTATCTTAATGTGCTCAGGTTAACACAACAGAATCTCACACAACAGACATTTAAGTCCTCATAGCCCTGGAGGCTGGAAGCCCAGGTTGATTTCTCCTGAGGCCTCTCCTCTTGGCTTGCAGATGGCCCCTTCTTTCTTAGTGCCCTCAGGTGGCCCTTGTTCCATGAGCAAACACTCCTGGCATCTCTTCCTCTTCTTATAATGACACTAGTCCTACGGGCCTCACCCTTAGGTCCTTATGTAGCGTTAATTACATCTCTAATGGCTCTGTTTCCAAATACTGTCAGGTTAGGGGTTAGGCTTCAACCTCTAAATTTGGGGGCTGGAGACATGATTCAGGCCATAATACACCTCACGCCAGTGCCTTTCTGCTTGTGCAATAGGATGGGTTCACACTGGGAATCAGGCTGTAGGAAACACTCTCATCTGTGCTTGTGTAGGAACATTATGCCCAACAGCAGATTAACAAGCTTATATTTTTCCTTGGTCTCAGAGCCCTTGAACTGCACAGGGGTTGATGGGAAATGTAATGAAATGAGATAGAGAAATACATTCTAAGCATAATTCTGAGCAAGTTAGTCATGTCATGGCATCATGGGTCAGACCCTGGCACTAACAGGGCTTGGAAATCAGAACCTCATATGGATCAATGAACTTCTCAGAAATGCAAATTCTGGCGCACGTCTCCAGAAGGCAGCACAGATGCAAGCTGTCCTTCCCAGCAACACCTCGTCAGAGCAGCTGAGTTAGAGAAAGCCGATCCATCACACTACCTTAGTAAGAACCACGGGGGCCCCTGGGTGTCTCAGTCTGCTAAATGTCTGCCTTGGGCTGAGGTCGTGATTCCTGGGTCCTGGGATAGAGCCCTGCATGGTGGTCCCTGCTCAGTGGGGAGTCTACTTTTCCCTCTCCCTCTCCCAACTTGTTCTCATTCTACCTCAAATAAATTCTTTAAAAAAAAAAAACCCACAGGTATAAGTTCTTGAAGTGATATATTAGTAACATCATACTTTTTTTCTGTTGAAAATTCCCCTGGATCATTCAAAATGGAACACATCTGTGAGATGGACAAACATGGCGCCCAGCCATCTCTGTCTCTAGTTCTGAGTTCCAGCAGGACTGTGAGGTCCACCGGGGATCTCTCAGGGCTGAGTTCTAAGCTAGATACAGGACAGGCTGCATGTAATATGGCAGATGGCTCACATGCTCCATTACTCCCCATGGCCTAGTCCTTCACCATTGCAGAGGGCTCAGGCCTTGGGGCCCTGCTACCTTTCCCCTTGATAGATTTGGTCCTTTCCAGTGGCCCTGGTCCTCTGGCAGTGCCTCCCTGACAAACTCCAACCTTGGAGGAGCCCCTTTCTTGGGCAGAACTTGGACTACTGAGCATTCTGAGAAATTAATTGATCCATGTGGGATCCAGATTTCAGAGCCTCATTAGTCTCCTGCTCTGACCCATGGAGCTAAACATGAACATAATTTCAACTTGCTTAGACATAGACTTGCAATTTTCTTCTTCATCTCATGTTATTGTCTTTCCAGCCAGTCCCTGTACAACTCTGGTGATCTGAGACCAACAAAAAAATACAAGCTTGTTAACCCACTGCTCCTCATAATGTCCCTATAGCCTGCTCCAGGATTCACCTCATTTCCAGTGTGGGCACATCATACCACCCAGACAGAAGGCCTTGGCATGATGGGCCACCATTCAATGGAAATACATTAAAAACGGTGCCTCTTATTTTGTCAGTTTTTAGAAATGAATAAAAAATCTTCTGAATTTATTCAATTTCACAAAGGATTTGTACATATGAGAAACAAGGACCTCTGCTTCAAGTTGTCTTTCTGTAGAGGTGTTCTGTGGGGCGTCTGGGTGGCTCAGTTGGTGAAGCATCTGCCTCAGGCTCAGATCATGATCTCAGGGCAGAACTTGAACTGGAGCCCTGCATCAGGCTTTCTGCTCAGTGGAGAGTCTGCTTCTCCCTGTGACCCTTCCTGACCACTTGCATGTGCCAGTCTCTCTCTCTCTCTTAAATAAATAAATAACATTTTTAAAAAAGAGGTGTTCCGTGTGGAAACCCCTGATCCCTGGGATGCCTCCCACCATGCTTACTCACCAAAGCCATCACCACCCCTGGATAAACTTACTCTGCATAGCTATTAACTTTCTCTCTTCTCTTTCCCTGGGAATCTATGTCCAAACATTTCAAATTTCCTCTGTTCTCCTCACTCTCAGCCCAGAGAGAAACCAGAAAACATCTGAAATGAACACCCTCAGTTGCCCTGTCATCAACCTTACCTGTGCCTTCTCCCTCCAGGTACACGAAGCATTTATGTCTGGCATCTAAACACAATCTCACCTTCAGGACTCTAGACCTCATAACTTGTCTTCTGTTAAAGAGTGTAGATGGACATAATATCTTCCTAATAATTTTATTAGAATAAATTTTAGTGCTTGAATGGCAGGATGAAAAATATATACTGTTTGAGAATTTGGGTGTAGGATGGTAAATGGCTCATGGGTAACTTAGTCCACCTCCCAATAGCTGTGCATGAGTGTACCCATGTCTTCCTACACTTCTTAATTTATTATGCATGTGGCAATTTAAAAAATGCCCATCCCATAAGAAGGAACAAAAATTTTATTTTATTGTTTAAAATTTGTAACATTTTACTAGGGGGTTAACATTTTTCCCAAGGGCTTATTGACCTTGACTGAATTTTCTCTCTGTATTGCCTCTTACAGTCTAGCCCCTCTCCTAGAACATGTTCTTAAATTTCCACATTGACCTCAATAGGAGGTTGAAGCAGATAACAAACAAAACATTAACAATTATTCTGAGCTAATTATGTTTCAGGAATTGTACTTAACATTTTAATTATATTTTCTTATCAATACAATAACACTGAGCTTGGCTGAAAGTTTTACTCTTACCAGGTTTCCCCAAATTACATATAATTGCCCCCATACTAACCATACTCGCTCTTATAAGTTAATTTGTTTCATGAGTGAACAAGTCAATGCTAATAATGGTGTGGACTTGCACCTGTGCAAGTCCATCCACATCTGATTATTTTGTCTACCTTCATGTGACTCATCTCATTGGCTGAATCATACATCTCCATTCTATTTCTGTGAATGTAGGAGTCACTCAACAAAACCTATTCTTTTCTTTGTCTTTGTTTAAAAATAGGACCAGAGAAGTAAATTGGTGTCTAAGGTTTACATAGATGTACATATAAAACATCCAGATGCCCTGCTGCAGCATCTTAGTGCCACCTGGGAGGACTGTGCCCTCTTTGGGGAGTGTTGGGTATGACACCTTGCTTAACTCAGTGGTGGCTCCACTCTGGGCCACCTACTGGCAGGTGTAGACACAGGTGTCCAGCTCTGAGTACAATCCTGAAGTTTCTTCCTTGGTTTGAAATACATGGGGAGCTGTGGCTGGCCAGAGAGGAGAGCATCAGATAGAAGGCAGCCTTACATCTTTGTAGGCAGCATGACATTTACCGCGTGTGCACACCTGCACAGTTGACCTTCACAGCCCATCGGCTCAGCAGCTGCCTCCTTTCCGACGCCAGGGGTGGCTTTGGCACAGGCCAGTCTCTCGCCCTGCAGCTGTGTCCCTGAAACTGGGCAGAAAGGGGATGTGTAGGGTTTCCAGCTGTGGAAACCGCTGCCCCAGGTCCACTTTATGCAGTTTAATTACATAGGGAAGGAAGCCTTCCGGGCTGCTGTGTGTCTTGATTCCAGTGGTTCAGTCTGTGTGTCCTTCTGAACACTCTCTGGACTCTGAGATGCCCACAGTTCATGGAATATCTGGCCTGCGAAGTCCTTGGCCCACAGTGTCCCCAGCCCATGGGGTCCCCAGATTTCAGTGTCCTCAGCCTGTAGTGTTCCCAGCCTGTGGGGTCCCTGGCCAGCAGTGTCCTAGCCTGCGGGGTCCTCAGACTGCATGTCCTCAGCCTGCAGTGTCCTCAGCCTAAGGGGTCCCCAAACTGCCATGTCCCCAGCCCACAGTGCCCCCCTCCCAAGGTTCTTTGGTCAGCAGTATCCGCAGCCCTGGTAGTTCTCCTCCGGTAGGCCCTCCCTCAACCCCCACCCACCCAGAGGGAGTTCCTTCCTTGGAGGGAGGCCCCTCTGCAGAAGATCTGAGAAAGGTCAAGAGTTGGGCCAGGCACAGCTCACCTCAGGCTTTCAGGCTCTGTCTCTGCTGTGTCTTTTCAAAGAGCATGCACTTCACCGAATTTATTTTCGATATTGCAACCTTACCGACTGCCATTTTCATAAAGGACTGTGGCCGAATCAACCTTTACAGGTAATAACTTTACCAGATAAAGTTGACTCATTGTTTTTCTATAAAGTTCAATTGTCAAATTCCACTGCAGCTCGAGTTTTTAAAATAGAACTTTTGTTCCCATGGCCTCATAGTTGTTTTTTCCTTCTAACTTTTGGAAAACTACCTTGCATGGAATGGAAAGTTCCAGAAGAATGACCATGGTGGAAGCCAGCTTTATGGTGGGAGGTGATGAAACAGGGACAAAGGTATGGCCATTCCTTGTGCCAGGCCTGTCAGTAACCCCTGGGCCTCTGGGTTGAAGAACATGTAAGTGGAAGGTACTACTTCATGCCATAGATAAACTGGTATCTTTTGGACATCGTGTGTTAGAAATTACAAGTGATATGACTGGTCCTTACGGTGTTTATGACCATGACTGTATAGAAGGGGGAAACCCACTAGTCTCAACTGATGTAGTTCATTCAAACCTAATACATCGAAACACTTCGAATTCAGAAACAACTGCATTTATGTAATCATTCTATAAATAATTTTTGAAACCCTGCCTTGTGTAGTTACACATCCTTGTGGTAGAGATAAGACCCTCTCCTGTTTCTGGAGATACCATCTCCCTGGGGCAGTTTATTCATGTGCACAGCATCATGGATTCCAGCACATTCCTAAACCCAGGTGGGTCCTGCTCAATACTGCAGCCAGACCCTCATGCCTTCCTCGCATCATGTACCTGAGGGCAAACCCAGTGGCTCCTACTAGCCCCCATCTGCCACAGTGTAATCATTTCCTCTAGGGATGTCAGGGTTTGGCACATGTCCAGGGTGGGCCTTCATGGGAGTTAGACTTCGAGTCAGCATTTCCCTGCACTCCCAGCCTCCTCATCTAGAGAATCCTTCAAATCTCTTTTCTATAATTTTGGTCCCACCACCCCCACCCCAATGCTTACTCTGCTACTGTGACTCTTGCAGGTTTTCCTTAACTAGCCCCCACTTCATTATTATTCCTCCAGCTCTCCCTTTGCCCCCCCTCACCCTTCTTACCTCAGGCTGTCCAACTTCCTCCCCTTGATCCACTCTGATCAGCGGGGTCAATGTCAATGAATTCCAGGGCACCTGGGTGGCTCAGTGGTTGAGCGTCTGCCTTTCACTCAGGGTGTGATCCTGGGGTGCTGGAATCAAGTCCCACATTGGGCTCCCCGCAGGGACCCTGCTTCTCCCTCTGCCTGTGTCTCTGCCTCTCTGTCTCTCTCTCTGTGTCTCTCATGAATAAATAAATAAAATCTTTTTTAAAAATATTAAGGGATTTTGGACCATTTACAACATGGCTCCAGCCCTCATGTTTATCTTTCTTTCCTGACTCTTCCTTCCACCAAATCTCTGCTTCAGGCTCAGTGATTTAATTTGCCCTTAAAATATGCCAGGTGCTTTTTGTTCATTCTATTCCCTAGTCTTGGGTATCTTTCTTCTCCTACTATTTTTTTAACTTAATCTTGTTCACACTTCAAAAGTTTATCCGTCTTGAGGAGCCCTTATGCTCCAGCTCCCCATTGTCCTCTTCTCTAAACTCTACATTGTTGCCTACCTCATTAACAGACCCTTTTAGTCATGTCCCTGTGTTTTTGTAGCTTCTGTAGAACTACACATGAGCTTTACTGCATCACTGGGTGGTCTCAGACTATCTTGTTTCCATCCAGGGCTTGGCAGTGGGGTCTCCCCTCTTCATCATCACCGATTTATGCTGCTTCATTAGCTCAGCATACATCTATCAGGCATTTATTGTGAGATAGTGGAGTTGTAGAGGAAATACAGTAGACCCCCTGGTCCCAGGGCACTCACAATGTAGTAATGACTACCCGCATAAAAATAGGGAAGTACAACTCAATGAGCAAAGGATTTAGCCGGGTGCTGTGATAATAGGTTTGGGTCTGGTGCATCTAGATTTAAATCTCTGCTCTGTCATTTATTATTTCTACCTCACCTAGTATCTATGTTCACTTCCTTACTCCACAAGGTGAAATTAACAACACCTCTATTATAGGAAGGTTGTGAGGATGGATGTGATTATCTTAGCCCAGCACCTGGCACTGTGTACAAACATAACAGTTGGTCCAGGTTGTTACTATAACTCAGCCCAGGCACCAGGGAAGCTGTCTGGGAGGGAGGCAGGGGATGTTTCCTATATGGGAAGAGAAGCATTAGGTAACAGGGTAAGATATGAAAACTTAGTAAACTGCTTTCCTTCATTGCAAGTCTGACTATGGATTTTTCTGAAAAAAATCTGCTCTATAGAAGGATTTGATGCAAAATACAAGAAAGAAAAAGATGATGCATTAAAATTCAGTTTCTGAATGTTCAATGTGCTTAAGAAGCAGTATTACAGTTTTGGCAATGTTGTTTTACAAGAGAATTTTCCATATTTCTTTGAAATTCCTCTTTAGAAACTTTCAGGGGTAAACTTGGATAATCCGATCTGTAGAATTTCTCTCTAGTTTGAAAATATATACCACCTCCCACTTATGAGAGTGGAAGTCAGAGAGAAGTCTCTCCTTCTCTGGCGAAGGACTTGTGGAAAGGAGAGGCAGAACAGAGAAGAGGGTATCTGTTCTCCCACGCCTGGAAAGGCAAGGCAAGGAAGCCCCTCCTCCAACACTATATAACATGGGAGCCAAATATCTTCTGTCCTAGATTCTGGGCTTCTGTGAGGTGCAAAGATTAAGCCATTTGAGTATGGAGCTTCATAGTACAAAAAGGTAAGTTATGGACAAAGAAAGATAAACATTTTTTTGCACATTGTTTTCTTACTCAAATTTGTACCATCACTCCACTGGCAGAAACAGAGGCAAAAAGATAGCATGATGACCATGAGAAAACCCTCTAAGGCAGTGGTCAGTAGTGAGGCTGGTGGTGTGGTCTCACACAGTCATATCAACCATGTAAATCCTCAAGCAGTGACAGGAGGAGATCTATTGAGAGATGTGCTCTAGGCAACCAAATGCTCTGCTGAGTTGTATTTATTTTATTTTATCATTTCTATTGGTAACCCTAAAGTAAAAAATAGTCTCCTTTGTCATCTTATCATGGTTTGTCTCTTGTCTGATATTTCGCATGATATTTTGTTTCTGGCCTAATGTATTTGAAGGCCAAGACACACCGACAACAGCAGTTGAGGGGAATATAAGTTATAAGAAGGAAAGAGATAATTGTCTCTAAATTTGGATCCCTACCCCACACACAAAATTTAACCAAAATGAACCAAAGACCTAAATGTAAAATCTAAAATTATAGGATTCCTAGGAAAGTATAGGTGTAAGTACTTGTAACCTTCCATCAGGCAGTCTTACATATCACACCAAAACCACAAGAAACAGAAGGAAAGAATAGCTAAATTAGACTTCATAGAAATTAAAACCTTTGATGCCATTAAGAAAGTGAACAAACAATATAAAGAATGGGAGAAAATACTTGCAAGACATATATCTAATAACAACTTGTATCCAAAATATATAAACAACTCTCACAACTCAATAAAAGAGGCCAATGACACATGGGAAAATCAGTAAAGGATCTACATAGTTGTTTTTTCAAGGAGGATATACAAATAACCAATAAGCACATGAAAAAAATCCTTGATATTATTGGTCATTAAGGAAATGTGAACAAAATCACAATTATTTCATCACTCCCACTTGAATGCAAACAATGCAAAACACAAAACAAAATAGCTAATAACAAGTATTGATGAGGATATGGAAACACTGGGACCCTCCCACAGGGATGGTGGAATGCAAAATGTTGAAGCTACTTGGGAATATAGAATGAAAGTTCCTCAAAAATATAAACAGAGTTACTGTATGACCTGGAAGTTTCACTTCTAAGTATACACCCAAAAGAGATGAAATATATGTCTACATGAAAATTTATACATGTAAGTTAACAGCAGGATTATTCATAAGAGCCAAAAAGTAGAAGAAACCAAATGTCAATCAAGTGATAGGTGGAAAAATTAAATGTGTCATAGAACAGGGGATCTTTCTGTTGTAAAAAGAAATGAAGTCCTATACACCTTTTGACATGGATGAACTTTGAAAACCTCATGCGAAGTAAAAAAGCCGTAAGGCAAAAGACAACCGGTCACCCTATGATTTTCATGCCTATAGCTTGATGGCCATTTCAACCATAATCATAGATCAAACAGCATTGTTAGTTTATTTTTTACTTAACTGTGAGAACAAAGTACCACAGTAGACAAGTACACAATAGACACAGTATACAATAGACAAGATGCAGAGTGCATTAGAGTGCATCATGCTCAAACAGAAGTAAGAAAGAAAAGAAGTAAGAAACAATGAGGGAAAGCCAAATTTTTTCTCAGGACAATTTCTTTCTCAGGACAAGTTTTCTCATTCAAATTTTTTCTTAAGTTGATATTTTCTTAATTTAATTAAAAAATTCCTACAGCTATTTTTATTTCTTATTATTCTGGATTTGAAATTTTCTCTTCCTCCAAATGTATCTTTGTGGGTAAAATCTGCAATTACCAGTTGTAATCCAAAAGCAATTAGGTCATACATTTCCATGAAAATCAAAGCAGAGTAAAATGACTAAATTGCAAATATTTCACCAGAGAGACATTAGCTATCATTTCTAAACTTTAAATACTAAGAAAAAGAACTTTGTTTAGGCATAAATGTTCATATTTCCATGAACACAGGTCTGAACAGTATATTTTTCTAATTCAAATTGAATGATGGGCATGAAAGGTGTTCTTAATAAGCAGGTACAGAATGAACTGAATTATCTATTTTGGATTTCCCATGAGTATTTCTTTTTTTTTTTTTTCCCATAGTATTTCTTATGCTATGTGGTCAACTTTAGAGTGGTTAATAAAGAATTAAAGGGCTGGTCTACAAAATGTGAATCAGAGTAAAACTCAGATGTGCCAAGAAATGAGTTCTGGGCCTTTTGGGACATAGTAACTCCAAAGCAAAATTACTGGATTCTCCAAAGTGCATATGCATGTTCAACATTCCACATTGAGCTCTCTAGCATGAGCCCTTGAAAACAAGCCAGCTCATGGGTCAACCTGGTGTCTCAGTTTCTCCCTTTGAATACTGGGTACAATTTCCCCAATATAATGTTCTACAGCTTCTGGTACAGTACCATGTCTTCAGCTGTTACCAAGCTCAGAAGGATGGTGCCAGTCATTAGCCTCCTTAATATACCTTCAAAATTAACTACTTTTTGGATTCATTTTATAATTAAAGTTCTCCCAAATCTCCCAAATCTTCCCAAAATGGCAAATCCATAAATTCAATTTCTTTCTATTTCTTTTTTGCAAATATTATTTTTAAAAATATTTTTTTCAGAGGCACCTGGGTGGCTCAGTTAGTTGAGTGGCTGGCTCTTGATTTCAGCTCAGGCTATGATCTCGGGGTCCTGGGATCAAGGACTTCATGCTCAGTGAGGAGTCTGCTTGAGAATCTCCCTCTCTTTCACCTTTGATCCCTCCCCCCACTCATACACATGTGTTCAGTCTCTCTCTCTAAAAGAAATAATTAAATCTTAAAAAAATAAATGTATATATTTATTTTAAAATAAATTTAAATATTTAAATATTTAAATATTTACATATTTATATATATATAAATATATCTTTCAAAACCTCCACAGTCTTTTCTTCAGTTTTATGCAAACTTGCATTCATAATAAGTAATTATTCTGTTACTCTTACATAATAAGTAATTATTCTCTTACTCTTACATATTCTCTGGGATCTGAATCATCCATCCCTATTACCTTGAAATGATTTCTTTTCCTTTCATTTTATCTCTTACATTTCCCAGGTCTCGAGTTGCCTTTACCTTCTGTTTCTTAACTCTGAGGGGCCTGAATGGGAATCAAATTGTGACAATTAATGTGTCCATTTGGCTGGGCCCCAATGCCCAGACTTTTCATCCAACAATATTCTGGATGCTTCTATGAAGGTTTTTTTTTTTTTTTTTTTTTTTTTTTGAGGGTGAGTTTAAAATTTGAATAGATGGACTGTGAGTAAAGTAGATTACTCTCCATGATGTGGTGGGCCTTGTATAATTAGTTGAAGACCTTAATAGAACAAAGACTGATTTTGTGAAGCAGGAAGGAATTCTATCAGGGGAAGGCCTCTACACTTGACCTGAAACTTTTTTTTTTCTGAGTATCCAACCTGTAGGCTTCCCTAATCACAATTTGGACTCTCCAAAATACAGTGAGTCAACTCTTAAGACAAGTCAATCAATTGATCAATTGATCCAGCCATTCATCCATCCAACCATCCATCCATCCATCCATCCATCCATCCATCCATCCTGTTTCTCTGGGGAATCCTGACTAATACAAATTTATACTGTGTTTTTTTCCCTCTTCGTCCTGTCTTTATCTACTTCAATATCTCTAGGCCCCTTATTCCCCACTTTCTCTCTGAGCCCAGGAAATGCTCTCTCCTTAAGAGGCTGCAGAGACCAGGCTCCACATTACCTATTCCTATTCCTCCCTAGGAACCTGCTTGTCCCTGCTGTTTCACATCACACCTGCCCATCTCTAGTTTGTCTCCTTCTCTGCTTCCCTCCTCACATCAACCACTTGGGATCTATGTTATCTACCCCACTCCCCAGGTACTGTCCCTGGTTTGGAGCACACATTGTTCCAACTGGCTACTAACTTGGTCCATTTTAAACCATCCCAGCTATATATTTGTTGTGAGTCATTTGAAGTTGCTCATCTCCTGCTTGCCTAGTGGTTAGTGTCAGCTACCTGCCTCTTCACAAGTCATTTATTGGGTCTTCATGCTCCACCCCCATGACATGGTTCCCAAATAGTCATAGCCCATGAATGGTTTCCTAACCTGTTTCTCCAGTATGTCCTTGGCCATGGGCCATAAGTGCTCTGCCATTCCTTTGTTTCTACATAGAAATCATGGAAAACGTCACTTCCATGCTTTGCATTTGAGCAAGTTCTATTACCCACACTTCTCACCTGAATCCCATTGTTATTCTGGAACTGGTTCATTCTTCCCCATCTAAACCTTTTCTATAGTCAGGGTTTCAGCACTTGAGGGAGTGAGGATTTCAGGTATAAATATGGAAACCCAACTCACTTTTTCCAAAAGTTTTAGATCCTAATTATCTCAGAAACCTCCCACTTAATATTGGTTTATTTGCAGACACAAATCTCTGTTCAGATACTTTATTCCGAGGAATAAGATTTACAGTAATTACATTCTTAGGGATTAATTAATCAAACTGATAATCTGGCCTTCCCTGTGTATAGTTTCTTGAAAGCTAGCCTCCTGTTTGTGTGCAAACTCTCCAGCATACATCTTCTCTGGGAAGAGTTTCCCTGCTGCTTCCCATGCCCACTCTTCCTATTTCCTCCACAACTGGGAGAGAATCCATGCCCAGAGGGCAGGGTTCATCTTCTTCTCTGCCTACTTGCCCCTGCTCCATGTTTCACTGTCCTGTGTCTCACTTGTTGGCATCCTCAGTATTCACTGGTCCAGTTAGCATATCCATTCCTCTGGTCAAACAGGGGAGAGGGTTTCTCAGTGTGTGTGTGTCCCAATGTCACAGCTGCGTGCCCTCTGTCCTTGGTCAGCTCTGTAGAGCTTCCTGGCACACAATCACCTGCCAGCTAGAAACTCTGAAAGACAGAAGGGACAGCATCCAGAGACCACCAAGGAATATTTCAAAGAGAAGATGCCAAACCATGTGACAGAGGAGGGGTTTCTCTCTCCCAGTGAGAGGCTGTTGTCCTGGGGGCTAGCCAATAACAGCTCAGCACTGATTGTTAAATAGGGAAATTGGCAAGCCAGCTGTGACGTCATTGGCAGTTGGAAATCAGACACGGGGATTTACACTGCAGAGATTGACAAACTCACGAATCCATTTTGTTGTTATTGTTATTGTTATTGCTTCTCTTGAGGGGCTGATTGCTGGCTCCTGAGCATGAGGCTTATGCTGGGTCTTTCCACAAAAGCAGTAGAATTTCCAAGGGTGTGTGTGTGTGTGTGTGTGTGTGTGTGTGTGTGTGTGTAAGAGAGAGAGAAAGAGAGAGAGAGAGAGAGAATGGGACCTCCAGTTTCTAGGACGGGAAGCACTCTGCTTCCTTGCTCTGAGCTGCTCCCTCTGTCTGATCCCCTCCTCCCTACACCTGGGCGACATCTTCTCATGTCTCTGGCAGCTCAAGGGTCACAGACCCTAGGTCCTGACCACCCAAGCCTTAGATGGGGTGATCTTCCAGTTAAACTGCAGCACACCTGCACATGACTGTCTACTCATGGTCTGAAACCCTGTTCATTGGTCTGTCTGCCTTAGCTGACTGACTGGATCACCTTGAGGCAGAAACCCCATTTTATTTGCCTTTAAATGCACAGACTTATTCAATGTCTGCAGATCACACACCTCCTTCATTCAATGTTCCATCAATGAAGAAGCATATAAAGAAACAAAAAGAGAAAAAAATATGGTAACAAAGGAGCCCTGCACCCTGGGAAGCAAGCACAGACTGTGAGAACCCCAGGGACACCTGAGAGCCTCAACATCTCTAAAGCAGTGAGAGCAATGGTGACTCCATCAGGAAAAAGCAGGAGCCCCACAGTATAGATTTTAAGAACCCAGCCCATCTCTGCAGGCCAGGGAGGGACAAACCTCACACAGTTCCAAGCTCCTTATGTGAGAAGAAATTGTGGTCTAAGTGAAGTTCATCGATTTGTGGTAAGTTACATTTATATCAGTTATATATGCTTAATTTAAGTGAGTCTGCCACTTTTTAAAAAAGATTTTCTTCTTTCTTTCTTTCTTTCTTTCTTTCTTTCTTTCTTTCTTTCCTTTCTTTCTTTCTTTCTTTCTTTCTTTCTTTCTTTCTTTCTTTCTTTCTTTCTTTCTTTCTTTCTTTCTTCTTTCTTCTTCCTTTCTTTTTTCTTTCTTTCAGAGAGAGAGAGAGAACATGCCCACAAGCAGGGGGAAGGGGCAGAGGGAGAGGGAGAGAGACTCTCAAGCAGACTCTGCTGAGCATGGAGCCCAACATGGAGCTCAGTCTCATGACCTGAGTCCAAACCAACTGAGGTATCCAGGCACCCCAGTGAGCCACTTTTAAATTTCTTAATTATCTGCAAGTAAAATCTATCACCAAGCAGTCCCATTTTGTTGCAGTGTAATTGGTTGCAAATTGAGGGAAATTTTTCAACTGCCTGGCCGCTATGTCTATGCCCCAACAGGTATTAATGACACCTTGTTGGGTCAGTCTATCTGCACCATTACCTATGGCATGAGTGTGTGGTGGCTGGGGTAGAGATGGGGATATGGGTGGTGTCTTATCTGCATAACTCTTTCTCTTTCCCCCAGAAGTTTCCTCATTCTGCTTATCACTGTCCATCCTCCTTGACTTACCACCTGTTGCCTTACCTGTACATTTGCTGCCCTGGGTCTGAACTTTCCATCCACTTGCCCAACCACAGGCACACTCATACAGGCTTGCCAATAGTTGATATTCATCTGATTAATGCAAATTCTAGAAAAATTGCCGTAACTATCTCCATTTAGAAGATGATAAAACTGAGGGGAAGACTGACCCTGACACCTATAACTAATCAGTGGCAAAACTGGAAATATCATCTGTATCCTTCAACTTGGACATGCAATTGTCACAGGTGCACTGAGGGTCTCTCCATCTGGTCTTCTAAACTCTAACTTTGCAGGACAAGGTCCCTCTCTTGACCTTGAGTGGATGGTAAGGGAATCACTACTTCAAAGTCAATGAAGCAAAACTCACATGCCTACATTACCCAAAACTAGCTTTTGAAATACATTAATTATAATAGTCTCTGTTTTTCTGGTATAGAATTATCAATGACTATAAAAAAACATTTTGTGAGAATATTTTTTAAAATCAGATATATCAGGTATGTTTTCCATCTTATGAAGGATTCCCTGTGTCTTCTCTCCAGCTGCGTTAGCTATGTCTTTAACTAGGTTGCATATATGGGATTAAATTATTGTTAAGCAATGAATTAGAATGATTATGATTTTTAATAACCAAATTTGAACAAAAATCAGTTTGTAATCCACTAACTATGAACATTTACAAATGAATGATATCCAACCAGAGCCAGCCTAAGGTGTGTCAGGGGCTGAGTCTCATTTGCTTGTGGAGGTTGCATATTTATTGAAAAGACCAATGGATTTGGAGGTATAATTTATGCTTAAATATAAAAATTTACACAATTGCATAGATTTTATGATGGAAGAACTAAATCTTCTAAACAAATGGTAAGCACACCAAGCTACACTCATATGGTCTTGAGTATATAATTCCAGGCACACAGCCCCTCAACCCCACAACACTCCTTCTCTCACTGGAGTACTTACATAAGAGTTCACATGCATAAGCCCCATGCTCTTTCATTGTGAAGGAACATGAAATTAAAGTAACTGTGAGTGGGGCACCTGGGTGGCTCAGTCCGTTAAGTGTCTGCGTTGGGCTCAAGTCATAATCCTGGGGTCCTGGGATGGAGCTCGAGTCAGGCTCCCTGCTCAGTGGGGAGTCGGCTTCTCCCTCTCCCTCTGCCTCTCCACCTGGCTTGTACTCTCTCTTTCTCTCTCAAATGAATAAATAAAATCTTTCTTAAAAATTCATTATGAGAAACAAAAGAGAATACTAACAGTAAACTGCAAATATGACGACAACAACAACAAAACAAGCTAAAATTAAGTCCAGTGTGACTTCTCTGCCCTGGTTTTAACGCTAATGGACATGAACTTGGCAGGCCCGAGTTCATCTGGGAAGCTCTCACATTTATCTATCAGGTCCTTTGAGGACAAAACATAAACATACCCTTTCCCTTCTTGTCCCCTTCACCACAAATCTACATTTCACATTAGAAAATAATCCAACTTAATGGCTTCTCATGGGAGATACCTCTAGATTTATGCATTTATTGATAGAGTAGGTCAAATGGAAATTTAATCTAATATACATTTAAGTAGAAAAATTAAGAACAGGCACACTCATTATTTCTGTTTATCCCCAAGCCAGCTAAGCTGATGTTATTTTGAAATCTCTACAACTGAAGGTTTTTAAAAATATGAGTATGAAGCAAAATGGAGCTTGCATCATAATTTAATGTTCCTACTAATGTGCTCCTTGATTTGAATCTACTATAAATTCATTGCAATTAAGTGGTAGAATTATTTAATGCGATTTTTCCTGTCTGAATCCATTATCATTTGTCCACTAGAAGCTGTCTGGCAAATACCAAGAATGTATATCACTGACAGGCAAATATATTTCCTTTCTCAGCAAAGTGTAATATGTAATTTAAATTCATTATTTGAGAATGTAAGATCACATTAGATATATAGAAAATAATTGGGGATCCCTGGGTGGCTCAGTGATTAAGCGTCTGCCTTTGGCCCAGGGCGTGATCCTGGGGTCCCGGGATCAAGTCCTGCATCGGGATCCCTGCATGGAGCCTGCTTCTCCTCTGCCTGTTTCTCTGCTTCTCTCTGTCTTTGTGTCTCTCGTGAATAAACAAATAAAATCTTTAAAAAAAAAGAAAGAAGAAAGAAAGAAAGAAAGAAAGAAAGAAAGAAAGAAAAGAAAAGAAAAGAAAATAATCTCACTATCAAAGTGTGCCGAATCTCTACCACATAATGCTTTCTTTATCTTGAGAAACATAAGAAAGGTGCTATTTTTATCAGATTCACCCCTTGTATTTTATAGATCCTAGTATGTGTCCTCCACATGTCCACAAATCTTTAGCATTAAAACCAATAAAACAGACCATGCAGCTCCCTTTTTCTGTCATATGGGACCATTCTTTGCACCTCCCTTCTCCTACCTCTTCATTTTGTATGAGCACCAACATCCCAGAGACCATTTAAACCCTAATACTTTACCAGTTACTAAAAGCAGGTATGTCAGCATTTTGGCATACCAAAGTTCCATTCAGACTCCTTCCTTTCAGTTCTAGAAGGGTCAAGTAGAAAGAGACTTTCACAAAATCTGTCCAACTATCCTATTTCCCAGAAAAGAACATTGAGGCCAAGAATTGGTAGACTCGCTCATGTGTAGAAACACAGGAGCATTGAAGAATACAAATTTCTTTCTATAGGCCTCCTCTTTACGGCTTCCCTGACTAGCACATTTCACCCATTCTTCACCATTGTCCCTGATAGATAGATGACCAGCAAACACTTTCCACCTGAGATGACCTCTGTGAGCCCAGAGTACGGTGACCAGTGGCACCAGGGGTGCTTCTCAGCAGCAAGGGCTTGGGGCTGGCCTTCTGCACAAGCCCGACTCAGCTCATTCTGTTGTCTTCCCACCTGGAGCCATTGCCATGCCTCTTGTCCTGCCTGTTCATTACTGTTTCCAGTGATACTTCCAATGGGAAGCTCACAGGAGGGTCCTGATGAGTCCTCTGCTGACAACTGCAGAGCCACATCTATCTTTGGAAAACCAAGTCTCTTTGAAGGAACTCATCTATAACTCTTCACAACTGAACAAATGAGAGAGGCAGGCACAGCAGGCTTCCATCACATTCCTTCATTCAAGGATTAATGATTGAGCAACTGCTGTGTGCTGGGACAGACAAGGGCTCTGGGGATAGACACAGTGGTCAAGGCAGCAGACACAGTACCTGATGTCCCAGGGGTGTAGATGCAGAGGATCATAAACCAGTCAGTAAATAACAAACAATATAATTGCAGGAGTTGTAAGTTTCTGAAGGGAATAGTCAAAGTGAGGAAAGAAAGATTGACTGAGAAAGCCTTGTATTAGGTGCAAGTTTCTCGAACTCCAGCCACATTTACTTTTGCTCATGAAGCTCCTACCACAGTGGTGTCCATTAAGAACCTCAAATCCCCAAGCTTACTGTTGCCTTAGAGTTTCACTCAGAGTGTTTCCTGCTCCCAGGTGACCCCCAGAAATCTCAAGGTCACCTCTTTCTAGTTTGGTTCTCAAGTTAAACATGACCTCTTCAGAGACATGACCCTTGCTTCTGCAACATAAAGTAGCCACCTAATGTTCTCTATGACATCACCCTGTTTTCCTTCCTTATTCTTAGTGGTTCAGAAACAAATGATACGACCTCAAGATTTTTTATCCAATCTTGGTTAAAATTCTAGTTGAAACTGGAAACAAATGGTAGTTAATTGTTTAAAAAATCTTGAGAGAAACTAGGTGTAGAAGCTATCAAGATTCAATTTCAAGAAATATAGTGGACTAAATATATTATCTGACTGAATGCTAACCCTCTTTAAATATTAATTTAAACCACTTTATAACAAGATGCCATCTCATCACCAATAAGCAGAAACAAATTAAAATAACTCCAAGTGATGGAAGGGAGGTGAAGAACCCCAATGCTGATTGACATAACCATGAGTGTTAGTGGTACACCACTTGTTAAATGGTTTGGTATTATCCCATTGGGTTGAAGAGGAGCAAAGCCTACAACCTGTCCATCCTCCTGGTAGATACCCCGGCAGATTTTGCACTCCTGCACAGGGACCCATGTACAATTAGTCCACATGGGCATTGGGAGGCAAAAACAAACAAGAATGGCAAATGACCTAAATTATCAGTAAAATATAAAAAAAGTAAATGTTGTTAATTTCTTCACGTATGCAATTCTACAGAGGAATGGTTATGGTTATAGCTACATGCATCAACAAGAATAATCTCACAAATGGGACTCCTGGGTGGCTCGGTGGTTGAGCATCTGCCTTTCACTCAGGATGTGGTCCTGGAGCCCTGGGATCGAGTTCCACATCAGGCTCCCTGCATAGAGTCTGCTTCTCCCTCTGCCTATGTCTTTGCCTCTCTCTCTGTGTCTCCCATGAATAAATAAATAAAATCTTAAAAAATAATAATCTTACAAATATCATATAGAATGAATAAAACAAATCCCAAAAGAATATGTATGTAAAATGTAAAAACCTTCAAAACGTCGTTTAGTTACATAAAACTACACAGATACATGACTACTGGGTCCTGACAATTAAACAATAACAAAGGCACAAAAAAACATAAAATTCAGGATGGTCGCTCCCTCCAGAGGCAGGAAAGGGGGATAATATTGGGGAGGTGCACAGACAACTTCTGGGGTAGGGGGATTTTCCATCTATCTGGTTGGGCAGATGGTATGCATTGTGTTATTGTTTTATTTGCATATGTAATTTATATAAATTATTTTTATTTGGGAAACATTTTGAAATAAAAATGGGAACTAGAAAAAGAGAAACCAATAAAAGAGCTTTTAGAATACAAAATGCTGAGTTAATAGAATACAAAATGCTGAGTTAACCCTTAAATTTATATAACTAGCTAAGGATATACAGGGACTATGCAGGCTTCAATTCTCATAACAAAGTACATTACGCCTCTAGTTTCTCTATATTTTGTTTTTTTGTTGTTGTTCCTATTGTTATTAATTCGTTTTTAAAGATTATTTGATTTTTCAAAAAAGAACCCCAAAACCTGCTTTTATTATAGACTTTTTGGTTCAAAAGCATTATTTTCTTTTACATTGAGGTATCATTGACCTATAACATTATACTAGTTTCAGCCATAGTACGATTCATCATTGGTACAAATTGCAAAAGGATCACCACAATAGGTCTAGTTAACATCTGTTACCACACATGGTTAAATTTTTTTTTTCTTGTGATAAGAACTTGTAAGATCTATTCCTCTAGCAACATTCAAATATACACTATAGTTTTACTAACTGTAGTCACCATGCAGTATATGATATTGTCATGCCTTATTTATTTTATAACTGGAGGTTTATACCTTTTGACCCCTGTTACCCATTTCACTCACCCCTCTACCCCCTTGCTTCTGGAGCCCACTAATCTGTTTTCTGTGGATTTAGATAATATAATAATTATCTTTCCCTGTCTTACTTCACATAGCATAATGTCCTCAAGATCCATCCATACTGGCAAATTTCATTATTTTTATAGATGAATATAATATTCCATATTTTATTTATTCATATTCTATTTATCCTGTTTTTACAATTTTGAAATTCTATCTTTATCTTTTACCAAAAGTTAAAGAAATTTCCTATAATATTGAAGATTAAATTTAAACTTTCTTTCTTTCTTCTTTTTTTTTTTTTTTTTTTTTAGAGAGAGGGAGAGATAGTGAAAGAGCATGAGCAGAGGGTGGGGGGCAGAGGGAGAGGGAGAGAAAGAATCTAAAGCAAGGTCCACACTCAGAATAGAGCCAAACACAGGGCTGGATCTCGTGACTTTGAGATCATGACCTGAACCAAAATCAAGAGTCAGATGCTTAAACAACTGAGGTGATCCTGTAAGGCTAATTTTAGTATTTCTAAAAACTGCTCTGAAATCTTGAATCACTGACTTGTAACATCAATGCTGTGGAGCAATTTTACAAAAATCTTTATCAGAGCGAAGTGTATTTATTCTCTTAAATTTATACACTTGAGTTCATTTTGATCAACAACTTTGTAATAAGAGAAAATAATTTCTCCACTCTAGTTAAAATGAATTCAATTCGCTTATTAATAGACATTTACCTTTTTCAAAAGTTTAGTTTTCAAAAGCGCATTACCTGCAAACTGCAGGGCTAACTCTTGATCCTCTAGAGCTCTGATCTAATATCTTCATGTTTATGTACTTCCTTATTTTCTTCTTGCCACTCTTCATAGGTTGTAGGCATCATGAAAGGAAGCTTCTATAACGAAGCTCTTCGAATAGCATCTAGATTCTAGTGAGTGTTAATAAATATCAGCTGATTACCGGAATGAAAAGCTCTTCGGATACTTTATAGTCACTAGGATATCTCAAGGGAGTCAAGTAAAACCCAAGTCTGAGCTTGCTATACACAGAGATTTTTTTAAAAATAATTATCAGTGCTAAAATTTCAATGAATTCCCTGGTTCCTCTTGACCTTCTCCATGAATAAAACATGATGTTTCTGATATTCTTATTTTGAAGGACCCTAATTTTTCCATTGACTTTCTAAGTAGTCAATGACAATTATCATTGGTGCCAAATATCAAGCAGTATATTTTTATAGATATTGCTGCAGTGAGCCTAGCCTTAAATGTTATTTTATCAATATTTTCCATATATCCTACTAATTTTCCTTGTGTGAATGGCTTCTGATTCTTTGTTACTAGCTTCAGAGAAGATGGCATTAGCTCCTGAGGCACACCTGAGCTTAGAAGGTCTACCTTGCTCATCCATCCACCTCAGATGCTAACCAATGAATGACCCTTGAGAACTTTGAGAGAAAGAAGCAGAAGCTACCAGGGGTAAGAGAAATAACAAAAGACTTCCATGAAGGGCATTAAAATAAATCAAAATAGATGTTTTAAAATGCTTTTGGCAGAAAAAATGGCAGAAGTTTCCATGGCTGAACACAGCAGCTGCCCTGTAGTTTTGAAGCCAGTGAACAGGTAAATGAGCAGAATGAGGATGGAAATTGTCAATATAGAAAGGGCTGAGCTATTAGAATGGCAAATTTAGAAGAGATCACGATGAGAAAGCAGATGTTGGATAGACAACTAGTCATAAAACTGGCTAATGTTTACAATGTGATAAGTTTGGACATATGGACACACCATTACCACAATCAAGATAATAAATGTATCATGAGTATATGCATGTGTCCAAACTCTTAAAAATATATACACTAACTATGTGCAGGGTTTTTGTATATCAATTGTATACCTCAAACAGCTGCAAAAAAGAGAGAGAGATTTGGGCAAAGAAAAAAACCTCTTTACAATGAAAAATACTATATGAATTATCATCCTCTTTCTTCATAGCAGGTTCATTGAGAATGATGGAGAAGAGAGAAGAGAAGACTATGATAGCTTTGGGTGTCTTTCTAGGTGGAGGCACAGAGGCCCCTGCCAAATAGAGTGAACTGTGTGGAAATAGTCTCAGGAATATCTACTCAAAAAATATTCCTAGTATTGTAATGAACATGATTCTTTACAATAATATTTTAAAAATTAAAAATTATATATTTTAGTTGTAGAATCTTCATAGGATTTGACTTACATAATAACAACTGAATTAAGTATACTGTTATAGTTCATTTTGCTTCCCCTTAAATTCCCTAAATTCATATTTTGAAGTCTTAAACTCTAGCACTTCAGAATGTGATCTTCTTTGGTAGAGTGTTTTATAGATTTGAATTAAGATGTGGTCATTAGGACAGGTCCTCATCTATGGCTTGTTCCTTCTAAGAAAGGGAAATTTGATACAGGGACAACCCCACATGAACATGAAGATGAGGGGATCCCTGGGTGGCTCAGTGGTTTGGCTCCTGCCTTTGGCTCAGGGTGCGATCCTGGAGTCCCGGGATCGAGTCCCACGTCCGGCCCCTGCATGGAGCCTGCTTCTCCCTCTGCCTGTGTCTCTGCCTCTCTCTCTCTCTCTCTCTCTCTCTGTCTATCATGAATAAATAAATATAATCTTAAAAAAAAAAAAAGAACATGAAGACGAATATTGGCAAGCCAAGGCAAGAGGCCTGGAATAGATCCTTAACTCATAGTCCATAGGAACCAATTCTGCCCACATCTTAGTTTTAGATTTCTAGTCTCCAGAACAATGAGATAAGAAATTTGTGTTAAGCCACTCAATTTGTAGTACCTATTGCAGCAGCCCTCAAAAACTAATACACCAACAATTTTTTCCACAGAAAGAACTTTGCTTCATGAAACTATATATTTTTTTAAAGATTTATTTATTTATTCATTCAGAGAGAGTGAAGAGAGAGGCAGAGACACAGGCAGAGGGAGAAGCAGGCTCCATGCAGGAAGCCCGATGTGGGACTCGAACCTGGATCTCCAGGATCACACCCCGGGCTGCAGGCAGCGCTAAACCGCTGCGCCTCCGGGGCTGCCCATGAAACTATATTTGAATAGGTTGTTATTTAAAAGGGCTATAACGCATTTTGGAATATTTACCAAGTTCAAAAGAATGTGGAGTTCATTGTGACCATTATCTAATTGATCACATCTAGCAAATTAGGAAGTTTGCAATTTTTGACTACTATTTTAAATTTTTTCTGAATTATGTTGTTAGAATCCCCACCAATGAAAACTTTATTATAAATCTAACAAAATATGTAAGATAAATATACAAAAAAATATAAAACTCTGATGCAATAAACCAAAGAGTTAAATAAATGCAGAGATATTCTGTATTCATAGATAGAACTCATATTCACACTTAATATTGCCAGGATGTCAGTTCCTCCCAACTTAATCTATAGATTCAATGAAATCCCAATCAAAATACCAGGAACAAACAGATATCAACAAATAGATGCTAAAATTTATGTAGAAAGGTTGGGATTCCTGGATGGCTCAGCAGTTTAGTGCCTGCCTTTGGCCCAGGGTGAGATCCTGGAGACCAAGGATCGAGTCCCATATCAGGCTCCCAGCATTGAGCCTGTTTCTCCCTCTGCCTGTGTCTCTGCCTCTCTCTGTGTGTCTTTCATGAATGAATAAATAAAATCTTAAAAAAAATAGAATAAAATTTATGTAGAAAGGCAAAAGGCTCAGAATAGGTAATATAATACTAAAGAAGAAGAAAGTTGGAGAATTGATACTACCCAACTTCAAGACTTACTAAAGAATTACAATAATCAAGACATGTGATATTGGTGAAAGAACAGACAAATAGATCACCAGAACAGATTAGGGAACCCAACAATAGACCCACATAAATTTAGTCAACTTATCTTTAACAAGGGAGCAAAGCAAAACAATGAGCAAAAATGGTCTTTTCAATAAATGATGCTGGAAGAAATTACATCCATGTATAAAAAATCAATCTAGTCACAGATCTCACACACTTCACAAAAATTAATTCAAAATAGATCAGTGTCTTAAATGTAAAATACAAAACTATAAAACCCCCAGAAGAGAACATAGGAGACAACATAGGTGACCATGAGTATTGTGAGGACTTTATAGATGCAACATCAAACACATGAGCTATGAAAGGCATAACTGATTATTTGGACTCCATTAAAATGAAAAACAATGTTAAGAGAATAAGAAGACAAGCCATAGATTGGGAAAAATATTTGCAAAAGACACATCTGATAAACGACCACTACCCAAAACATACAAAGAACTGTTAACACTCAACAATAAGAAAACAATTTAATTAATAAATGGGCCAAAGACCTTACCAGACAGCCCACCAACAAAGATGCAGATGGCAAATAGGAATTTGAAAAAAATGCTCCATGTTATATGTCGTAAGTGAAATGAAAAGTAGGACAATAAGATGCCACCACACACCCACTAGAATGCCAAAATCCAGAACACTGACACCACCAAATGCTGGTGAGGATATGGAGCAACAGGAACTCTCATTCTTTAGTGGTAGAAATGCAAAATGGTACCATAACTTTGGAAAACATTTTGACAGTTTCCTACAAAAGTAAACATACTCTTACCATATGATTCAGAAATTACACTTCTGGGTATTTACTCAAAGAGGTTGAAAACTTGTATCCACACAAATACCTATACATGGGTGTTTATAGTAGCTTTATTCATAATTGCCCAAATATGGAAGCAACCAAGATGTCTTTCAGTGGGTGAGTGGATAAATATACACTGTGGTACAACCAGACAATGGAGTATTATTCAGCATTAAAAAGAAATGAGCTGCCAAGGCATGAAAAAACATAAAGAAACCTTAAATGTATATTATTATCTGAGAGAAGCCAATCTGAAAAGGCTACTTACTATATGATTCCAACTATGTGACACTAT
The DNA here is from genome assembly GCF_048164855.1 of Canis lupus baileyi. Lineage (NCBI taxonomy): Eukaryota > Metazoa > Chordata > Mammalia > Carnivora > Canidae > Canis > Canis lupus. Next base: position 6,999,863 of record NC_132868.1, on the reverse strand, counting down.
GGAAAAGTTAAAATTATGGAAAGGAAAAATATCAACAGTTGCCAGGGTTTGGAGAGGGGGGAAAGGATGAATAAGGAGAGCACGAGGATTTGGGGGCAGTGAAAATATTCTGTGTGATACAATTACAATAGATACATGTCATTATACTTTTCCAAAGTTTTGGAATATACTACACCAGGAGTGAACTATGGACTTGGATTGATTATGATGTGTTAGTGTAGGTTCATCAGTTATAACAAACATACCACTTGGCAGGGTGTTTTGTTTTGTTCTGAGAGGGAGAGAGAATACACACAAACAAGGGCTTGCGAGCAGTGGGGGAAGAGGGCAGAGAGAGAGAGAAAGAGAGAGAATCCCCAGCAGGCTCCACACCCAGCAGGGACCCTGACATGGGACTCTATCCTATGACCTGGAGGTCATGACCCAAGCTGAAATCGAGAGTCCTACAGTCAATGGACTGAGCTACCCAGGCAACCCTCTGCTGGGGAATGTTTTTAATGAGGGAATTTATGCATGTGTGAGAGGAAACGTACATGAGAATCTATATATATTCCCTCAATTTTTCTGTGAAGCTTAAACTGATCTAAAAAGTAAATTCTTTAAAAAAATGCACTGAGAGGGCTTGCTAAATTCTTTGTCAGTAAGAGTAAAACTAAATGGAATCACAGAAATTATTTCCATGTAGTGTTTTCAGTTCTTACTACATTTGAAAATACCATAATTCATATTCTGTCCTTTCTACTTGCGATACTATGGTCAGTGCTGAAGCTATTCGTGGTCATGGCCATCAAATTGAATTTCTATCAAAAATTCCTTATTTTATAGTTGGCATCTTTTTCTTCAATCTCTGTGATATTGTTTCATAGATATAGTAGTATTGTATTCATCCACCATCTATTGAGTGTCTTGTTTGTGCAAAATGTTTTGTATATTTTGCTTCCACTGTTGATTTATGTTTCACTGATTCCTTTTCAATGTCTAGGGAAAGCAGTTTGAACTACTGCTTTTCCAGGATGAAATGTAAAACCTGAATCTGCCAAAGCCCCACACGGGACCTCTGATAACAGCCCACAATTCTTCTGCTTTGCACAACTTTTATGTCTGACATGCATTGCTCACTCACTAAAATACATAATGCAGATATAGCAGCAGTCCTGTGCCTAATATGTGGATTCTCAATCTGTGTTTATGTGATTCAAAATATATCACCCACAAGGAGTGCCAGGGCCTATGTGGCTTAGTCGGTTGAGCATCTGTTCTTAGTTTCAGCTCAGATCATGATCTCAGAGTCTTGGGATCAAGCCCCACATTGGTTCTGCACTCAGCAAGAAGTCTGCTTGAGATTCTTTCTCTCCCTCTGTCCCTCCCCTCTGCTCTCTCTCTCTAATTAAATAAATTTACATATCAATATATAAATCATATGTGTATATATATCATATTCAAGCCTGATTTTGTTAGTAGCTACTGATTCTTTGCATTCTGTCTATGCCTATAATTAATTATTTATTTCAACAAAGCATGTATATCCTAAGGGCATTCATTTATATACAGAGACATGCCTAAATATTATTCAGTCTGTTTCATACTGGTAATGGCTATCAATACACTGAAGTAACTAAATAGAAGTCTACTTTTATATTCATTTGGCTCCATACAAGACAGATAGAAAAAAACAAGCATGTTTAATATAGTCCTACTTAAACAAATAGGTGTGATTGTGTCTAGGAAAATAGCAATAGAACATATCTATTGGAAGCTGAGTTAGGGTGGTTCTTTCCTTCTCTTTGTGATACTCTGAATTAAGGAAGACATACCAAATCTACACTATTTGGGGAAACTCAACACCTAGGAGATTTGCAGGGAAGTTAGCCCAAGAGAACAATTTCTGCTCTGCTGGATTGTGAGAATTTTGATTTTTAGGATTCTTGCAACAGCTTACTGGGGTTATATAGTGCTCCTAAGTTTCTTTTTCTAGACATAAATGGTCTTCTTCAAAGAGATTTTTAGCTCAAACATTTCAATAAATTTACTACAGCCATTTGAAAGCAAGTAAAACTCTTGAACATAGATCAAACTTGCAGGAGTAAAGAGAAGCCAGGCACAGAAGTCTAAATGGGGTTAAAATCTGCTCTTAACTACAAATACTTGTGAATTTTATTCCCTCACCGAGCACAGAGCAGCTCTCAGCATAGATCTACAAATTTTATTTTATATTTGAGTCACATAGGTGTTCTGTAAACTCTGTATCCTCTTTAGCAACATGCTGTCCCGTTTACTGAACTATCTAGTAGCACCGGATGCTTGGGCTTTTATATATGGTCACACATCTGCGGGGAGGGAACAACCTGACTCTGGCTCCTAAGGTTCCGAGATCTACCTCCTGAAAACCCTTTAATTTTTCAGAGACCCAGTTTCTACATTTGCATGGTAACACAACTACTTGATGATGACATAACTAACTAGGTGTTGTAATACAATCATATTCAACAGGTATTGTAATTCCCTTTTTATAGGTGAGCACCTGAGGCCCTGAGAGACAGTCTGCCTAATTCAGTTGCAGAGCTGGGATTGGATCCTCCTTCTCCCAACCTGGGAGTTTGGTAAGGTGCTATCATGGCCCCCGTCCTAGACTAACCAAGTCAGTATCAGCCCTAACCTTCTTGTGGAAAACTTGGTACACCATGTACTTGGTGGTCCTTATGGTAGTATTCATGTTTTATAAACTAATAGTGACAGATTTGATTGACTTTTCTTAAGAGCCGGTTCAAGTATTGGAGGATGAATCCTCCTCAGACAGATTCGTCCCCTCCCCCATGACACAATGAGCCAATCCCTTGGATAGAGTTTTCTACCATCTGTCTACACATAGCAGAGCAACTTTTTAATTTTTTTTTACTGGAAGAAAACAGTGACCATGTAGAAGCAAGACCCACAAGCTGAGGCTTTCCTACAAAGTCAATAGATAAATGCTTCCTATTTTCATGGCAGTGCTGATCCTACAGACCACCTTAGTAATTCATGCATTTACAAACCTTAAATTTTTAGACTAATGAAATCCATGACTTTGCCTGATTTGTGTAGTTTTGCAATGTTCTCATGCACCTCGGTTTGGGATTATTCTAAAATCCTTTGGCTTTTCCTATCATCGACAAAATCAACAGTGGGTTATCTTGTATTATTTTATAATTGATCTGCATTGTTTGCTAATTGATGTCTGTCTGAGTCTTATCAAGGAAATCAAGCCAAAAATCTCTTGAGAAGCTTAAAGAGACTAGAAGATCTTCTACTGGGAAAATCGTATAAGCAAACCATGACTGACCTCTCCATCTTGCCTTGGTCATCCTAGAGTAAGATCAGGAAAAGAGATGGGAATTTCCTTTGTAATTCCTTTTCAGAAAATTCTTGGGTTAATGGTGATATGGAGCAAGAAGTTATTAGCAAAAGCAAGGTAAGGATTGTTTCAGGTCCAGTCACATTTCTGGAATAGGTTGATACTGTAATGAAGTCTTTGTTGTTGTGGGGTACAAATGACTCCAACATGGGCTCGTCATTTTTTTTTCTTTATCTCATTTGTGACCAAAATGGCCTTGACTTTTCCTTCAGCTTGATTCAAGGTAGATGTTTTTCCTTGATTCCAGGTCTCACCTCCCTTTTCCTAAAGCATTTACATTCAAAGACTTGCAATTGCAAATTATTTTTTTTTTGTTTTTTGTTTTTTTTCAATTGCAAATTATTTATCTGACTCTTTGAGATGTAAACATTTTCAAACCTCAGCCTACAGTTTTATAATGCAGAAATTCTTTTCTCAGGGAACCTGGGCACCACATCCTTGAAATGCAGTCCTTGCCCCTGGCTCCCAGCCTCTGTGGGAAGGGGGGAGACCAACTGAGGCAAGCTCCTAACTCCACCTTGTCAAATCACCTCCCCTGGCATCTAGAAGCAAGTCTACATTTTGTCTGGTGCCTTGGAACCTTTCCCAGTTTCCTCCCTCTACTACCCTTCCCAGAGCCAAGAGCCCTCATGAACCCAGATACTGTTTCTATTGTCACTGGGAAAGGGGGAGATGCACCCCGCAGACCCAGGTGACAGTGTTGGGTCCTGAACAATGTCCACAACCTGCTGTGTCAGAAGAGCAGGACCTACCGTGCTGATAGAGGAGGGGTCGGAGGTGGCACCTCTGCCTGTTGGCCTCCCCTCTGTCTCTTGGACCCTTTGGAGGGAGGGATGGGAGGCTGTCCTTTCTGAGCAGTACCACCTGGAAACCTGCTTCCCCCAGGTGTGGGGCCTCGGGGTCACCAGGTGGTCTAAGCAACCCCAATTCCTTGTTTGCAGGGGAGCCCCAGTGTCTCTGAGAACACAGCTCCTGCCTCTAGAACAGAGCTGGCTTCCTATCGATTTGCACTTGGGCAAGTTGATTAAATAGGGACCCATGTGGAGATATTGCTCCCGGATTGAGGTCCAGTTGGGGTACTCTGCCTCTTACAGTAGACCCGAGCATGGGGCCCAGCTCCACACAGTTCAGTTTAGTAGGTATCCTGTTCACCTTTGGGTGATTCAAAACAAAGGAGAGCTGCACTTTGCCTCGAGGAGTCCCTGGAGAGGCCACGTGCAATCCCACATTCGGCCGACAGGGGCGGGTTCTGGGAGCACCAGGCCAGGCCCAGTGCCCGTCCCCTGCCCCACCTCACCCCCGCTAAGCCTCTGTTGGCAGCAACTGCTGATATAAGGGTGGCGAGCTGGGCTTTTCCAACATTAAACACTGTGGTCCCGGGGGTCATCCTGGAGTCCTGGCCTTGGGGAGACAGCTCCTCTCTGGGCAAAATGCTCCTCCTCTGCTGATGTATTTCCAAGGCTTTAACACTCTTCTGTCAAGCCCTTTGAGGTTCATCCAGGACAAGCGTTGGTGTGAGTCACAGAGCACAACAGAAACACTTGAACAAAATGCTGTGTCGGCAGCAGGATTTCCTGTTCTGTCCTTGATATAAGCAGGGAGAGAGAACTCTTGCCTCCACACTGACTTTGCCTGGACTGACCCCACAGTGAGCGTCTCTCACTTGTCCCACCTCGACTCCCGGGCCCGTTCTGGGCACCTGTGAGAGTTGTCTGGCGTCACTGACACACCCCCACTCTGGCTGACTTGAGCAAAGGGGAAATCTGCTGACATGGTTCACGGTGGCTGAACAATCAGTTTTCAGAAGGTCCAGAGCCAGCGAACACAGGGGTCCTGGAAAGTGAGACACGATGGACAATTCCTTCTGGGGGCAGAGTTTCAAGTATTTTATCCTTGATTTTCTCTCCCTGTCAAGATTCACGTTCCAGAAGAGAGAGATTCTGATTGACCTGGTTTCGATCACATGCTACCTCCCCTGAATAGGCTAGGGGTTTAAAGAGGAGGCAAGTTGATAGATAGTCTCCCTGTACATGGTCTGGGGAAATGGGTTTATCAATTCTTCCTGATTTATCCAGAAATTATCTCATTTTATTGCTAAAAGTCCCACATTCTAAGAACTCCTTCAGTTTCAAGAAAAGTGGAGAAAGGTGTCCCCTAAGGATGGCTTAGAGGAACTGAGGCATGATTACTAAAGGCAAGATGAAGGTAGCACTGCCCTAAAACAGTAAATAGCCATGACAGAAAAAATTAAGGTTCTATTATTAGACATATGGGCAAGGTTGAGCAAACCGAAAATGGTACTGACATCAGCCCTTTCTGAGGGAGAGCATAAGTGTGAGTGATGGGAGGGAAGAGAATCTTAAGCAGATTCCATGCTCAGTTTGGACCCTGATGCAGGGCTTGATCTCATGACCCTGAGATCATGACTTGAGCTGAAATCAAGAATTGGATGCTCACTGACTGAGCCCCACAGGCGCCCAATCAGTCCCTTTTTTTATTCTAGCTGTGGTATATGATTATCTACATTCTGTTGGGCCACTGCAGTGGGAAATATGACAGAGAATGGGAGGTCCAATATGTGGATTTGGTTTCCTGTTCTTGTCAAAGAGCTCTGGAGTCCTTTTAAAGGATGAGGATTCAAAAATAAATAAGTAAATAAATAAGTAAATAAATAAAGGACGAGGATTCATTAATTAGGCAGGAATGTTGCAGCACTGTCATCGCCTTTTTCCTTAGATCTTTCATTATATTTTTTTTGATTCTAAAACCAACGTCCTTCCAAATCATGAATTTTGAAAGCCAGTATGTACAAGTCCCGTGTTGACCACATTGTGATGCTGCCAGTGAATTCAGGCTCTCTAGGTTCTAATTGAGCATTTACTCAATAATGGGCCCCGACAATCCTCTGCAGTTTGACACACGACCAAGATCTAGACCACACCTCTGAGGGGCATGTGGTCAAGGGGTCCCAGTCATGGGAGCAATTTCTCCAAGATCAGTTAACTTTGCTGCGTTCTGTGGCCACAGCTGCCACCTCTGCCTGCTGCAAACCTCCCTCTCGTGAGCCTCCAGGAGTCCAGAGAAAGGAGCTTCCACAGGTCATTGAAAATCTGCCACCTCTCCTGAGAGTTTTATAGAACTCTCCTCCTTAGTCTGGGTCTGAAAGTGCACCGCTCCATTCATAGGCTGCAGAATTAAGCATAATTTCTACACCATGATGATAATTTTAGGACTAACGGGTGACCAGTGTCGAATGGTACTTCAACCCCACAATTCATCAGACCCCTACTTCACTTCTATCTCCTGTTGCATTAGAAATTTCTAGTGTAATATGTACAACTGTAATAGCCACATTGGGGATACCAAAATACCTGAACATTGTAACAAAACCACAATTTTAAAGCCTCCATTGTTTGTTTGTTTTTCTTCCTTTTTCAGGTTTTTATTTAAATTCCAGTCAGATAATATACAGTGTAACACTGACTGCAGGAGTAGAATTTAGGGATTCATCACTGACATAGAGCACCCGGTGCTCATCACAAGCACCCTCCTGAGTGTCCATCACCCATCCAGCCCATCCTCTACCCTCCTTCCAGCAACCCTCAGTGTGTTCTCCATAGTTAAAAGTCTCTTATGGTTTGTGTCCCTTTCTTTTTCCCCCTTTTCCTATGTTCGTGTGTTTTGTTTCTTAAATTCCACTTATGAGTAAAATCATATGGTATTTGTCTTTCTCTGGCTGACTTGTTTCACTTAGCATTAGACTCTCTAGCTCCATCCACATATGTTAGGTTATGCTCTACTCAGAGAAGATTTTGAAATATAAAAACTGAAACATCCTTAGCTATTCCTTTTAGGCTTAAGAGAATTTACTTATCTTTCCTTCAAGTTTTGAGTTTTGTGTATGTGTGTGAATTAGCCTCGTCCAGATGCTTCTTAGTTGTTATAAAATAGATCATCTTATGATAATATTTACACTTTTCAATGCTAAAGACAAGCACCTGCCAAATTTGTAGGGGATGTCCCACTTTACATTATTTTCTGCATCAGCAAAATTAACCAGATAGTCCAATTATTCAGCATTCAAAGCACATGTCATGGACAACCTCTTAAAATGGAAACGGCACAAAGTTGCTTTCTTGTACAATTGTCCCAATTTTTGTTTGGAGCAAGATGATGATCTTCCATTTATGTCTTCCTAAGAAACTGAGGCAAGGACTACAGCTGTCACCCTGCCTGCACATGTGAATGGTAAGAGCAGGCTTGATGATGAGTTGGAGCATGAAGGACATTCTGTTTGCTTTGCATTTTAGTGCACAAAGAGTCAAAACCTACTGAGAGTGAGCAGAGCCAGCAATTACCCAGCACATTTCTGTGAGGCAGGTAGATTTTCAGTATATTACTTGGTACAAGGAAGATGTAACAAACATTTGGGACATAGCGCTTTGTGTTATGGGAGGAGTTCTGTCCTCCCAAAAGACATCGAAGCACTGAACTCCAGAATCTGTAAATGTGTCTTTGTTTGGAAATAATATCTTTTCAGCTATAATAAAGTGAGGTCATCAGGGTGTGCCCTAATACAGTAGGACTGGTGTGCTTACACTAGGGAAGTTCACACACAGGCACAAACAGACCTGTGACGACAGAGCAAGAGACTCCAATAAAGCTGCAAGCAAAGGAAATTCAAGGATTGACAGTAGCCACCAGCAGAGGCAAGAGTCAAGGAAGGATTCTTTCCTACAGGTTTCAGAGGGAGCATAGTCCTGAGGACACCTTGATTTTGGATGTCTAGCTTCAAGAACTGTGACCTTCTGTGTTTTAGGGCATCCAGGGTATGGTACTTTGCTCTGACAGCCCAAGGAAACGAATACACCTCATCTTCAAAACCCACCGTTATGCAGAGAGCACCAGCTCCATACTAGACACCGGATTTATTTCTGGGGACGCAAATGCAAACACAATGTGGCAGATTTCCTGAAGAAGAACATGTACAGTAACTACGCGGGTGTTTTGGCACAGCTAAATGATAGCATCGCAGATGGAATCCCTAAAAGGCAGTCTTGATTTCCTGCAGTGGTAGCACACTGTAAAATAATGACTGAATTGTACACCTCTTCCCAGACCGCAGGGTATTTCAAAAAGATGTAGATTTATAATGATAAATCCTACCAACAGACCCTTATGCAAACTGTAGTTTTACCTCCTATATTTATTTAGGAACCATTTCTGCAGGCAGGAAGATGAAGGGTGGGAATCCTAAATCATGGCTTGTGTCTCTGCGACTCCAAAATCTCCTGTAGATCTCCAAGAGAGAGAAATCTTCTGTACTTTACTGCTGTCTGGTCTCAAGTCCATATTTCTTGGTGGTAATTGTTCTTGAGTTTTGCACAGCAGCTTCCTGAGATTGCTTCTCTTTCAGTCAAAAGGGCTCTGTGTTTGATCTTAGGAGAGCATTAGTGGGAACTGGTAAATCAGGGATGTCTGCATTTAAAATTGCGTTAAAGACAAGAGCATCTCCAATTCTCTGGGGCTTTTAAAAATTCCAGCTATCCGTATGTTTAATTGGAAAGAGAATTTGAGGATAAATCAAACAGCATAAGGCTTAAGAGATTCTGGTACTATTAGGAGTATTGCTTTAAAATTATCGCATGGATTTGTTTTAAACCTCACAGTGATGTTATGACAAGTAGATGACAATGAGTCAGCCTTTCTGCCATATGCTCTCATTATTTGATATTAACATCTCCCCTGGGGTCCTGTAAACTAACCATAAAGTTTCCCTCAGGAATAAGACAGTTTAGCCAGCATTTCTCACCTCAGTTTATGCAAATGTATTAAATTAAGAACTGAAAAAATTAAGAAGGATATCAGGAATCAACTCTTTGTCTTTCACTGAGCAAATTAAAATTTAATAATTAGAAATACTGTGTAACTACTGAGTATTGAACTAACTTCCTTCCTTCCTTTCTTCTTTTCTCTGGCCTCTCTCTCTCTCTGTGTCCCCCTCTCTTTTATTCTTTCACAGAGCCAGGTCTGGAAAACCTCAAGGAAGAACTTTGATAGTATCCTCTTTTACTCCTTCATTATAAAAGAGAAACAGCAGGCCCAGAATAAAGTGACTTTTTATGACTATAGAAATAGTATATGTATATATTTAAACTGACAGTGTCATTTGTAAATATGATCTGATATTTATTTGGGGTAACCCAGAATAGGAAGCATACTGAAATTTGAGAATGTGACATGTTGTTTCCTAGCAACCAATAAGAGAAGAAAATGTATTCTGAGAACTCTCTGAGGATACTAAACTGTGACTAAGTGAATATTTTCATGTCCATAGTGAGAGCTATACTTTTAAAAAAACAAACTGTGTTTAATGTTGACCAGACATATCAAATCAGTGGCATCATTAGTCTTCTAAACACCAAGCCAACTTTTATACAAAATCCTAGGGAATTTATGATGGCTGCACAATGCAGAGCTCCCCACTGGGCATGCTACCCTTACCAAAGAGGGTGACTTACCATAGCTCCATTGCTGAACACCCTTTTCTTGAAGCACATGGACTGGTTCAGCTAATTCTAGCGGGTCACCTGTGGTATTTGGTGATGGTGGCCTCCTCAAGGCAATGACGTCAGAGAAATAATTTGGATTCTTATTTTGCAACCTATGATTAGAGCACACAACGTGTTACCAGTTTCCATCAGAGCGTATGCACAGCTCAGCAGGTTTTGTTTGTTTGTTGCCAACCTTGAACACAACTTTTCAAACTTAGAACAAATTTTACATTTTGAAGAAACACAGAGGAGGGGCCCCTACCCTTAGACTTCTGGGTCCACCATTCAGCATGAACCCTAGCATCATTATTTGATACTTTATGCTCCTTTATAGTAACTACAAAATCAATTTAAAAGCTCACAGCAGCATTTAACTTGCATGAAGTATTTTTTGTTATTGCTAATAAATAGCACTGACATATATAAAACACATAAATTTTTTTTTTAATTTTTTTTTTTTTTTATTTATGATAGGCACACAGTGAGAGAGAGAGAGGCAGAGACACAGGCAGAGGGGGAAGCAGGCTCCATGCACCGGGAGCCCGACGTGGGATTCGATCCCGGGTCTCCAGGATCGCGCCCTGGGCCAAAGGCAGGCGCCAAACCGCTGCGCCACCCAGGGATCCCAAAACACATAAATTTTTGAAGAACTCTACTTTGCTTCGAGTTAATTTACCCATTTTATAAATCACTAAATTAAATTAAATACACATAAGAGGTGAAAAGAAGACAAGAAAGAGGAATTGGGATCTTAATCAAAACAAAAGCATTTAACTTCACAAAAAAATTGACAATGTACTTACCTGGTAGTGGGGAATAAACAACAGAGCAGTGTTTAAATAATATGGTTGCTAAATATGCTAAATAATATGGTTTACCAAAATAATGTTGAGGTCAATAATTACTTTGGAGGATTTCTTTTATAAATATGATTCCTTAAAAACTCTTGCTAGGAAAAAAAAAAGTAGTGTTCATTATGAAGTTAAATAACTATGTAATTGTTGCTGGCTAAAACCAGTCTGAAGTAGTTACAACTAAAATTGAGGAAATATTTTTTTTTAAAGATTTTATTTATTTATTCATGAGAGACAGAGAGAGGGAGAGAGAGAGGCAGAGACACAGGCAGAGGGAGAAGCAGGCTCCATGCAGGGAACCCGATGTGGGATCATGCCCTGGGCCGAAGGTGGCACTAAACCACTGAGCCACCGGGGCTGCCCTGAGGAAATATTTTTAAGGAGATTCTGATTTATTAATGTTAACTTTTATCTTACACTGTAGTCTTAAGTAGATTAGCATGAATGAATACAGATGGTATTAATGAATACACACTAAAGCATACTCTCAGGAAGTAACCTAACTTCTATTAGTATGTAAAATGGGGACGAAATAATACCTGCCTCACTGGATAACTGGGAGCGCTGAATGAGTCCATATGCTGCAGCAGTATTGATTAGCATTGTTATTGATCAAAGAGTATGTCATGTGTGCGTGTATTATGTAAATAGCTCTGAATGCTAATATTCACTTACCAACAACAAACCATATGTGCTTTCCCACCACTGGGACATATTACCTTCTGTTAACTTCTTTGTGTATAAATATTTTAAATTTTTCAAAAACAGGTTCTTAGAATTAGCTTCCCGGAAAAAACCTCCTAGACCAAAAAGTGTGAAAAAATCAGGCACCTAAAGATGTTGCCTGACTCCATTAAAATGTTTTATAACTATATTATATGCATTTCCCTTTTACTCCACTGTCACTAATATCCTAACTTTAATGTTTTTTATGTTTATAAGTAAAAGTATGATTTTAATTTTTAGAAGTTGAATATTTTCTTATACATTTCATAATAAGTATATTACTTAGATGAATTTAATTAGATCTCAGAAACACTGTGCTTTCTCAGTGGTGAGACAAAATTAAAAAATGAGTTGGTGGTGGAGGCCCAGATAATGCACCTTCATCGGTCTGGATTCTTCTTAGATCAAGTGTGTGGGGACTGAGCAATGTAGGTTGAAGGAGCTCATCTGAGGCCACCTGTTTTCTCATGTCCTCTCCATCAACCCATCTACCCTGGGGTCAATGCTACTATCAGCTATTGGATTGTTAGTTCGTGGCACTGGGTCTTCACAATTTCTCTAGAGAGAAGCTACCTTATATTCACCTTTAAGGAGTCTATCTGGTTCCCACTCGGGTCCAAAGAGGTCGCACATGAGGACAGGCAAATGTAAATGGACTAGACGTGTGTGTGTGTGTGTGTGTGTGTGTGTGTGTGTGTGTGGCTAGAGGTGTTAGCAGGTTACAAAATGACCAGACTTAGGTGGGTTCTCCTGAATGAAGAAGCAAGGAGTTCTGGGCAGCCAGAGATGGAGTTGCGGAAACAAAGACCACCTGATGAAAACACAAAGGGCCCATTATTCAGAGCTTGCTTGAGCAAGGGAGTCTGTCATCATCACTTGCATTTGGAAAAACGTTTTATAGTGGAAAACAGGCAAGACTGCTCCAGCTCCTGGCTGGAGGCTGAAGTCGGAGAGGATTTAACTAGAAGCAGGGCATCCGTGTGACCGGTGAGGGGTACATATAATTGTCTTCCCCTGGTTGATTCTAATTTTTCCTAATTTTGTAGGGACAAAAATTAAGGAAGCTGTCAGCTATTAACCAAGTCCTTGCCATGGGGGGCCTGTTGTTATAGGGGTTATTGTTTGTCCTCCTGGATTATTACTAGAGATAGTGCTCTTCCTAGATTATTACTAGAAAAACTGGTCTGACTTCCTGCTAAGTCTGAGGTACAGAGAGCAAGCCAGCTTCCTGGGCTGGTTACACAGATGACAGGTTGGTTTCCTGGGCTCATTGGAGCTGACTGTGGCTCAGAGTTCTATCTTTATGCATGTTCTGGCTGTTTTCTGGCTGTGTATGCATTCAGACTCTCAGCATGAAGACAGTGGAGCCTCCACAAGGCACAGGATAGGGGTCCGATGCGTACGTCAAACACTGCAGGTGTCATCGCTTTGCCTCCCTTTTGCCATGGCTGCTCCAAGCAATGTTTGGGGCTTCACAAAATGACAAGCTGATATCCCAGAACTTGTCTCTCTCTAGTTTGAAAACATTGCCCTGGAGAAGTAGGTGTTTAACTGAGGAGAGATCTGTTTATTCAAATCCTGGACCTACTGATAGATGGAAGAGGGCAGACAAAAATTCTCTTTCCTTTGATGATTTTACTCATAATGTTTTAATTCAAAATGACAAGAAAATTTCAGGTTTTGTCAGTGAAGAGCAGACTTACTTCATTTCTGGCAAAATGAAATAAAGTTGGTTTGTGAGTTCCGATTTACATCCCCCACATCACCTGAATTTGTAATATGATTACATATGTAATTAAGTGATTTTTCCTCCTGACTATAGAAATAGCAGGTCATTGCTCATCTTGCAAGCTGTCATACCAGTGTGCTTTGTCTGTGTCGTGTGGATATGCTGATGCTCACAAGTTTGGCATTTTGACCATATGTGTCTTGACCCCAGTCTTGAGGGTGCTCGTTACTGGCCTGTTTTGTCTGAGTTTCTGTGAGCTATACCTGGACAGAAAACACAGAGGCAGGCTGAAGCTTTGTGTGCCTGTGCAGGGAGATCTGGCAGTAACCTGACATTGACCTCCCTGGGCTGGGATCCTGCCTTCAGAATGTGATCAAAAAGAATGCAGCAGAGGCATGCATTCCAGATGCCTATTAAATACCACATGTAAGTTCGTGAATAACTTTCACAATCTTTACTCAACTACATGATGATTTGGAGTCTATGGTGCTGTCCTCTCTAGGACAGTGTTTGTAACTGTAATGTCCACATGTCACGGTGTGTGGGATTTGTGTTTTCTGAGACCTACGGGAACAGTGAATATGTTTGTGAGGTGGCTAAACGAGATGTATTGGTATCTTCCTTTGGGCGACCATCCGAAGCCACATTTTGCCCTTACATATAAAGTTGGAAATTCATTTATCTGTGATTTGTACACTAATTGTCAGTCTCTTTCCAAAGACTTTTCCCTGATCAGAATATTAATCTGTTGAATAGCTCAGTAAGGAAACATGTCTGCAAGGTGGCAGGAAGAGGTAAAGCAACACATCCTGTTGATGGGAAACCTCATTACATGGAGAATCACATGGATCAGGACCCAGTCTACACACCCAGAGGCCAGAAGGAACAAAATAAAAGGCATGAAGTGAGTGCAAAGTTAGTCTACAACGGTTAGTAGGGTGTCACAAATATTCCACGATGAAATAAATAATCATGGCAAATGAGCAGCTCTGAGTATATTGTTTATTCAGATGTCAAATACCAACTGTGTGTTGGGCACATCTAAGCACTGTGAGGGATACAGAGGAAAGTCATGTCAGAAAAGTGAAAGTTGGTTGAGATTACTACATTGTAAGTGATATGTAGGATGAGTGTTAAGGGAATATTCTCACCCGTCAAATATATTAGGTGGCTCCAATGTTAGAACGTTTCACACAGGACATATCACAGTTTTCATACCTCAACTAAAGCAATGCTACTTTTTTCTCCCAATCTTTACTGTTTGATATTTATATTTTACATTTCTTTAGTTGAGGTATAAACTTCCCAGGCTGAAATGCACCCATCTTACTATGCAGTTCAGAAAACACTTGCCTTCTTAGAAATCTCCCTCTTGTTCTTCCCTAATCAATCCCACCAGAGGCAACCAGCAGTCTTATTTTTTCATCTTAGTCTAGTTCTATATGACTGTGATCATATAACGTGATGTTTTGTGTCTGGAATATTTCACTCAAAATTTTGTATGAGTATCCATGTAGTTTTGTGTATCAGAAGTGTTACTTTTAAGTGCTCAGTAACAATTAGTACTTCCCAGTGTGTTCATCAGTCTCCTGCTGATGGGCATTAAGGTTGTTTTCTGTTTGAGGAAATTGTAAGTAGAGCTGATGGATATTCCCATGCAAGGTATTCTACAGAATACTCTCCAAGTATTAATAATAAAAAGACTGAGAGATTCATTCATGTTTTTGTATGTGTCCATAAGTAGTTCATTTGTATTACTGAATAGGTGGCATTGTATATAATATACTATAATTTTTTGTCTACTTATCGGTTGATGAACATTAGAGTTTTCTCGGTTTTGACAATAATGAATACGAATGTACACATCCACATGTAATTGTCGCTATCTGCTTTCATTTCTCCCAGGGAAATGTTGGAAAGTGGGATATTTGGGTCTCATACACATATGGTAAGTATATGTTTACCTTTGTAAGGGATTTTGAAGGTGTTTTTCCAAAGTGGCCATATCATTGTGCGTTCCCACTAGCAATGCATGAGAATTCCAGCCATTCTTTGTCCTCACCAACATAGGGAGCGCTCAATTCTAAGTTTAGCTATTCTAATATTAGAGGTGGGGAGTGATGTCTTATTGTGGTTTTTATTTACATTTCCCTTCAACTAATAATGCTGAGCATCTTTTAATATGCTTATTGGCCATTCTCTTATCTTCCTTGGGAGCTGTCTGTTCAAATATCTTGCCTATTTTGTAGCAGTTGAATTGGTTGTTTATCTTGATTTTTGAGTAGTCAAAATTCTCTCAATATTCTGGATACAAGTTCTTTACTTGATATGCATTTTGCAACCATTTTCCCTAAACTCTTCTTTGTCTCTCATTATGTTAAAGTAACTTTTCAAAGTGCAGAAGTGTTAAGTTTTGATGAGCACCAATTTGTCTTTTAAAAAAAGCTTGTAATTAGTGCTTTCTGTAGACTTTCTAAGAAACTTTTGCCTAGTCCCATGTTGCAAAGACGTTCTTTTATGTTCTTTTCAAAAAGCTTTTAATTTCTAGCTTGTACATTTAGGTATCTGATCTATCTTGAGTTAATTTTCATATATATTATGGGAGGTAAATTTTGTCCATATAGAGTAGAGCCTTCTTTATTTGTGGGGGATATGTTTCAGGCCCCCCAATGAATGCCTATATTCATGGATGGTACTGAACCCTATATATCTTATGGGTTTTTTTCTTATATATAAATACCTATGATAAAATTTAATTTATAAATTAGGCACACTAAGAGATTCAATAATATCTAAAAATAAAAGAGAACAATTATATCAGTATAGAGCAATAAAAGTTTTGTGAATATGCTCTCTTTCTCTCTCTTTCTCTCTGAAGGTGTCTTACTATACCATATGCTCTTTTTCTGGTAATGACATGAGATGATAAGATGCCTGAGTGATGAGGTGACATGAAGGGAATGATGTAAGCACTGTGACTTAACGTGAGGCTACTGTCGGCCTTCTGATGCTAAATCAGCAGAAGCATCATCTACCTGCCTTGGGGGTAGTGGGGGGCAGTTGACTGTGGGTGACTAAATCAGCAGAAAGTGAAGCCCTGAACAAGAAAGGACTGTTAAGGCCACTTTTTTTTTTCTTTGCCACTAATTTAAGAAACTTAATCTTTCCCCATTGAATATCTTTAAAACCTATAAACCTTGTTAACAAACCATTGTCAGGGGATCCCTGGGTGGCTCAGCGGTTTGGTGCCTGTCTTTGGCCCAGAGCATGATCCTGGAGTCCTGGGATGCAGTCCCACATAGGGCTCCCTGCATGGAGCCTGCTTCTCCCTCTGCCTGTGTCTCTGCCTCTCTCTGTCTCTCTCTCTGTGTCTCTCATGAATAAATAAATAAAAATGAAAAAAAAAAAAACTATTGTCAAACAGTGTGGGTCTCTTTGTGGACACTACTCTTTGATCGATTTTTCTGTCCTTTGGCCTCACTATTATTTTCACTCTTTCCTAGGTCAGAGTAGAAGAATATATTTCCTTCAATTATCAATGCTTTGAAACACTTGTTCAGGATCTCTCTATTTCTGATTGACTTCCCAGGTTCTTGACTTCCCCAAATGGACACATTCAAAGGACATAGAGACCTAAGTCATCTCAATGTAAAGCTGAAGTTGACTATTACATATAATAGAATGTATTAATTCTTTATTTTTCTGCCAGTAGGAATGGAGTGAGATCAGATTATCCTTTTCATCTCCTTTTTCTAAAATTAAGGAGTTCTTTGGCTCAGCATTTCTTAGTGTTTTCTTAGGCTACTCAGTGGCTTTCGTGTATACACAAGAAAAAGTGCCTGGCAACCCCAGCTGGTATGTTAGAGTCAGGGACAAAATAGTGCTTGGGACTGTGAGGAGGAGGGCAGTGTCTGCAGATAAAATAAAAAACCCATCTCAGATCTGGGTTGGCCTCTAGTGGGAAAAATTTTAGAATGAGAAGTGAGTGAGTACTCAGGAAGAGAGTTTGGGGAGATGTCATCGAGAGAGATACATTTTTTTGATAATTTTATGTGTCTAATTGGAGTATGTTTTTGGATGAGATTAAACATACAAATACATGAACTTTGGAGGAAGAAATTGTTCTCTATAACATAATAATCTCAGGTCTCACTCACTCAGCTCAAGGCCTGAATAGAACAAAAAAGACAAGCATCTCCAGACTTTATCTGCACCATGGATTCTCCTGTGTCTCCAGTCTGCCAACTAACACTTAAGACTGTGTAGTGTGTGTATGTGTGTGTGTGTGTGTGTGTGTGTGTGTCCTAGCATAAATATGTATTCTATTGTTTTTGTTTCTCTGGAGAACCCTGGAGTTTTATTAGTCATAAAACTTCCTAGATCTCCCTTCTAGCAAGCCCTTGCTTGCTGCCTTACTGCAAAGATTGTGTGTGCCTGGCAGGGTGACCTGGAGTCAGCTCCTTCAGGGTATGCCTCAATTACAGAGAGGAACCTCACTCTGTGTCTGCTTTTGTGGGCAGCCCTGGAGACAGAACAAGGCAGGTGTGTGATGGCCTTCCATTTTGGCCTGATAAGTACTCCTTGCATCAGATTTCCTCACCAGGTTGCCCAAAGCTTTGTTGATCTGCTATGCAGTTCCATCTGTCTTTGCACCCAATCCTGCCTCATCTCCATTCCTTTCATAGGTGTTGACCTGCAATTCCAATTTATACCTTAAACCTCAACCAATCTTCTCAGTCTGAAAAAAACAAACTAAGACAGAAACATGAATTGGTCAAATGAAATTTTAAATTGGAACATTCAGTTTTAAAACTGAAAACACCTTACTTCATCCATCTATTTCAACTTTACCATCATGCTGATGATGTTACATCATGTTAATGTAAAGCATCAACTTTACACTAATGCTTTGGGCAAATGACTTATTCTTTTGAGGGAGGGAGGAGCTTCATACTCACTTTGACATTCAAAGACGAATTATACCTGTCGGCTTCAAGCCACCGTCTACTAGCTACTAGCTTTGACTCGGTGATCAACATAGCTATCAGACAGCCTCTATGGGGTCATGTCATGAGCTGTGTTGTAGGTATGTACTACATTTGGAGTCATTATAGCCCATTCACAATTTTGTCCTACAATGCATGTTTGCTAAGATTGTGAAGAAGGTCTAAGAACAAACAATCCAATGACAGACAAGGCACCAATTTTCTTGTCAACAATTCACTTAATTATGGCAAAATATCTCTTGGATCATGGCTGCTGGACCTTATTTGTAATACACCCTATGCCAGCCTAGACATGGACCATAGTGGACGGGGAAACAAAAATCACAAGTAAGGCCAGCTTTGCTTGTGAAGATGGACCCAAAGTATTCATTCTCTTGCAAGACACATATTTGTCTCCATCTTCTGGTGACTTTATCACCATCTGCCCCTCGGATCCCCTGTACTCTCAACCCTTGATTTCAACAGGCGCTAGAGGAGCCTCATTCTGGGATATGCCATTTCAAGTGCCCCTTCCCTACCCCTCACCCTCCACTGCCCGCCAAGTGGGAGGGGACACCAGTGATAAGTCATGGTTGAAAAAGGAATCAGAAATTTAGCAGGTTCATATCAGCCCACGATCAGGTTCAACAACATATTCTTTTTTTTTTTCTTTTTAATTAAGTTTTTAATTTTTTTATTTTTTTTATGATAGTCACAGAGAGAGAGAGAGAGGCAGAGACACAGGCAGAGGGAGAAGCAGGCTCCATGCACCGGGAGCTTGATGTGGGATTCGATCCCGGGTCTCCAGGATCGTGCCCTGGGCCAAAGGCAGGCGCTAAACCGCTGCGCCACCCAGGGATCCCTCAACAACATATTCTATGACAAACTGAACAAAGGAAATTTAATGCCAAATAGATAATTAGTCCAAGACTTGAAGACCTTCCTCTTAGATTTGTTTTTATATCATTGTGTTTTATTTTAATCCCAAACCATTGATTGGGGAGCTCAGAAGGATTTTGTTTTTTGGCATTTTGGTGATTAGCTCTGAACAAGAGTTCAGATTAATTTCTGAAGGCATCTTTTGTGAGGTGATGTGGGGGGAAGATGAAAAAGAAATCACTTATCTTTGGGAACAGTGAGAATTCAAGGGACACTGGGCCTCATTGGACAGTATTAGCCTAGGCCCAGACTATACACTCAAACCTGTGATTTGGGGGACTCAATAATTAATTTTCATTGGTTACTGAAAGGGGCAGGTGTCAGTGGCAACCCAGATGTAAATGAAATATAAATAGGAGACACGAGGGAGTCATTTTCCTAAACCAAACTCACTGCCCAAGACATTCATCTTCTGAAAGACAAGGTTAACTTTTTAAAGGTTTTAGGTAGCAAGAAAAATGAAAAATTAATCACATTTTTATGGCTTAGGAAGTTTGAGGGTATAAGGCCTTCCTGGATTTATAATTATGACCATATTCTCATATTTATTTCCTTAAATTAGTGTGGGGTCCAGGAAATCATGATTTTATGTGCATACACACTCTCTTTGTAGTATTGTTCAGTGTATGCTGCCATGTTTTACATTTTCACGACCTCTAATTACCTGCAAAATATTAAACGTTTAGAGAAAATATATTTAATGATGCTGTAATGCATAGTTAGCCCCTGCTCTTCTTGTTTATAAATATTCACTTCCTTTTATTGTTCTGCAAGTTTGCTACCAGACCAGAATATGTAAAGTTAGTTTTTTGGTAATTAGGGAACAGTGCATGCTGCTAGCATGCATGTGTGGCCGGATTGAAATTGAAGGGTGGAAGGTGTCATTTCCTGCATGGAATAATCTTTTTCACCTAATGTTTTGATGTATTAAGAAATGTGTCTGGTGTTCCACACAAATAGGATGTTAATGATGAGGTAGAGGCTGCCCTGATATTCCTACACAACTGTAGTACCTACCGTATTACCTACCAGAAGGTGTGTATCATTTTCAAATCAATGGCAACATTTGTATGGTACTTTGCATCTGTGGTAGCTAATACGTCCATTTGACTGGGTTGGGGGATGCCCAGAGTGCTGGTGAAACATGATTTCTGGGTGCGTCTATGAAGGGCATTGAGGAGATTAGCATTTGAATCAGTAGACTGAGTAAAGATTACCCTTGCTAGCGAGGGTGGGCATCACCCAATGTGTTGAGAACCTGATAGAAAAAATGGTGGGAGGAACGGTGTGATGGAAGGAATGGTGAATTCGCCCTCTCTATTGAGCGAGAATGTTCATCATCTCCTGCCCACTGACACCAGTGCCCTTGCTTCTTCAGCCTTCAGACCTGACCCAGACTTATACCATCCACCCTCTGATTCTCAGGCCTATGGGCTCCTCTTGGAACACACACTGTTGGTTCCTTTTGTGCTCAGGCCCCTGGCCTTGAACTGAATGACCTGACCCACTTTCCTGGTTCTCCAACTTACAGATGGCAGATTGTGGGACTTTTCAGCTCCCATAACCATATTGACCAGTTCCTATCCTCAATCCCCTCCTTAATATGTATATATAAAATTGCTCTTGTTTCTGTAGAGACCTTAATGCTGTGTCTCAGATTTTTTTCTACTTACCTGGTCTCATTTGACTCCAGGGACTGACACAGGGCAGATCTTATTATTATCCCAACTGTTAGGGGAGGAAACAGATTGGAGAAGTTGGAAGCCTATCTGAGGGAACTCAGGACCTCTGACTTCACTCTTCAAACCCCCCTCAGCAGGCTTGGGGAAGGTTCTGTGACCAGCTCAGGCCGCAACAAGCCACTTTCTATCTTCCTCAGGAGAACCTCATGGGGCCCAGGGTTTGTGCACACCAGGAGCTCCAGCATCTGCCCTCAGGGTCCTGGGCAGAAGGTGTGGTGACTCAGAAAGATTTGATCTTAAGGAAAGCACTGCATTTATTCACAGAGAACTCATGTTCTTGTTTTTCAATGAAAAATTTTCCTTTGCCTTTCACTGTTGCATTTTCATAAGAATATCACCGGATGATATTTGCAAGTAAACAAAGTCAAAGGAAGCAAAACCACCACTTCCAACTTTCTTGTATTTTCTTTTTCCAAGGTAATAAATGACACTGCTTCTAAATTTATTTTGTGACAAATAACAACAATGAACTTTGATTTTTGCTATTACTTTTGCGAACCCTAATTTTTTTTGTTGTATCAAGGAAGATTTGAAAGACACACTAGAACTAATTTTGACTGCATTTGTCTGTGGGAAACTTTCCTGCCTTATCTGTTCCTGCTCTACTTATTCATCATCTCTTTGTATTTTATTTTTCCTATAGAATCTATTTGTGACTTAAAGCTGATACCTCTTTCTGTGCCTGATGGGATCTCTGGATGCCACAGTCCATATCTCTATTTCTGCAGGTATCAATTTTATCCCTTCCTCCCTGGGTTTGGAGCCATCCCCATCCCATCCAGTATACCAATGTTCAGCCATTTCACATCATCTATTGCTTTGCAGACCTTCTTCGCTTCCTGAATTTATTTATTAGCACTGATGATAGGCATTGGCCAATATATTTATTTGTAATGAAAAAAAAAAAGAGTGAGGTAGGTAGACCAAAACCCCCCATTCACCTTAAAGATCTCCATGTCAAAATTCCCATAATTGGTGAACATGGTAGGTTATGTGGCAAAAGAAAATTAAGTTTACATATGAAATAAGGTTGCTAATAAGCTGATCTTAAACTAGGGCAATTTTCTGGAATATTTTAGTGGGTGCAGTGTAATCCCACAGGCCTTTGAAAGCTGAAAAGGAAGAGTGTGAGTTAGAGGGAGAGAGATGGGACAGTGAGGGGACCGGGGGAGTGGGAAGTAGGGAAAGGGACATGACACACTCTGGCGGGCTCTGGAGGTGGAAGAAGGGGCTACAAGACAAGGAATGCTGGCAGCCTCCAGCACCTGGAAGAAAGAGGAAGTGGATTCTCCCTTAGAACCTCCAGGTGGAGGGGCATCTGGGTGACTGAGTGGTTGAGCATCTGCCTTTGGCTCAGGTCATGATTCCGGAGTCCTGGGATCAAGTCCCATATAGGATTCCTGCAGGGGGCCTTCTTCTCCCTCTGCCTGTGTCTCTGCCTCTTTGTCTCTCATGAATAAATAAATAAAATCTTTAAAAAAAAAACAACCTCTGGGTGGAAACCAGGCCAGCCAACACCTTGATATTAGTCCAGTGAGACCCACTGAAGACCTTTGGCCTCCAGAATAGTAGGAAAATACATTTATCTTGTTTTCCACTCCTAAATTTGTGGTAATGTGTTACAATAGCTATAGGAAAGTTATCCAATGATAAAGGTAAAGGCACATGGAGACCATCCAGTAGTGACTCAAACAGAGCTTTCTAGTCATGGGCAGATACTGCTGCTGGTGAGTGAGTCTGACTTGGGGGGACGGCAAGAGTACCAAGCCCGTGAGGACATGGTGCTGGGCACAGCCAGGAAGGAGGCTCCTTGTCATGGGAACATGGATGCAAAAGCCTGCAAATTAACCTCATCTTTTCTTCAAATAATACATAGTAATTCTATATCTGTGTGTGCATGTGTGTGTGTGCAGGTGAGTGTTCTAAAATTTTCTGTTGGCATTCGTGGCTGTTTATCATAATCCAGGAGCCTAAACACTGGGCATGGAGAGGCTCCAGGGTATCCTGCTTGGACATTTCTGAGCTGTGCCCTCTTCAGAGAGCCAGCCAGTCAGTCTCTCAGCGGATGATTGCACTGACTCACAGTTGATTTCTCAGGCAAAGAAGGACAAAATCTGTAGTGTACTTTCTTCTTAGCTTTGAGGAATTTTTTTCCCTTTCTAATCACACATAGAATTACAGACACAACCACTGACTCCTATTCTGTGTTTCTCTCTTTATGAAAAAAAAATTTAAATATAAAGCCTGAAGAAATTTACCAGATAAACATAATCATCTGTGTAACATAAAATATGGGATAAATCAACTGCTTCTTCAGGCATGCATATGATTACAGGGAGTGTGTAGTAGTTCCTTGACTTTTAAATTATTATGTTGAATTAGACCAGTGGGAAATTTTTCCTACCATAATGTACTCTGTTTATATTTTCACGGAAATTTAACATTTTTTTTATGTTTGGTTAAAATAATGATCCTTGAAGTGCTCCATATACATTCCATGTTTGGGAAACACTGCCTCGTATCTGTGATATTTCTAGTGAGCATAACAGAGTGGCACATTTCTGTTGTCTACCCCGTATCCTGTACTGAACTATGAAGGTATAAATCAGTCATATGATACAGTTCTTATAAATATTAATGAAAGGGCAAGATGATTGGTGTCACCAATCTTATAAAGTTTCCAGAAACAAGTTCCATCGTTAAACATTTGCTGGTATTCTTAAGAAAATTAGTGAGAAATGCAGCATAGCCTCTTCACAGCAGATTGTAATACCGTGCGGACATATTTTTTTAGTAGTAACTTACTGAGAGGTTGAGTTCTATTTCTATCCTATGCAAATGAGTGAATTAATTTTTCAGATATCCATACAACCAGTGACATAGATAAAGGAAGCAAATGTACTGAGAATTTTAGAAATTCATATGTTGCTAGATATTTTGGGCTGAATTCTGTTCCCAGCCCTACCCCACCCCACATGGTGAAGTCCTAACTCCTTAGTACCTCAGACTGTATTTAGGATTATGGGCTTTAAAGATTTAATTAGGCTTGATAAGGCCATGAAGGTAGGTCCCAATCCAATATGACAGGTGTTCTTACCAGAAGAGATTAGGACCTAGACACGCACGGAGGGAAGGTGACGTGAAGATGAGGGAGAAGATGGCCATCTCCAGGACTCCTCCAGGAAAGGACTCAGAAGAAACATCCCAGTGGACACCTCCATCTCAGAGTTCCAGCCTCCATGTTGTGAGAAAAGACATTTCCATTGTTCAAGTTTCCCAGTCTGTGGTGCTTCAGGATAGCAGCTCAAGGAGACCAGTTCATGAGATTGGACCTTGAAAAGCAGGAACTCAGCTTCTCAATACAAAGCAGAAAATGGAATTTGTCATCTCAATAATGACCACTTCTTCTAAGCTGTTGGCGAAGAAAACTGGTAGCACAGACAATGATTTTACAGTCTGCATATTAAATTGTGTGACAGAAAACATTTTTAGACATTCAACCTATCTGTTCATATTCTGATTAATATACCCTTGAAATACACTCAGAACCAATTAGAACATAAAAATGGATATGTTTGATATGAATGTCGCCTACCATGGTTTTCCTTCAGTACTTCTTTACATTTCCTAATCTAGCTGATCTCTTCTTTATCTTCGGGATTTCAAGTTTACATTTTTATCCAACCCTTACAGTTCAGAAATGCTTGAGCAAGAATAAGCTGGAGAAACGAGGATCACAATTGGCTCTACATTTGCATCACTATGAACCTGTTTATGGAGCTTTCATTTCAAGTAACAGAGGTAATGGGGAGTCTGGGTAGCTTCTTTTTTTTTTTAAGATTTTATTTATTTATTCACGAGAGACAGAGAGAGAGAGAGAGAGAGAGGCAGAGACACAGGCAATAGGAGAGGCAGGCCCCATGCAGGGAGCTGGAAGTGGGACTCGATCCCGGGTCTCCAGGATCACGCCCTGGGCTGAAGGTGGAGCTAAACCTCTGAGCCACTGGGGCTGCCCTGGGTAGCTTCTGACTCTCAGTTTTGGGTCAGGTCATGATTTCAGGGTTGTGAGATGGAGCCTTGCATTGGGCTCTGTGCTCAGCATAGAGTCTGCTTGAGATTCTCTCTCTCTCCCTCTCTCCCTGTCCCTCCCCCTACTAGTACACACATACTGTAAATAAATAAATAAATAAATAAATAAATAAATAAATAAATAAACAAACAAATAAATAAATAAATAAAATATTTTTAAAAATTAAAAAAAAATAAAATCACAGAGATGAGGAAAGTCCCCACACCTCTTCTTTTCTTCAACTATGTTTTCTACATTTCCTAAATATAGACAATTAAGATTAGCCACAGAAAGCAAGAAATCACTGGGAAATTATGGTGGGGAAAGGAATAAATTGGAAAATAGCAAAAGTAGCATGAGGAAAGACCTTCAAAACAGAGTCAATAATAGGCAATAATGCTCAAAGTTGCTTCCTTCTTGCAAGTGAGACGAGTGGCAGCTAGGGTCCTTTATCTTTTCATTCTTTTTCAAATTCCTATAACATTTTGTCACATAGCTATTTTTACACATTTGGAAAGATTCTCGAAACTGTTGCTCATTGTCTCAAAAACAACCAGTTTTTTTTTTTTTTTTTTTTTTTTTTGGATAAAAACAACCAGTTTTTAAATCATACAGATGTTTTTAGGTAAAAAAATAAATAAATAGAAGCAAAACTGAATTTTAAGTAACACATACTACAAACGTTGGAAACACCCTCACTGACTGTAGGGTTGTAATTCGTTGATCTTGTTTTGGGCCATGGGAAAGAAAGGTAGTAAGTGGCACACACATGTTATCAATTACTTTCTTTGGGTTTTTAACTTTAATCACATCTGAGTTATACTCTTTTTCTGACCTTTGGAGTAATTTATGATCAATAACTACTTAGGATTTTTAAAAATCCTGGGTATTTAGTGTATGATAACTTCAATGTTCAGAGTCAATTAACCATTTTAACCCGACCCATGGATAAATGAGTTGTTAAAAAAAAATGCTACTCCGGTTTGTTCATCAGGTCTATGAGCATGAGCTGTTTACTCTTTAAAGTGGTTCCATAAGCTTCTAAAATGAGAAAGCTGCCACATGCCCTTTCTTTCCCAATAGCTGCCTGTTTTTAACAAACAATAACTAATTCTGTAGTTTCTTTGGTATTATGAAGAGCTTCTATTACTACAGGCTATGGCATCAGGAAAGTGGGCAATCCTGATGAAAATAATGAATTTATAGGTGAATATCTAAAGTGAAAGAAAGGATTTTATTTTTAATTTTCCAATGAACAAAAATAAAGTCTATGTGTATAACTTAGAAGGATGACCATAGGATGTTTGGAAAGTTCTGTATTTGTCTTTAAAAGTTGTCTTTTGGAATTTTGAATGGCAATTTTTCTCTCCACTTGTATTTATTTATTCAATAATTTGTTTTGAATATCTACTATACAGCAGGATGTCTTCTAAGTTCTGATAGCTTTCTTAAAATGAACCAGTTCCAAATGGAAACTATTTAAATTGGAATAAAAGGAATATCTGATCATCAGTCTAAACTTATTATATTTGCTTCTTTTTTACTTCTGATACAGTTATAGGATAGCTCTGATATTGATTATAGATTAATATCTCAGATTACAGGGAGGGACTCTAATTTAGTAAGGATATGGTAAAGTGTCTCAATCAGTGCACTAATGTGAAAATTTTTTTTTCAGGATCCTATAAAGACCTAGGAAATGAAAGACTTTTAGACCTAAATGTATGTGAACTCTTCAGGACTGGACAATAACAACCAGACAAGAGCATTGGAGAAACAGATTTCATTTTCAAACAGAAAGGTATGTAATTAAATTAGGAAGAGCTGAAAGCAGGGATGGAAATAAAGATTTTTTTCTGCTTTTAAAGATATTCTTTAATTTGTGATATTTATTTTTTTCTCCTCTATTGTCATTTCCAGTCATATCCTAGTATATTAGTAGAACCACCAAGATGGACTCAGTGCCTGTACTTAAATAAAGGGTCTATCCAAGAGTCCAAGGATGAGGGAAGGAAATGTGGTCAGGCATTTGATTACAACGACATTGTTAGTTTATTTTCACTTAAATCTTCATTTTATTAAACACACACACACACACACACACACACACACACACATTAGAGGTGCCTGGGTAGCTCAGTCGGTTGAGCATCCAACTCTTGATTTCGGCTGAGGTCATGATCTCAGGGTCATGGGATCAAGCCCTGAGTTGGGCTCCACACTCAGTGGGGAGTCTGCTTGTCCTTCTGCCTCTCCTCTTTTCGTGCATGCACGTGTGCTCTCTCTGTTTCTCTCTCTCCCTCAAATAAATAAACAAATCTTTTTAAAAAAGAACTTAACAGGGGACTAGGAGCTCTATGCTGGGAACTGGGAGCAGAGACCAATATATGCATTTTCTATTACCTCACATATGCACAAATTGCATTTTCTCTATCATTTCATCTGTGAAGGACACTTAGGCTGTTTCCATATCTTGACTATTATGAGTAGTGCTGTAACACACATGGGAGTGCTAACATATTTTTGAGATCCTGGTTTTAATTTTTTTAGATAAGTACTTTGACATAGGGTTGCAGGATCATGTTGCAGTTCTCTTTCTTATTTTTTTTAAAGATTTTATTTATTTATTCATGATAGACAGAGAGAGAAAGAAGCAGAGACACAGAGAGAGGGAGCAGCAGGCTCCATGCAGGGAGCCTAATGTGGAAATTGATCCTGGGTCTCCAGGATCATACCCCAGGCTGAAGGCAGCGTCAAACCGCTGGGCCATAGGGGCTGCCCTCTTTCTTATTTGTTGAGGAATCTCCGTACTATTTACCAAAATGGTTGCACCATTGCATTTCCACCTAGTGTATAAGGGTTCCAATTTCTCCACATCCTCACCAATGTTGCTGTCTTCTGTTTTTTTTTTTTTTTTTGATAATAGCCATCCTAACTTTGTGAGATGATATATCATTGCAGTTTTGATTGTTCAAGACCTCAAACTGTAAAGCTCCTGAGGAAAACACAGGGGAAGTCCTAGTGGCCAGGACTGCCTGCTGATGCAGGCTGCACTGCAGCTGCCACTCCATACACAAGACCTTGTGGTTGGAAAAACACTAGCATTTTTAGGTACCAGTTAGATTCTCTAATTACAAGAATTTTAACATGCTTTTGAAGGAAGACCTTATGGATTACCACTATTCAAATGTTATAGTCTATCGTGTCTCAAATCCTTTTGGTACCCTATAACCCTAACCCTGATCTACAGGGTTAAAGAGTTTCTAATATCAACTACACCAAAGAATGTGTTTTCTTGTTTGGGCCATAAATTGGACCTAAGCTCAATGTTTAAAGGCCAGTGTATGTTTTAACAACTCCATAAATATAAATTCTGCACAATACGGTGTCATATTGGCTTGCAGAGAAACAGTAGCATTCAATCACTTTGGGATAAATTCTAAAAAATTGCTCTCTATGGTGGCTATTTCTATTAGCTTGGCCACATTTTCATTCTAGCCAGGATATTTCTCTCAGGAACCAGATACACGTTTAATTCTTGGTTCAGCAAAATCAAGATCAAAATTGGCTAAACAATATTGCAGGTATTTATGAGGCTCAAGTTTCAATTATGTCTCATGTGGATTTTAGTAATACAAGTAGGAGTTAAAATGGAACATCTGCTCAATGGAGCTCAGCTAGAAGTCACTTACACTGTGAGCATCCCTTTGAATTTCAAGGTGTTCAAAAGAACACTATTATGATAGTCTGAGGTGGGGAAACCCTTGAGAACATATTTTGTCTACACAGCAAGAATCTTTTGAAAGTGGAATTTTTTGTATTAATATAGAGAACCAGCAAAACTTTTGTTTCACTAAATAGAATATTATCATGAATGAAATACTTACTGAATTGAAGTTTGAATTCCTGCTGAAAACTGGGGACACATGGTCATCTCTGGTATTCTCTACTTTGGGGACATACGCAAGAGAGATGTGGGAACATCCTGCATTTGTAAACACTGCAGACATGCTGTCACCAGGAGGGGGCAGGAGCTCCTCACCTGCGCCCCCGGGAAGGTGGCCTGTGCCAGGGGTGATGAGAGGCGCAGAATGGCACTTCTGTGGTGTTTTGCCTTCACAGGGAACTCTCAGGTGTGATAAGTCACTGGACACACAGCCAGTCTCTTGTTAATCTTCCCTAGCTGTATACACAGCAGGGGTCACCAGCACCTTCTACAAAGGTAAATACAAATTGTGTTTGGGTTAGTTGGAGCCAGGGCTGAGAACAACTGCATATCTGGTGGAAATGGAGAAGATACCTCTTCTGTTAGTACAGGATCATGGGAGGACCTCAACTGCCACTGCATCTTCTTCCCTTCTAGAGAGTTCTTTCTTCTATTTCATCCCAGACTTTAAAAGAGCATCTATTAAACATCAATGATTCCCCTTGTGTTTAAATGGTCTTTCTGAAGTCTTTTTTCTTGTAGAGCTGAATTGCTGCTCTTCCAAAGACTGGAAAACATGTGTACTGTTCCCCTTAGCATCAATACTCCCCACTTCTTTATAACCTACACTTTCCCTGCGAGACCTATTCACAGAGCTGCCCTTTGGTCTTAGTAAAGTTTGTTCTTCCCGAAGAAATAGATTTGTCATCCTTGTCATGGTGCAGCAGGCCAGATCAGAGACAGCTGTGACTTAGCAGAGAGATACGGGCTGGTTGGGGCCAGATGGGCAGCCAGGGGTGTGGTCTCAGGGGCAGGAAGCAGGGGAATGAGGCTCAGGAGCCAGAGAAAGATGCCTCAGGCAAAGGAGAGAATGTGTTTTTGTTTGCACTTTCATTCTTCTTATTGGAAAGTGTTTTTTATGAAACCTTGACTCAGGAAAAAGGCAAGAGACTCCTTACTTTGGGCAAGAGGTAATGTAAATGATACTGAGCCCGATGTTCTTTATCTTTTTCAAACCATCTATATTATCAGATCTCCACATCCCTATCCAGCCAATATAAGGCTTCCTTCTGGAATATTCTCTCCTACTTTACCAACTACTAACCTCTCTGAGATCTATCTCACCTCTCTTGTCAAAGAGGGTTCTATCATTTTCATATGCAGAGCTAAGTGATCACCTCTCATAAATCATGCAGAGTACACAGTGGTTCCAAGTTAAGAAGACTCCAGCAAAAATGCACTAAGCTCTGCGTGTATTAGAACCTCCTTTCAGTGGGAATAACAAAGACACAACACTGGCACTTCTTTACATATTAAGTGTCAAAACATAGCAATTTAGGATATCTTACACAACAAGCAGCACAGCAAACAACAGTTGATATGATGTGACCTGACAAGTTTTCAGCATGAGAGATGTTGCCAGCATCGCTTCTCTGCTGGGAAATGTGCCCACCCTGTCGTTTACCGACCAAATACAGGTATTGCATTAGGGACAGGTCACCTTCTCATCAAAGCTCCTCTGCCACTGCAGGCACAGTGGCTTCTAGGACTTCCTGTGTGAAATTGAAAATGGTATATCCTGCCTGTCAATTCTTTGCATTGAAGACCCATTAAAAGTACAGACAAATTTCAAGTCCAGATGCATCAGCATGTGCGGCTGCCCAGCCAGTGAAAGCTGGGCTGTGTGGAATCAGATTTACTTTCAAAAGTTTTCTCCCAGTGGCCAAAGCCCCCTCCTTCCTTATACCCACTGGCCTTCACTCTCATCTGGGCATCCCCCCTCCCCTGCCCGCCACTGCCACCCGTTCATCTGTTCTCTAGAAAGAAGCAGGAAGAAACAAACAAGCACAAACAACAAAACATCTCACTGCCGCTTGCTTCCAGGGGGCAAGGGTCAGGGCTGAGAAGGTTGCCACCTGAGGTCCTGCTTTATGGAGAACTCGTTCACAGCCACTATGACAGACATATACATAAGAAGAAGCCAGATGTTTTAGCCCACACTGCTGAATAAGCTAAAATAACAAACATCAATGTATTTCATGGCTTTGTGTTTCAGAGTTTTGGAGGCAAGTCTTTTGAACTTCCCAGAAAAAGATAAAATATGCCAAGTTCCCAGGAAGACAAGGAGCTACACTTCGCCCTAGAAAAGATTGCAACCCTTTCTCGCAAATTTTGGTAGGAAAACTGAAATCATGTGCACTTATCTAGATGGGAGGGAAAATACACCCCCTCTCTTCACCCCACCCACATACACTGACTGACATTCTTTGAGCTAATCGATAAATGCAGTGAGATAAAACCAAGTTTTAACTTTAGATTCAAATCTGAAATTAGCTGAATTTTTCCTAAGTTGGCTTTAGTGTTGATCTGACAGCCCTATAATAATTTATTTCAGAAAGAGCTTACTCACAAAGCATTGTCATGCATTATATGCAAGAAAAGTAAAATAAATACCTATCATTTCGATCAAAAACTAAATATATAAAGCTTTATAAACAAGGCCTATACTTTATAATACAAAAAGCCTATCTATTCAGTATCTAACTGCTGAACTTAAAAAGAATAATGGCTTGTGTAATTTAAAAATTTCCCCATGAGAATGGAGCTGTGTCTTTGTAGATATAAAGGCTCCTTCTACTTTCTGTAAGTTTTATAAAAATATTACAAGTCAGCTTCCTTTCCTCAGAATTCAGTCACCTTACAATATTTTTGACAAAATTCTTTTCACAGATAAGGAGAAAAGAAAATAGGCATTGGAGAAGTGATTATAGAAAGTTTTATTTTGACAGCGAGAACTGAAGAAGAATATTGAGCTGTAAGTTTTTGCAAATTTTCAAGGTTTTCCAGAGGTGATAGCACCTCTGCTAATGCAGGCCGTAGATTTTTCACCGTCTGCTGTTCAGAAGGTAAACATTTTATACACTATACAGAAATGATTCTTCTTCTTTACGCTTCATCTGTGGCTGGAGATCCATTAGGAAGGTGGTATTCAAACAATTTAATGCATCCCACATTTTAAAAATCAGTTGTAAGTTCCACTTCTGTAATGACAATCAATGCCTCTCCAAAATCTGCTCCTCCATGTAACAACAAGAGGACAAACAATGATTGCCAAAACCAACATTTTCAAAACTCTGGACACTAAGCAAAACTTTTAAAAATTCAAGGAGCATTTATTCTGGAAAAATAGCTAAATATTGGTCACAACAATGATATTTTTTAAAAGGTTTTATTTATTTATTATTTATTCATAGAGAGAAAGGCAGAGACACAGGCAGAGGGAGAAACAGGCTTCATGCAGGAAGCCCGACGTGGGTCTCGATCCCAGGACTCCAGGATCATACCCTGGGTTGAAGGCAGGCACCAAACCATTGAGCCACCCGGGCATCCCACAACAATGATATTTGTAATGCTTGCTGCATCCCTACCACCCTCTTCTTAGCTGCATGAAACTTCAAGATAGCCTTGAAAACCAACAAAGTGGGAAGCACGGTAGCCGTGATAAACAGCATTTTGGGAGCCACTGGAAGGGGCAAACTAGGTTAAGAGTTCCCCCAAGCCCTATCCCATAGAACTGGTTATTATATGACTTATAATTTCCTTGGATCCCCCATCTCATAGACCTACTCAGAGTGGTCCATTAGTATGAACAGCTTTTTCCCCCAGGATTTTATTTTTTTTTCTTTGACAACAATCAGCAATAATTTTAAACATTGCAGCTCCCTGAGATGATCCAGTTGGACCAAACAAGAAACTGGCTAAAAATTTAAAAATTTAAAAGGGAAAAATTGTGGAATGAGATGCCCATGGAGACTTCGAAAAGGTTTCACATATTTCTGAGGAACTAGAAGTCCACATACATGGGGAACAGCTGTCTGCATGCATATGAAAGACCCAAGAAGACCAGGGCTCCTACCTGTGGCTGGCCTTGGGGTTCTGCTCAAGGAATTAAAGGGGAAGA
Source organism: Canis lupus baileyi (assembly GCF_048164855.1). Lineage (NCBI taxonomy): Eukaryota > Metazoa > Chordata > Mammalia > Carnivora > Canidae > Canis > Canis lupus. The sequence goes on along the minus strand of NC_132868.1, from coordinate 6,966,988 downwards.
CAGAGCTATAAGCTGCCTGCTGGAGCAGTTAAAGCTGCATGCCCCAACTTGTATACAGAGCTTTTCAGCAAAGGTTGGGAGACTCTCTGGTTGAAAGGCACAGTAAGGAAATTTCTGCTGGATAATTAGGTGACCACCAAGCTTACTAAGCCGACTTCAGCTGTTACACACAATACACACAATAAAGAATATGGACTTTCCTATAAATTTAGGAAAGTCAGTAAATAACCAAAAAGTAATACCAAAACCATCAACAAACCCCTGGGAAGGGGAAGGATCTGATCCTCAGAGTTGCCGCAGTATATTACTTAAAGTGTCCAATTTTCAGGGACATCTGGGTGGCTCAGTCACTTAAGCATCCAACTCTTCATTTTGGCTCGGGTCATGATTTCCCGTCGGGCTCTGAGCTCAGCATGGAGCCTGCTTAAGAATCTCTCTCTTCTCTCTCTGCCCCTTTCCCTCCACTCATACTCTCTCTCTCTCATAAATAAATAAATAAATAAATAAATAAATAAATAAATAAATAGAATAAAGCTCATCCTTACAAGTTGTATTTTTAAAACTCTCAAATGAACACAAACTAAACTCTGTTGTAGTCTCTAAACAATGTCCTAGAGTACTGAAGTGTGTGTGGATGTCTGTGTGCATGAGAGGCAGAGGCAGAGACAGAGACAGAGACAGAGACAGAGACAGAGACAGAGACGGAGACTGAGAGAGGTATCCGTGCGGAGGGAGATTTTTCCCTGAAGCCTCTCAGGGGTTGAGATGGGGACCCTCCAAGCTGCCTGTGACCTTGGAAAGCTCTCCCGCGTCCTCCTTCATGATTTCTTCTTGCTGGGAGAAGACAAGGGGAGGGAGGCCGGCAGTTGTAGGAGACAGCTGAGCGTGGAGGACACAGACGGGGCAGAGGTGGCCTTGGGCCACCGAGAGCAGGTCGCGCTCCTTCTCCTGCAGACCACCTGTGCCACCCGGCGGGCACTGCCTGAGCCGGGACCCCTTCCATCACCCAATCAGGATTGGGTTTGCACCTTCCAAGAGGGCGGCCTGGCCGCAGGAGTCCCTCTCGGGACAGCCGGGGACCCTGGTATGCTGCCTCCCAAACGGGCATGTGCACCACGGGGTCCCAAATGTGCAGGTGCACCACGGGGTCCCGAACGTGCAGGTGCACTGCGGGGTCCCGAATAGACAGGTGTACCACGGGGTCCCAAATGGGCAGGTGCACCACGGGGTCCAGCTCCCGACGCCCCCTGAACCGCTGCTGCCCCTGCGCCTGATGGTCCCCGCGGGTGACCCGCTGGTGCGCAGCCCTGCGGGGCCCAGGACCCGGAGCCCCAGCCGGGAGGGAGCCTCCTGGACCGCGGACACCCTCCCCGGAGCTGCCCACTTTGCAGGGCGAAGGGACGCGTCAGGGCCCTGAGGCCCGCGAGGCCCGGGCTTCACCTGAGGCTCGGGAGGGCGAGGGGCCGCGTGCTGGGACATGTTGCTTCCCCTGGGCCCGGCTCCCTCCTTGGATCTACTGGCCCCTGTCCCCCTTCTCCCCGTGTCTCAGGACCTCTGACCCTTCCCCTCACCAGCCTGTGTCGGGGGCCGGCCAGGACCCCTGACTCCTCCCCACAGCGCCTCCACTAAAGCTTTGCTCCCACTGATGGGCTAGTGCTCTCAGGGGTGCCGGGGGACTCTGGGGCAGGTGTGCCAAGAAGGAGGAGGCCCTCTGACCCCCAGCCCCGGTCCTGGGCTCGGAAGGACCAGACTGCTTGGCCAGGCAGCAGGGGCCTTGTGCACACCTCCCAGGCCTTTCCTGGGCCCAGAACCTATGAAGCTCTTACAAAATCAGTCATTAAACTCCAAACTAATCAAAGTAACAGAAAAGATCTCTCTCACCTTCTTATCTCCCTTTTCACTGATTTCAGCTGAAATAACTGATTCCTGGTTGTCCATCTAAAAATGACAAAGTCCTTTACGCAGTGAGAGGAAGACACAATTTAGATCCAAGATGATTAGCTCTGAATCTGCTGTGTGTGTGTTGCTCATTGTGGGAGAGAAAAATTCTTTCCACTTTTTTTTCTGCTTGAGAACAATACTTCCATTTTCTACCATATTAATTAACCAGCAGAACCTGCAGTGGCTTCTCATCTTCAGTTATTAGGTGGAGGTTTGGTTACTAAGAGACCTGCTACCTCACGTCTCTCCAGGCCTCATTATGCGGGTGCACAGCTCTCCAGAAAGATTTAGAACATAATTACACCACCTTTATTTGAAACATATGATGCTGTTAAAAGATACCTAAATGTTTACCATACATAAGCCGTTAGGTGACTCAAGTGTTCTCTAGATTTATTTTTATGATAAACACAGATATTTTCGTAGCTGATTTTCTAGCCAGAGAATCGTAGGAGACTTGAGGATGGTTGCTGAAATGCAATGTCTAATTCATGAAATGTAAAATGAAGGAGCAAAGGCCTCAGTAATTAAATCTCCTATGAATCGGAGGAAGAGAGGCAGTAAACGTTATCCACAGCCTTATTGGTATCCCAGCCGCCTGCTGTGGCCACATCTGTCACTCTTCTGTGACACGGCGCTGCTTCTGCCACTGTATCACTAATTGAAGAAAATGGACACTCTGAATACCTATTGCTCATTAGAGTCTGGGAGCTGTCACTCACTGCTTTCAAGTTGTTTGGGTTTCTTCTAACCTCGTGCACGTCCGTGATTAGCTCACTTTTCATGTTTGTGAGTGGGTCTTTTTAAATTTTCTCTTTGGTATTTGAAATTTGATTTCCTAAAACAGAAAACAGGGCAATCCACTCATCCATAACTTGCAACAGCAGACTAGTTCAGCTCCGTGGCTCAATGGATGGGCTCCACGTGGGACCGATTGGCCTCAAATTATGGCTCTGGACTTCCTGGCTATGCAACCTGGGGAAAGTTCCTTCATGTCTCTGTGGCTGACGGTTAATTTTATGCCTCATCGTGACTAGGCTGTGATGCCGAAAAGCTTGGTCAGACATCAGTCTAGATATTGTTGTGAGGGTCTTTTTTGGATGTGATCAACATTTAAATCTCTAGACTGAATAGTGAAAATGACCCTCCCTAATGTGGGTGGGCCACATCCAATCAGTTGAAGTCCTTTATAGCAAAGGGTGAGGTTTCCTGAGGAGGAGGTGATTCTACCTCAAGATTGCAACATAGAGACCCTACCTGAGTTTCTTCCCTGCTGCCCTGAATCCTGCCAGCCTGCCCCACAGATTTCACACTTGTTAGCCTCCACAATCATGGGAGCAATTCTTTAAAATCTCTCCTCCTCCCTTCTTCTCCTTCTCCTCCTCCCTCTTCTCCTCCTCCTCCTTCCTCTCTCATATATATATATATGGCTGGAGAACCTTGACTAATACTCTCCCTGTACCTCTCTTTCCTCCATCATTATACGGAGGTAATCAAAGCACATCTCTCTAAGTGCTATGAAAAGAAAAATCACTTGGAACCATGCTAAGGATATACTTAAGGCTAAAAAACAAAGCTACTTATTAACCTCTGTGTATTAGTTTCTTGTGGTTGCTGTGCAATAAATAACCACAAACAAGGTGGCTTAAGACACAGATATTTATTCTCCCTTGTTCTGGAGCCCAGAAGTCCAAAACCAAGCTGTTGGCAGGGCTGCACTCCCTGCCGAGGCTCTAGAGGGGATGCCTGCCTCTTGTCTTGGAGCATCTGGGGGCTCCAGGCACTCCTGTGGCTGCTGGCAGCCTCGCTCCAAGTCTGTCCCAGTCTCCACAGGGCTTTCTCCTCTGTGTTCTCTGTGTTACAAGGACATTGAGGATTGGATTTAGGGCCTGTCTGGATAATCCAGGATGATCTCATCTCAAAACCCTTATCTTAATTATATCTCCAAAGGCCCTTTTAAGCAATAAGTTTGTATTCACAGAGGCCAGGTTGGATATCAGGGCACAGACCTATCTTTTTGGGGGTGCCACAATCATTTCACTGATTCACCTTGCCACTCAGTTCCTTTATTACTTATTTTTTATTTTTTAGGGAATTCTTTCAATTCTCAGTGATATGATTTTTTTCTTATCAGAACAGCAGAGCTCTAACTTCAGGTTTTATCCACATTTTTTTTTTTTTTTTTGGTTGTTGTTTACATTTTCCCAGATTTGGAAATAATCTGGTTTGGTTTTTTTTTTTTTTTTTTTTTTGATAGACATCTACAGATTTGTCACTGATACGTTTGTTAAGGCAAGGACACATTTTCTTTATTTAGAAATCCATCCTCTTGACTCCCATTCTGTCCTTAGAATGAATATATCCTTAAGACTGTTGATAATCTTTCAACTCTCTTTCAAAACTAGTTAAACTTTTGGCTGGTAAAGACATACAAAAATAGTTGAAAGACAGCATATGATTTTACTCATATGTGGAATTTAAAAAACAAAACAGATGAACATAGGAGAATGGAAGAAAAATAAAATAAGATGAAACAGAGTGGGAGGAAACAAACTGAGGGTTGCTGGAGGGGAGGTGGATGAGGGTGGGGTAACTGGGTGATGGGCATGAAGGAGGGCACGTGATGGGATTGTATGTATCTGATGAGTCATTAAATTCTACCTCTGAAACTAATAATATACTATAATTTATTAAACTGAATTTAAATTAAAAAATTTAAAGTTGAAATAATTTGCTTCTATTTTAAATTAAGGAATAAATTGGGAAGATACCATAAGATTTTCACCTGGATACTGACTCTGCTTTCTCCACTAAATGAGGATATTATTTTGTAACTCCAGGAGACCCCAGTGTTTGCAAACCTCTTAAATGAAGTGCATGGGTGTTTTGTGTAAGTTCTCCAGTGGGGATGGAAGCCCTGAATAAAGGCACCTATGCTAAAGCAACAAGGGGACTTCCCAGATGTCATCAAACTCTCCCTGCTCCCACCATGTCATTGAGTCCACCCCCATCAGGACCTCCGTGGCCAAGAAAAGCTGCCCTGAAATGTGGGGTCTGATCCTCCTCCACGTGCCACCTCACTTGTGACAACATTCTGTATTCTTTGCTAAGGAAGTTGCAAACAGTAAATTCACTGTGAATGTAGGTGGGAACCTCTCCTACCCACTGCAGCCCCCTCACCCACAACCCCATCATTACCTCGCAGAAGCAATGTAATGATATGCTGATATGCTGTTCTCATTTTAAAAAATGTCTTTGTTGCAGGGGTGCCTGGGTGGCTCAGCAGTTGAGCATCTGCCTTTGGCTCAGGGCATGATCCTGGGGTCCTGGGATCGAGTCCTGCTTTGGGCTCCCCTCAGTGAGCCTGCTTCTCCCTCTGCCTTTGTCTCTGCTTCTCTCTGTGTGTCTCTCATGAATAAATAAATAAATAAATAAAATCTTTAAGGAAATTTTGTCTTTGTTAATGCATGAAAACAAACATTTATGGGAACTAAAGATGCAGATATTCAAGATCTAATGAAACAAGAATGACCATAATCCTATGTGTGAAACCATGCCATAGACAGGGGTTAAGGATTTAACTCAGACCATGGTGGTAGAAGAACTATTATTCCCATTCCTCTCCCACCGTCTATAGGTAAATTGGGTTTTCTTGATCACTGAAATGATGAACACAGAAAATGGAAATATGGAGTCTTCAGATCATAGGTGGGATCAGATGATAGAGTGGGAGGAGATAGGAAATGGAATTGAGAAGTTGAGGGATTCTCAAGTGGAAAGAACCAGCCGAAGAGGCAGAAACCAAGTAGACATGGTGAAGATACTGGTAAGTTGTCCTGTGTCACCAGAAATTAAAAACCAAAATGCACTACTAGTTCTCACACTAAACTGACACAACACAAATGAAGGAACATACACAATGGAAAAATTCATTTTAACGTTTTGTTTTTGGGACGACTGAGTGGCTCCGCCGCTGAGCATCTGTCTTTGGCTCAGGTCATGATCCCAGTCTGGGATCCCTTTAGGGAGACTGTCTCTCCTTCTGCCTTGTCTCTGCCTCTCAACTCTGTGTCTCTCATGAATAAATAAAATCTTTTAAAAATAAATAAATAAACTTTTTGTTGTTGCTATTATAACAGATATTAGGCGTGGGATGCCTGGGTGGCTCAGTGATTGAACATCTGCCTTTGGCCCAGGGCATGATCCTGGGATCCAGATCCAGTCCTTCATCAGGCTCCCTGTGAGGAGCCTGCTTCTCCCTCTGCCTGTGTCTCTGTCTCTGTCTCTCTTTCATGAATAAATAAATAAAATCTTTAAACAAAACAAAACAAAACAAAGATATTAGGCAAACAGGCTGATGTCATTGCGATGACCCTTCAGAGAAGAATACTAGGCTGTCTGTGCACGACCAGGATCAAAGGATTACACGATGTAGAAATATCACAATTCATCTATATATTCCTTTTGCTTGTTTTAATGTAATTGTCTCATGCAGGCAAACTTAAGCAGCATGTATTGCTTTTACAAAAATGCTTCACACAAATACAATGCCAGAATAAACTCTTATGTGTTTCATTATTTTAATATACATTTTGGCAAAAATTAAGAATGTTTTCTGCAGAACATGATAGGAATGATATTCACATTAAAGTCGTGCAAATCAAAATGTATTCAAGCTGTCTTTTAAAAAGTGATGGACATTGCCATGCAAGCCACAGCCTTATTAAAGCATGACATTTATTTCAACATCCTTCAGTGATATTTGTAATAATATGGTCATATGTTCTAAATTTTGCTGTTTTATACCAAACTCCACAAGCTCTTTTGAGGCAACATGTGAGCACACATGCACAAATATGAATTTCTTTTTGAAGAAACCGAGTACACAATTTTCTATCAAATATAACATTTTGTGGAATTCCTGTTAATATTTTCAAAAGGTGAATGTGATTAACAGGGCAAATTCAAGATCTCTGTTACTGTGTTTAAATCTGAGATTAAATAGTAATGAAATTCAAAGAAAAAATTTCTACATAAGAATCCAAACAAGAAAAAAAAGAGTATTTTGAAACCTGGGCTGACTGTTTAAAATGTTGGCCTTAAGTATTCAATATTTTAAAAACAATTTTGTTAAATAAATAAGGAAGTCTAAAATCCTCTAATGCTGGGGATAATTTGCTTTAATGCAATCTCTATTTGATAACTATTTTGAATATAATTTGGCACAAAGATGTTTAAAATGTATTTTAGGTACATTTTGACCATTTTTTGTAAGGTTGAAATTTTGCATACTCTGTGGCCCAGTGATTACACCCATATATAAACTGCAGCTCATCCTGCCAGGATTAAGAATATTCAAGAGGTCATTCATAAGAGCAAACAATCCAGAAGGCAATGGGATCATGGATTCACAGCATGGAATACTGAACAGTTCTGAAAAGGATTTTAATTCAGCTACAAGCAATCATGTGAATTAAATTTTATAACAAGATGGAGGAAAGAAAAAAGCAAGTAATAGGAAGACTACATATAGTATATAGTGTAATGTTATTACACTAAGTGATAACAAAACTAAGTGATATTCTTTAAGCAGATGCATATGTGTGGCCAGATATTAGCGTTTTTGAAGTCACTCTTGGAAGAGGTAAAGTACGTTTAGTGCCCAAATTGTACCCCATCAATCCAGCTTTGGTTGAAGCCAGATTGGTGTGAGCTCAACCTTCTGTATTTCAGGAGGACAATGAAAGATGGTTTCTGTACACTTGTCCGTAGGTCCTAGTATAATCAAGTCCCTGAGACCTGCAGTCATGAGCTTGATCATCCAACCACCAAGATTCAATTTGGGTAGGTCGCATGAAGTAGAGAAAGCATTGTCATATTAAAGGAAGAGCCGTTTAGAAGAAGAAAACAATTCTGCAAATAACAATTACCAAAAAAAGCTTACAAAGTATCTCAAAGGAATCCCAGCAGGGAATGTTGAGAGCTTTTTTTCATTTTATATATATATATATAACCATACAAAACCTGTCTGTGCCCTGAACACATGGCGAGGGGTGTAGGCTTCCTATTTAGGCAGACTCATGAGTGAGGGAGGGCAATCTTGTGCTAAATATAACATAAACTCAGCAAATTTAATAAAAATTTTCCCCAGAGCACTTTTATTTATCTTAATAATCTAATTATAAATTCATCTGGAGAAAAAGCCCCAAGAATAATCAAAGACATGTAAAACAATAAGGGACCTTGCCTTACCAAGTAAGAAGGCACGTTATAAATTCAGAATAATTAGAACATTATCATATTGGTATGAAAATATTGAGTCATTGAGACACACTAGATATTATTAAGAGATCGTATGTATGAGGCACAATTTATCAGAAAGGTGGTATTTCAAATCAGTGATGAACATAAGGAAGCACAAAAATAAATTTCAGGGGGATCCCTGAATGGCTCAGCAGTTTAGCACCTGTCTTCAGCCCAAGGTGTGATCCCTCATCAGGCTCCCTGCATGGAGCCTGCTTCTCCCTCTGCCGTGTCTCTGCCTCTCTCTCTCTCTGTGTGTCTCTCATGAATAAATAAATAAAATCTAAATAAATAAATAAATATTTTCAGAAACATCTAAATGATAAACCCAAAAGAAAGTTGTAAATGCATTATAGGGAAATTTAAAAAAACATAATTTTTAACATTGGGATCTGAAATAACTGCCACCAAATCACAAAATGAGAGTTTTTCCTTTTATGGCAAAAACCATAGCAGAAATAATGATAAATGTTGTGCCCAAGATTGCGAATCCGAGAAACCACCAGGGAGCCGACACTGATGCAAACACACGAGGGTTTATTACAAGCTGGAGCCTGGGTCCAAGTGCACCCGACACAGCGGAGCAGGGACTTGGACCCCGAGACTAAGAGGCACAGCAGCTTTATAGGGGCCAGTGGCCAGTGGGATATGCAGAAAGTTGCACAGTCATGTCGGTCCACACACAGGTGGCCGATTGAATTACACCTTACCCTATAGGATCCCCTTGAGCTGGCCTATTACTTTGGTCAGAATCGGCGCGCAGTTGTGGCGGGCACAAGGCAGGGTTACATTGTTATGAGCCGATTTCCGATTAGGGTGTGTCCAGGGGCTTGACTACGGTGGGGCAGCGCCTTAAGCAATAAGCAGGTCATGTGGGGGTGATACAGGAGGTGGCGGGTGTAGCATAAAATGGAGTTAGTCCTGCTCTGCTTGTCCAGGGGTAGGGGATTTTTGTTAAATTTCTTGGGTCCCACAATAATTATATCATAAAAATATGCTTGCATGTGACAAAGTCACTGTAAAATTAAAATATATGTTAAACACTTGGCGTATTTGCTGGGATCCCTGGGTGGCGCAGCGGTTTGGCGCCTGCCTTTGGCCCAGGGCGTGATCCGAGACCCAGGATCGAATCCCACGTCGGGCTCCCGGTGCATGGAGCCTGCTTCTCCCTCTGCCTGTGTCTCTGCCTCTCTCTCTCTCTCTCTCTCTGTGACTATCATAAATAAATAAAAATTTAAAAAAAAAAAAAGGCGTATTTGCTGCCGGGATGACAATAGAGGAATAATATTTATAATATTTATATGAATATTTAAAAATCTGTAAATATTCATAAAAACATAAAAATCCAATAGACCAGTGAACCAAGGTTAGAGATTGGGAATTCAGAGAATAGGAAACCATGAGGATGTGTGAAAATCATGTTAGGGTAAAAGTTTTCTCCCACAAGATTTTCAAGATTGAAAAATAGAAGAATGGCACCATCTTATTTTGTGGACAATGTAGGGCACAGTCACTGTCCTTTCACTGGTGATGGATCATTCCAGTCTTCAAAGGACAACTTGTAAGTATTTACTGTCATGATCAATGTGGTTCACTCTTGACGCATCATTACTCCTCAGCATCAAATCTTATGACATACTCACATGGGGAAAAGGAACATAGTCACAAAACTTTTCTTGTGCATCTTTTTACTTAGTAAAACCAGTAGTGGATGGAGTGGATGGCAGGTGTGTGGGGGGCACCCTGATATTCTCTTCTGGCGAATGGTTGCTCTACCCTGCACCCACCTGGCAAAGCACTGTTGCTGATCCATGAACCAGTTCCTCTCCAGGGCTAGACTCCTCAAAGGTAACTCCGCTAAAGTGTGGTTTCTGTTTTTGAACTTTTCTAGTTTTTTGTTTGGAAACTACATATATATATATATGCATATACACAAATTTATATATGTACCCACAAGTGTATACATGTAAACATTTATATATACACATGGTTATATATATAATAATTTTGCTTTGTATATATTTTTCTAAACACAAGACACAGTGTATGTTTTATAATTTGTATTTTTTAGTTATTAACAGGTAGTGGAGATAGTCCCATGATAACTCACACAGTTTTTTCTCACTTGTATTAACCTTGGTTTAAAAACTACTAATTGACCATAAGGAGACTAATTCACTACAGGAGAATGATGTTGGGTGTATGTGTCATGAGTGTGCATGTGTCTGTGCAAGTGCTTGCATGGATATATGTGTGCTTGTGTCTGCGTAGACTATTTAATTGATAAACAAAACTTGATGTTCCAAGATAAACCATAACTGGTCATGTACATTTTACTTTTTATTCGTTTTAACAAATGTGTTAATATTTTGTTTAGAATTTTTGTAATCACTTTCAAGAAAGAGACTGACCTGTGGCTTTCTTTTCTAGTACCGTTCTTCCTACTATAAGCAGCAATATTTTAAAAGATGCCTTTTTATATTTTTTTCATGATATAACAGAGGCATGTGCTCATTTACTATTAGAAATGCATATTTGCTCATGTTGATTATTTGTGATATAATACTGTTATTCTACTTTAGCATTCAATTTTACCAGTATTAGTACTAACACTGATATTGGCCTGGAGTTCTTATTTTGTGGAGATAGGGTTATTTATTCAGTTTTAACCCTGAGCACAAAATCTTTGCTCTTGCGAGTTCATTCATTTTGTGTGGCTTTAATGAGCTCTGTGTTAATGTCACAGTCAAAACATCACACACTGCTTTGAACAGTGGGGGTAAAGGTGGAAAATAATTAGTATCTATTTTAGGCCTTGAGGTCTTTCTGTGACAATAGAAAGAGGAGAGGGCAAAAACAGAGTAATGAAGGAAGGACTTTGCCCAGCAGGACTCTAGCTTAATTAATTTACCCCAGGTCAACCTGAAAAGAGTGGAAATGGACTCAAGATGCTTATCCTCACATGCATGTGTATTTAATTGCTAAGCTTCCCATTGGAAATTTTGCTTTATGCCTGTACATAACAAATATAGTTACTTTAGTGAAGACTTTCTATAAACTTGAAGCCAAAAAGAAGAACATCATCATTTACTTATTTTAATCCCTTCATTCTTTTATTTAACCATGCGATAAACATTGATAATCAAGGCCTAACATATGAAATAAAATAGAAGGCAAATACTTCTAAGTAGACTCTCCTTCCAGCAATGATAATGTCACTCTCTTCCCCATATTTTGCCAAGATGCCTTATGTGTGATTTTCAGCTATGCTTATTTTTTTTATTTAAAAAATTTTTTTAAAGATCTATTTATTTCTTTGAGATAGAAAGAGAGAGAGAGAGAGAGCTGGGAGTGGGAAAGGGAGAGAATCTAAAGCAGTCTCCATCCCCAGGACGGAACCAGATACATGGCTCAATCTCATGACCCTGAGATCATGACCTGAGCTGAAATCAAGAGTTGGATCCTTAACCAACTGAGCCACCCAGGCACCCCTCAATTATGCTTATTTTTTAATTAGTATATTTGGGACTCTTTCGGTTAGGACCATGGAGATGCTGTCAGACTTAAAGTTGTGCCTATGTTTCCAGTACCTCCAGTGATCAGGAGACATATGAGTAGCACTTTACTAATTCCAAGGAGGAGAAAAAATAATTTAAACGGCAGATGAGCACTGCAGAGAGATCTGTTAGTGGGTTTGAAGATATTTCTAAGAAACAGCCTTCTGAATAGAGTACAACACGAGGCATATTTGAAATGAAGAGATAAGATACTTGATCGTGGTGTCTTAATGGCAGAAGCTCTGGGTCTTTTTCCAACTCAGTTCCTGACCTGGACAGTTTCACTGCCGCACCTTCTTGCATGCAGACCTCTCAATTGAGAGTATGTGCACAGCACACAAAGTAACACATGGCTGTGTGATGGGCCACTCTGCTGGTGGAAGGAGCAGGGAAGCAAGAGATGAGAGGCCCAGGCAATCCCAGACCTGTTTTTCCCATAGTACCTCTTGGGGCAGCCCTTTGACTTTTCTAGCATTGTTTTCTCAACTGTAAGGTAGAAATGATTAGTCTCACTTTGCAGCGTTTTTAGTCAAAATGACCTTATCTTCAAGAAGTTTTCACACTAGTATAATACTCATTTTTAAAAAGGTGTTATTTATTTATCCATGAGAGACACAGGAAGAGAGGCAAAGACACAGGCAGAGGGAGAAGCAAGCTCCCTATGGGAAGCCCGGTGCTGGACTCGATCCCAGGACCCCGGGATCATGACCTGAGCCAAAGGCAGATGCTCAACCACTGAGCCACCCAGGTGCCCCCGATAATACTCATTTTAATTAGATCATATCACATAGTCATGAACTGACATCTCATGGTGCTGCAATTGGTGCTCTGGTGCAATGCTTTGCAATCATTGCTCCTAAAGAATGGGGATTGGATCTTAACCTGTGCATAAGTCTAGGGATTCACAAATATTCCTGGTGATAAAATTTGTAAGTTTTTGATTTGAGAATGAACAGCTAAGAAAGCATTCTTGAGACGTTTTTGGTACCAAAAGATGCCTTTATTATTATAGGATGGGGACAGGAGTTGTGGGCAGGAAGAGCTGCCGTGGGATTGTGAGGAGTGGCTGATTCTAGACTTTTTAGCTTGTGGGGCTTAGGCAAAGTGGAAGTCTCTAAGGAATTTGGAAGCAAGGCTTCCAAGACCTTGAGGGGCTAGCTGCTGTTAAGATAAGGTGACTTGTAGTCTTTAATAAAGCACAAATATGAAGGCGTTAAGGCAGCCATGAGTTCCTTGAGGAAGGTCAGGCAGTACATGTTCCAGGGATCTATCAGTGGGCTATAAGCTGTAAGGAGATAGAATGTAAGCTACGTTTTTCTTGCCTCTGTTTCCCTCATCACCTGGGGACTCCTGTGGGTGAGGATGTGTTGGGGCAAGGGGAGTGTACTGAACCTAAATCAGAAAAAAGACATCTCTCCTTTCCTTCAACTACTGAGACTGATTGTAGGTTCACATACAGTGTCAGTTCAGGCTGCTGTAACAAAATATCATGGCCTGGGCGACTTAAACAATAAACAACAATTTCTCATAGTTGTGAGTCCCAGGTCCATTGCAAAGATTCTGGCAGGTCTGGTATCTCTTCCTGGTTCACAGATGGCTATCTTCTTGTGACCTCATGTGGCACACACACACACAGAGTACGATAGATCTTGATTTATGATGGATAAATTTGGCCTATTTTCTTTATTTTCTTCTCAACTCCTGGACAGTGATAACTGCTATCTAACTCTCTTGACAGCTGACCCCTACCTTTTGTAAAGACAATTCTATGCCTAGCATTGTTTTGGGGCCAGGATGTGGCCATCTGCCTTCCTAAATGCCCCTAAATGACGTGAGTTTCTGATAACCTTCACTGCTCATGATCCCTGCCCCTGCAGAGAAGCACCTGTTTCCATGCTACACTTGATGCCCACTGCTCAATGCCCACTGTGCTGACCCAGGAGTGATTTTTACGTCAGTTCCTTCACCCCTCCTAGGAGCACTGTGGGAGGTGTCTTCAGATGACAATTATTCTTGGCTACAGCCGTGGCCCCATTAAAGAGAGAAGTCTAGAGATGAAAAGTCCCAGATCCCATTATCAGTCTCTACTTCAAACATGAACTCTGGGTCGTGAAGTCTCTTCATGTGGCTTCCACAGCTTAATGACACCATTAGCATCTCCTACCTGAAGGCAGCGCTAATTAAGGCACTCAGACGCATGGCCATATATCACTTAATTGAGTTCATTTGCTAGTTTGCAAAGAAACACAATTAATAAAATAAGTTGTGCATGTCGCATTTTTTGGCAGGTCAACTTTGAAGTGATAACTGTTTGATTTACTCTGAATAAAATGAGGAAAATAGTTCATGCTGAACTATTTATAGGCAGAGGTGATGAACATATGTTTCTAATTTTGAGCTAGGAGAAAAGCAAAAATACACAAATTTAACAAATCTTAGTTCTTGACAACCACTTACAGGGTATTTCAGCTAAGAAATGAGCATATGGTTCAGGGAATAGAGAAACTAGCTGGTGTGGGGTGGAAATGAAGCTTCTAGGCTGAGTTTCATGACCACCATGAGCTCATTCTTTCTGAGATGGGGGTCAGGTCTTGAACGTTTTAGGTGGATTCTCCCATCAGTAAATGGATGCTTATCCGTGCAGGTGAGTTGTGTGGGGGTAGAAGGGGCACCTCATTATCTTACGTCACGCTTTGAGTGGGATAAGTTTTACAAGGAGAGGATTAGGTCGCTGCAGAGCTGCTGCATCTGGAAGAGATCAGGTGGTTAGATTCACTTCAGGAAAGTGTAAAATGTGACAGCAGAGGGGGGTGGGTGACCATCTGCCCTGTGAAGGAGTGTGTGCTCAGAGTAGAACAGTGTGGACACCATGACACTTGACTTCTTTTTCAGCCAAAATTGTTTTACTATAGTTAGATTATGGGCAATCCATTTTATTTTTGGCATGTCTCTTCATGTTTTTATTCCTAAGCCTATGTGTACCCTGCTGGCTTTGCATTGTAATTTACAGAAACAATATTATTTTTAGGGTTTCTCTGATGATGGAGTCAGACTCTGAGTTGAGGTCCTCAGCTGACCCCAATCCACATGAAGGTTTGTGCATTGCTGGGGATGGGGAAGAGTCACAGTAACCACCCTGGTGTTCTCAGCATCATCTCTTAAAGGGAAGCTGAGCTGGGAGGGAGGTTTTTTTTTTTTCTTTTTTTCTTTTTTTTTTTAGGAGGTGCCATGTCCTTTATTGAAAGAAAACAAAACAAAGCAAACACATTTCTTAGTAAGTGCAGTTTGTTAAAATCCTGTTAAAACATATGGGTCAAGGGGGGAGTAAAAATAATCAGAGGATCATTGTAGGAAAAACCTTTAGGTCTGGCACCTGGGAGACCTCTGGAGAGGAGGTGGTGGGAGAAATTTCATGTTCTGAAGGGAAGGAGCCCCCCCCAACTTCCCCTTCTTCCCTCTCACCCGCTTAATCCCACCAGAAACTACCAAGACGCCCGCCCGGAATAAAAGGTTTCAAGTTCAATAGTCACACTCTCTCCAAATACAAAAAGCAGTTACAATTCAACTCAACACAGAAGCTTGTGTGCAAGGTTACGGGAAACTGAGACATCGTATAAAAAGTTAGGTTAAAGATGATTCTGTGGTTTTGTTTTGTGTGTATTTTGTTTTGTTTTGAGGGTGTGGCTCTTCCTCAGTCACCTGAACTCAGCAAAGAAGTGGTTATCCTAATGAAATATCAACAGCCACAGTAAAAACAGATATTCTAAAAATTAAAAAAAAAAGCATAATTACCAAAAAATATGTCACTGCTTCCTCCCTCCACATTTTACTTTTTAGACTTGTGGGGTTTTTTTTTAAGTTTTTTTTTTTTCTTTAATCCTGAAAAGTAGACAGTAAAATAGCTCCTGGAAGAATGTACAACCAACTGCATAAGGGTCTGGAAGCTGAGGGGCTGGACCAGGGCTGGGAGAAGTGGGCAGAAGGGCCCCTGCTCAGCCACTGTAGCCTCACTGTATGACCAAAGGGGGTATGTGTCTTTAGTCAAAAATGAGGAAGGGAAGAGGAGGAAGAGGAAGAGGGGGAGGAAGAAGGTAAGGGGACAAACAGAAAATAAAAGGTCATTGTTGCCTGTTTGAATCCAGAGAAAAATGCCCAGCCCTGTGTTGGGGAAGAAGCCCCTCAGAGGGGAGGCAGTGGGCTGAAAGGAGGCAGCCCTGGGATGACCTGTCCCCCAGCACCACAGGACCCAGGGTGGGTAGATGAGGGGGCCGAGGTGGGCGCTGGTGGATGAAGCCAGCAGGGGCCTCCAGAGCACACTGGCTACTGTGTGCTCATGCCTCCCTGTGTGTTCCCAGAGTAGCTCCCATAGTCGTAGTTCCCGTAGTATGGTGGCCATTGGCCCTGGTTCTGATAGTACTGGTTCCACCGCTGGACATCTCAGCCAACATGCCAACATGGTGCAGAGGGGGTGTTGGGATCCCATGCTGGTCACGCGGGCTTTAGTCTCAGCTTGCCTCTTGCTTGGTGACTCATTCCGTTGGTGTTGCCTCAAGTATTGCCTTAGCACTGGCCAGGCTCCACACATCACAGTTCATCATGCTACACACACTTTCCTTCCAAATTGCATCCTTCAAAAGTCACTTCTCATCCCAGCAGTGAGGGGCAGGTACATTCTTTTTGTTTCTCTTCTAACATGTTAGCGCTTCTGAGACCCTTGGGAATTTTATGAAGTGGTCTTATGCTCCTCTGTACCTTCAAGGGAACTCTTGTCTGAGGCTTGTCTTCTTCCTTGGACCACTCATTGGAATGTATACCATGGGTTCTCTATCTCTTTAAGGCAGGTTCTATAGTGCTTCCCACGTGGCTAGAGCTGGGCAGTAGATTCCCAAAGTTCTTTTAGATCTGACACTTCTCTTCTCCAAACTTCTCTGTTTCTCTATAAATCTGAAATTCCATTCAGGCAGGAGAGATGGCATTCTAGCTGCCTAGATGCCTTCTCAGATCCTTCTGTCCCCACCTGTACAGACAGGAGCTTGCACTGATCTCACTCCTGGTCAGTGGATGTCTCTGTCTCTCACCTGCATGAAAGTAGGCATAGGGAAGAAGAAACAAATATGTGGTTTCTTTTCTTTTCTTTTCCTTTTCTCAAATTTATTTTCCCCCGTGAAGATTGAGCCAGCTGATATAATGGAGTCTACCATCTACAAGGTTAATTTTGCCATCCATGTTGTATAGACTTTCCTGAAACAGCTTAGCACATTTTGAGTTTTAAAGAAGTTGTCCTAGGGGGCACCCGGGTGGCTCAGTAGGTTAAGCATCTGCCTTTGGCTCAGGTCATGATCTCAGGGTCCTGGGATCAAGCCCCATGTTGGGCTCCCTGCTCAGCAGGAAATCTGCTTCTCCCTCTCCCTTTCCTTCTACCCCTGCTTATGCTCTGTCTCTGTCACTCATTCTCTTTCTCAAATAAATAGAATCTTTAAAAAAAGTAAAGAAGTGGTCCTAGTATAACGATTGATGAATGGATAAAGAAGAGGTGATATCTATATACAATAAAATATGACTCAACCACAAAAAAGAATGAATTTTGCCATTTGCAATGATGTGTGGATGAAGCTAGAGTATATTATGCTAACTAAGCCAAATAAGTTAGTCAGAGAAAGACAAATACCATATAATTTCACTTATATATGGAATTTAAGAAACAAAGCAGATGAACATAGGGGAAGGAAAAAAAAGAGAAGGAGGCAAACCATAAGAGACTCTTAATTATAGAGAACAAGCTGATGGAGGGAGTTGGATGGTGGATGGGCTAGATGGGTAATAGGGATTAAGGAGGGCACTTGTGATGAGCACAGGGTGTTGTGTGTAAGTGATGAATCACTAAATTCTACTCCTGAAACCAATATTATACTACATGTTAACCAACTAGAATTTAAATAAAAACTGGAAACAAACAAAAAAATAAAGAAATGGTCCTAGATATTGGATGAGTAGCAGGTGGGAGGAAAGACAGAGATAGACCAGAGGGCCCATGGCTTTCCCCAAGGACTGGGTCTGGATCTGCCGCAGGTGCAACATAAGTGCACTGTCTATATGGGAAGCAGTGGGTTAGTATTGATGAGGCTAACCACATTCCAGTTGTCCACTGGCTTACTTATTTTGGAATGACCTTTAGAGCAGGGGGGTTACTTGGTAGAGAAATGGCATCCTGAAAGATGCTGGATTTTCCATTTTTTATAGTCCTCAACGTGAGAGGTAGTTGTGGTCTCCTCTCAGACTTGCAGACAGGCTTCACTCCTAATGCTGCACAGCACACGTGCTCATTGGGAGTTCAGGCTGATTGTACAGGTGTGGGGATGCCTGGCTCCCTAGGGGAGGCTAGTGGACTCTGGCTCTGATGCTGAACATGCAGTTCCCACTTCATGGTTCATTTGAGAATTGAGACTTCATTAGTAGGCAACACTGACCTTCTACTTCTCCAGGGCAGTGAGATGAATTCTCTTATTCTGCCCTCCTGTTCCCCACAAGTGGGTTAAGTACTGACTTAGATTCGTGAGAAAGGATTTGTGTCCTCTCATGTCTCCAATTAAAAAAATTTCACTTTAAGATGTGTCAATCACCATCTTAACTAATACTATGACTAAACTTTTCAGATAAATACGATGTGGAATTTGACCTATATAGCTTTTCATAAACACATTTGCCTGCATTAAACAGTCTAAAATCTGATCCTCAGTGTTCAGCAACACAAGGGGCTTTGTCTCACACACAAGTAGAACTGGAGGAGTCTGTGCTCTGCAGTGGATCCCAGGCTGTATGCCTGAGGATGTTCTCTCTGAAGAACCCTTTGTCCCACCCCCAATCCGTGTGCTCTGTAAGTTTTCTTATCTTCCCAGAGCCCTCTTCACCTCTTCCCACCCATGCTATAAATCTTTGTGTGGGACAGCTGAGCTACTAGCACAGTTTGCTGAGTAAAGTCCCCAGAAGCTAAATTTGCTAGAATGACCTTCCCATCCATCAAGTTAGCCCCACAGATCATCCTTGTTAAATGGCCTGGACAAACATTCTTGGAATCTCTAACACCATCCTCAAGGCATGCTCCTTGAAAAATGAGCAAGAAAGCAAACTTCTACAGGCAATTGGTATTTCAAGGGAATTAGATGCACGGTTGTGTTTCTCATCCCCATCCTCACCAATAAAACTGACTTGTGATCTATCACCTTTGTCTCATAGACAGGAGACTGGTGTCTGTAGTGGTAAATTTAAGTGCTCAGAGGTTCACGAGAGTATGAAATGCTGTTTGGTCTCTAAACAAGCTACTGACAAAAAGAACCTATGCTCTTGAAAATAGTAAGAGTTGATGCCCAAACCAGCAGCCTTGAAGTCCTTATCCTTATCTCAGTGAAACTGGTCATTGCATAATTGAGCCACAAAGGTTGTATTCAGGTCATTACAAAAGTTGTCACCTCTTACCATACAGCAAGACCAAAGCTTTCAGGAAAACAGTTCTGATTACAAATATTACTGGAGATTCTAGATGCACTTCTACTTCACATTTTGTATTTCAAAAGTATAGACCTTGAAACAAATCATCCTTATACAAGGATAGATACCTTGCTATACAAGCTATCTAAAGTAGAACAGTGACTTTTAATAGCTAATTTTGTACCACTTCTTATTTTTCGAAGATTTTATTTATTTATTCATGAGAGAGAGAGGCAGAGACATAGGCAGAGGGAGAAGCAGTTTCCCTGCAGGGAGCCTGATGTAAGACTCGATCCCAGGACTCTGGGATCACACTCTGAGCCAAAGGCAGATGCTCACCATTGAGCTATCCAGGCATTCCTACTTCTGTACTTCTTCTATTGAAAGTAAGCAAGGTTCTGAAGAATAATTTTTGATGAAGGAATTATTAGAAAGCCTTTATGGTGTCGTGTCAGTAAATCCGAAGAAGAGCTAAATGTTCTTCCCTTCAGAATGCCTTGATTTCAGCTATTTTGTGAGGTGTTTTTTAGGTTTTTAATTTTTTTTTGATTATGGGATTATTGTCTCAAGGTTGCATCCTTCAGTTACATTTATCTCAGATGAGTTCCCTTGTCATTTACTAGAATAGCCATATTAATAGCTTCATAGTATGATAATCTCTATAGAAGTTGATAATTGAGAGGTAGAAATAAACTTCAGCACAACCCATCTGCTGAAGTTTACATAAATGGTCATAATAGCAGGTCTGCGAAGGAGGTAAAAGCATCAGGAAAAAAATACTAGGTTCATTAACAATAATCAATTAATTTAATGCTTTATTCAATAAAATGTAGTTGGGTTTCAAGTGTATTGTATTCACTGCTGGGTATAAAAATATGAAGGCCACAATCTGTGCCCAGAAGGACTCTTACTTCAGTACAACATTATTCAAACTCACCACTGGTAATATTTGGGGCCAGGTAATTCTTGGCCTGTGCAATGAATGTGTCCTGTACAATAGGAAGGAGCAGGAAGTTCAACATCATCCCTGGCCTCCACCCACTAGATAGATGCCAGTAGACTCCTCTCCCACAGTTGTGACAACCAAACTTGTCTTTAGAGTTTGCCACATGTCCCTGAGAGGTCATATCATGGTTGAGAAGCACTATCTGGTAGGAGAGAGAACTCGTGAAGCTCCATGAGATGTGGCAAGTGCTGGGTGAGCATAGGGTGTCCTGTGGTGGCTATGGACTGACCCTGTACCAGGTCAAGAGGACAGAGTAGACTTGATGGCTTGATTTTATGTCAGTACACTAGTCTATTTAGTAAAAATAGGCTACATTTCTTACTTAATCCGGTAGAAAATATGATACTGTTAAAGCTTTATTCTTAGTGAAGTGACAAGATAAATAACATTTTTACTATCAGCCAATTTCTCTATGTTCTGAGATTTGCAACTTGTTTATGACTTTCAGATGGGGAAGTTTTCTTAAAAATATTGTCCTATATGTTTTCACAAGTATTCCACAGCTTTGCCTTTTATGTTCATACAACATATTCCATCTGATGGTTTTTCTAACAACTTTAAATCGAGAGACTAATTTAATTTTATTTTCTTTTCTTTATACAATAAGCAAGTTTTCCCAGGCTAATGACCTTGATTTGTGGTGTCTGGGCTCTAGACAGCTGTGGTTTCACAATCTAGACTTCTCCACTCCTTTCATGTTGGTCTGTTTACCTACATCTTTGGGAGTGCCAGACGCTGGCTTCATAATATCTTCTCTATAGAAGGATACATATTCTTTTTCTTTTTCAGAATTGGTTTATAAATATTGAGAGAAATATACTGTCATAAATTTTGAAAACTACTCAATCCCTCATCCCCGAATGTGACTCACCCAGTGTCACATTAAATTTTCTTGCTTAGTTTAGGAAGGATGCATATCTTAATGTTTGTCTCTGACTCTTTTATTTACTTTTTTATTTCACTAGTTGACTTAAAACTTACTCTCTGGGAGCCAATATACCAAGGGCAATTCCTGACTATGTAATAATGTAGTGTTTGGGCAAACAGTATCTTTCTTCATTTTCTAGTTACATTTTATTAATCTTCATAGATGTTTTATCTTTACAGTCGCTTTGTACTCACATTTTATCTTAATTTTGCCATTGATACTTCTGAGTTTTATATGTATAGTTAAGTATCCCTTGCAGATAATGACATTTGCCTTTTTTCTTCTCATCCTTATGTTATATGTTACTCAATAATGGTATTGAATGGGAGTATCTAAAATGGAAATCCTTATAGATTCAGCTACACTATAATTGAAAAATGATATAATTGAAGAAAAAAGAGGCAATTGATCAACCAGCAATTTATATTTGTCATATAATTGACCAATAACTGTATATAAAATGTCCTAGTAACTCCTAAAATCAACATGGATAAAGCACCATGATCCATTAGATAAACTGCAAGCATCTGAAAAGATAATACATGACTTTTAAAAATCTGGTTTACTTGATAACTATAAATGTTCAGTTAATAAGATAGTATATTGAAAATTAAAATACCTTTATATGTCTCCCAATTGCTGAAGTTTTAAAAAGTTAAATACAAAATTTATTGGCAGTATGGAAAAAAAATTAGTGGGAGCCTGAAATAATGCAGCGATTTTGAAGAAAAATTGAAGCAAGTAATAAAGTGAGGTCTATGTTTCACTCAGAACCCAGTGGTTCCATCACCGAGGTTCATATTCAGGAGGAGCTCTCAGTGAATAATTCATGTGCATTGTGGAATGAAAGGGAGTGATAAATAATATCTGGTCTACAACAGCATGGCTTCCCCAGTCAAAGCTGGGTATCTGTCTGGTCACCTTCCCCATGGAAATCTCCAGCAAGTTCAAAAGGACTTCTAAAGAATGCTAATTTCATCATTGTCTATATTAGTGAATAATGGAAAAGTCTAGACCTACCAAAACAATGAACGACTAAATTCCGGTATGTAAATATATCTTGAGATATCATAGAACAGTCCAAAGTAGTATATTATCTACATATCAATATATATTTATCTCAGAAGCAAATTTAGAATGAAAGCATTTTTGTGATATGTTTATACATTATGCATGCATATAATACACACCAAAACAACATAATGTGCTCACTAGTAACATGCATATTGTATCTTAGTCTGTTTGGGCTGACCTAACAAAACACCATAGACTGGGTGGCTCTAAACAGCAGACATTTATTTTCAGGCTGGAGTGTCCAAGATCAGGGTTCGAGCGAGGTCAGGTTCTGGTGAGAGTTCTCTTCCCGGCTCGTGGGTGGTAGCTGCCTTACTGTGTGCTCACATGATCTTTCTTCCATGCATGAAGTGTAAAGAAGGAAAGATCTCTTTCTTTTCTTATAAGGCTGCCTACCCTATTGGGTGAGGATCCCACCTTTATGATCTCACTTAACCTTAATTACTTAATGGAAACCAATGATCACATTGAGAGGTAGGGCTGAATGGGAATTTGGGCAGGGGGATAAAATTCAATCCATAGAAGGTAGTCAATTAGATTTATATTAATTTATTTTTCTTTTATGAAGAGTTCTTATATAAGCCTTTTATAGGAACACTTATTGTTTATATATAAGTATACAGTGTATGGAAAGTATGTTAGGAAAAAAATATTTTCAAGTTGCTATCACTGTAGAAAGGATAATAAAATTAAGATGCTGATGAAGGGATAAAAAATAAGGCTCTCCATGGATGGAGACATTGGACAGTATATCCAATACAGAGATTTATAATTGATAGTATAAATTCAATTCTCTACCATTGAGGACAAGCAGGTTATAATATATGAATTCAAACAATTTAATAGTGTGCAAAATAGATCAAGTACAAGAATATGTGTGTGGGGGAGTATAAAAATGAGGGTAAGGACAAAATGATGTGATTTTAATCTAGCAAGTTGAATTTATGAAAACGTAAAGAAAATTGTGCTCTAAATAGAGACAAGGTCAATTTAGATATTAAATGGTAGAAGTAATACCACTTGAAGGCTAACACACATGCAATATCTGGGGCCATGTAGATGAGAACAAATCTGGTAATACTCGTGGCGTTTGTAGCAATTCATAACTTCACATGAAGATAAAAAATAGACAAAATGAGAACTGCAATTTAGGCATGCGATATGTCATGTGACTTCTAGATGATAAAATAACATCTTCACTTAAGCCATCAGCAGAGGAACATACTTTCTTGAATCAGGATAACTCTTATCAGCATTTCAAATGACCTCCATATATTCACATTCAATGGTGGCTTCCCTTTCCTCATCTTAATGTGTTTTTGACACAGCAGATCACCTTCCTGAAACACTTCCTCTTGCATCGTGCCACATAACACCCTCCGGGAGTGTGTGTGTGGTGCAACCCAATCTCCATATGTGTGTCTTTCTGGTCTCACTTGTTGGCTTTTCTCCTTCTCAACCTGCTGGGGTCTCTGTTCTCTCTTTTGTCTTCCCCTCTCCATCTGTTTGCTTTCTTGGTGCCATGGTTTAAATGCATCAGATGCCGGTGACTCACACATCTGTATCTACAGTCCTAACTTGCTCTGGAGCCCTAGTCTTTCACAGGCCACTACAAATTTGATGTCTCTCCTTGAACATCAGAGAAGTGCATCACAGTTAACATTACCCATGTATAGCTCTTGCTTTCCTATCTTAAGGACTCGAATCGGTGGAGTGCTCAGATTCCAAACTTGATTCATCTTTCCTTAGCTGTCCACTTCTAGACCAAGGGCAGCCTGCCCCATCCCTTAGGTCCTGAATTACCCATAATTCTGTCTTCTCACTGCTGTGTTTCTGGCTGGTTCTCTTGAACCCCTGACTGGGAGTGGTCGTGCTTCCACTCCTTTCTCCCCGGCAGTCTCCTCTTCCTGCAATACTCAGAATGACCCTTAAAAATGATCATCAGATTAAATCATTCTCCAGTTTCAAAGCCTCCCAGGACTTCTGATCATTCTTAGAATGAACTACAAACTCCTACTATGAAAATTATAGGTCCATATCAGTTGGCCACTATCTGATGTTTTGACCTTTGTCCTTTGTTCACTTATTCTCTGCTGATGGTCTGTTCCAAGCACACATAGCATGTTAGTGTATTGCTGCGTGGCTTGGCTGCTCTAATTCCCACTGCCTGGAAGCCTCTTCCCTTGTGCCTCTACACAGGGGACTCCAGCCTGCCATTCAGTTCTCAGGTTGAATGCTGCCTTCAAAGAGAGGACTTCTAAATAATCAACTTGAAGCAGGACTCTCATACATCCTACATTCCTACATCCAAGTTGCTTTCACATTGCCTGGATATTTTTTTATGTTTCCTTTATTTTTATAATCAATTATTGTGTTTACCTTTTAAAATTATCTGTGTTCTCTCTAATCCACTAGAATTACATTTCATGGGGACAAAGACTATCTTTTTTTGTTCATATAACAAAAATGTTGCCTAAAATGGGTCCTGTCACATGAGACACAGAAAAGGGGATATATTTGGGTGTTTATTATGAACCAGACATGGCTCAGACTATTACATTAAAATCACCTACAGAGGAGAGTCTAAAAGCAGACTCATTCACGGGCTTGCTGAGGATGTAGCATTGCTAATAAGCAGGGCTGGAATTTGAATACAGTGCATCAACCTCCAGAGCCCACAGTCTTCATGGTACATTTTTACTCTTCTTAAGTGCAATGACCAATGTTGAATGAAAGAACAAGCAGAAAACTTATTCACATTATTATATTATGTTCTTATTTTAAGACTCAGCTGAAGTTACTGGGTATCCTCAATGCTAAATGTTGGAGATACCCCAATCATTGGAATTGAGAATAGTAAATATTATATAGACATCTTGAACTACAAAATCATTGATGAAATACTATGTATCCTATTCTTCCCATGAAAAACTGGAAATTTTGAGCACAGTGGGTTTATACCCTCTGCCTCTGAACTAATCAGCCAAGACCCCAGATCCCTGAGATCCCTCTGTCTCCTGAAACACCTAGTGCTTTAGGAATATTGTTCAGAGCATA
The DNA here is from genome assembly GCF_048164855.1 of Canis lupus baileyi. Lineage (NCBI taxonomy): Eukaryota > Metazoa > Chordata > Mammalia > Carnivora > Canidae > Canis > Canis lupus. The sequence continues at coordinate 6,941,637 of NC_132868.1, read as the reverse complement.
GATTTTCCTTATACGTAATTATGTTGTCTGTTAAAGAATAGTCTTCAGCGTTCCCCTTCACAGCTTGTGAGTGACTGCGCCTTGGTTAGGTGGTGAGCCAGGGTACAACTTATTCCTTTTCCTTTCAGATCAGCTCAGAACCCAAAGTGGGATGTGTGTTTATGCTTGTCATTGTTCCAAGTAACACACCTTGCATTGTTATTAATCATTATGAGCAATCCCAGTAGATGGATCCATGAATATAAACTTGTGCCTTGTAGTTCATGATTCATGTCTTGCATATTAAAGTGTATCTTGCATGTCACCTGTGCAGATTCTGCTCTGTTTCATCACTTTGCTTTCCTATGTGCATAATGATGAGGAAGTCATGCAAAATGGTGTTCCTGCTAACTACCAAACTGTAACAAAACTCCTGTAGGGCTGCTTATTTTAGCAAAAGTTTTCATTCCTTTTAGCCACAAGTTAATAACATATATCACTGTGGTAAGACACTCTAGGTTTACAGAAGCTGTTTGAGACTGAGGTATAAGATTTTACCTTTACTGAAATAGCAATTTTCATCTTAAAAAATATTGGAATATTGAAGTTTGAAAGCTTTCTTCAACAAGTTTTCATGATTGTACAAAAAAGGGATTCTATTAGGCATAAATCTATCTCTGCAGACTCATTTGCTTCTACTGAGCCTTGCCTTATTTCAGAGTATGTATTATTAATCCTTAAAATGAGGTTTATGATTCCTTCTCTATGTTGGGCTATTTATGAAGGATGTCTCTGAAATGAGATAAGGTTAATGAGAAAAAAAATATCACCTAGAGCAGCTGAACCAGAGAAGGGACATAACCTCATATTGATGATAATAACTTTTTCAAGTATGGCTAAGGAAATAAAAATATTCTGGAGAAGAGCAGATAACACAGCATGGGTGTGTCCCATTTGTGCCCTGGAGCCATACCGTGAGTTTATTAATCCCTGCAGTTCTCACTAATACTTCAGACTTGAAAACAATAAAATGGAAGGTTTACAATTAACTTGATCCTCTTCCGGGGGGAAAAATGAGTGAAAATAAGGAAAGTGGACAAGACTGCACACCTCTGTCTGATTTGAAGCTCCATTGCTCTGTGGTGCATAGAGATATGATCTGAAATATTAGGATATTACCCATGGGCACACACACATTCCCTCACAAACACAGACCCATGTGTGGTGTTGACCTGAATCTAAGATATTTAACAAACTCAAGACTGTGGCCAAGGGACCTACATGAAGAGGAGACCACCACAGTGGGGTTCAAACATCCCCAGCAACCCAGTTACTCCCCTGGAGTGCATACAAGTACGCTGAAATTCTGGGGAGAAAATAAACCACTACCCAACAGGATGAGAAGAAGCATGAAGTCAGCATACTACCTCAAGAGAACCAATAGGATCTGTTCTGCCCAGTTTCCATAATCATGAACAAAATAAAATGCTGAATTTGCAAACACATGGCACCAAAAATAGGCATCATAGAGGACAGGAGGCAACCACTTAGCAGAAAACATAATTCAGGAAAAAAAAGAAAAAGAAGAAAACTCAAACTCGGAATGGAAGGAAAGTGCTCATAATTATTTCTGAATACGAAACTCAAAAATATTTATATTAAAATGAGCTTAGAAAAAGATAATAGGAAAATGAAATGCAAAGGAGATTTCCAATGAAATCTAATAAAATTATATTTCAAACACCGTGATGATACACCAAATAATGAACGAGATCAAGGAACAGAACAGTCTTATGAAATATAAAATTAATAACCTAGAGGAAAGATTTGAAATAATAAAAGATACATGAAAACAAACTCAGAATGTGAATAAATACGGAAGACCTTGGTAATTGTTATTCCTAAATTATGTATCTCAGCAAATGAAATAGAGCAATGCTTAGAGATACATTAATTTTCTCTAGAAATTCTGAAATACTGAATTAATAGGTCAGTTAATAATATCATGCTCATGGTACCTTGATGTAAAAATGCTAAACACTAGCACATATTTGAGTTAAGTAATTATAGTTCAAGGAAAAAATTCTTGATGCATCCAGGGAGACTGTTAGACTGGACTTATTGTCTAGATTTAAATATGGTCTAGGGGCAATATAAAGCTCTGGGTCTGTGTGACTTGAGGATACTCTGTGTGGCCAAGGTTGAAGTAGCTCAGGAAATGTTATTCTAGAAACCCTGGAAAAAAACAAAACTGACTTAATCATGGATTTTTTTCAGTTAGGGATAAATCACAATAAATGCTTTAGAGATATAGAAATCATAAGAAGTTGAATAATAAATTCATTTCAAGATGGTACTCGAATATATTCATATGATATCTTAAAAATATGTTGGAATAAAGTTAACAGTAACACTAAATTACAGAACATTTACAAAACTACAGAAATTTCAGCCTTGTAATGTGAATGTTTTGTAATGATCACAGATCACTTCAATAATTGAATACACTAAAGAATGAAAACTGGAAGCCAATATGACAAAAATATTCTAGGTGTTGGGAATGTAAATCTTTATGCTCATGCATTTAATTTCTAAAATAGAAATATAGAGTTAATTAGTTTCAGTAAGTAACTTAGCTTTACAAAACTGATGTTAGTATGTATCTCTAACAGTAAAAAGGATAGAATGGTTAATGACAATTTCACAGAAATTGGAAAGTACGAATAGCTAAGTTATAGGAATAAATGACCTTAAACACAGGCTTTCTCAGGGCACCTAGGTGGCTCAGTCATTGGGCATCTGCCTTCAGCTCAAGTCATGATCCCAGGGTCCTGGAATCGAGTCCCACATCAGGCTCCTTACAGGGAGCCCACTTCTCCCTCTGCCTATGTCTCTGTCTCTGTCTGTGTGTCTCTCATGAACAAATAAATAAAATCTTAAAAAAATGCAGGCTTTCTTGTGCAAATACTAATGGTATGTATCAATACAGAATATAAAGGTGAGAGCTACTACTTATCACCTTTGCAACCAGCTAAATTTGCCTAATTAGTTTGGGAGTGAGCCTTATATCCTTTGTCATTACATGATTTCTATTGAGTTCTCTTGCACTCCTTTTCAGGGTTGTTTCAATACTTTGTGGAGATATGAAAATAACTAGAGGACTAGAGAGCCCTGAGCCTTCCAAATGACTGTATCCTGTAGCCAACCATTGCCACTATTAGGGTTACCCATGGCCTGGTAAGTAAGAGAAAGAACAATATTTCTAAAAGCCTACTGAAAACTACACTTCTTATATATCACCTGCATTTACCTAAATTCATTATTTTGTTAATATCAACCTACTTATAAACCTGTCAAAATATTGAATTTGTTTTAAAGTTTGGATACTTCAATAGGATTTCCTTAAAACCAAATTAAAGGCCATTGGTTAAATTGATCTCCATCAGAAGCTACCATCTTGCTCTAAAAGCATTAGCACCCAGTCCTGTGGATGGAAGGCTGATGTTCTTTCCAGTATTAACTTCAACACTACTGTTCTATGTAAGTCTTAAATGAATTTGTTTAAATTATATTGGATTGGGCACCTGGGTCGTGCAGTCTGTTAAGCAATCAACTCTCGATTTCAAGTTGTGGTCTCGGGGGTCTTGAGATCGAGCCCTACATTGGTATCCTTTGCTCAATGCAGGGCCTGCTTGAGATTCTCTCTCCCTCTCCTTCTGCCCCTTCCACTTGTGCTGTCTCTTTCTCTCTCAAATAAATAAATAAATATTTAAATTACACTGGATCTATTTATGTTTAAATATTTTGCAAAAGCTCATTAGTTTTCTGTTATAAAGAACAGTGTTTTGTTTTGCCTTCCAAAATCCACTCTGGAAAATAAATTCAGAGACAGACATAATAAATTTTTCTTCCTACCAACATAAAAGAATTTTTACACAAAATTATCTACCTTTATATATTACCAGGAGTGCTCAGTAGAGCAACATCCAGGTTGTTTTGGGTAACCATTAGGCAATGATGTCATGAAGATTTATTTTCTTGTGCTCCTAGCTTATGTTTGACTCTCTCCAGGGACCCGTGTCCACCCTCCGAGCTGAGGTTGCTGTAGTTGCCACTATCATCATACACGAAACCAGTCACCTGAAATGGGCTCCCAGCATTCTTGGGGAGTTAAAGCAAATGCTAAACACTGAAGATTCTCTCCTTTCAAAAGCCTTTTTTTTCTCCTATTGCAGTCCCCTCCCTTTTAGGAATTTCCTGAGCATTTAGTTACACAGCATAACCTAGTTCCATGTCACGTGCTACTTTCCGTTTCCAGTAGGCCATCTGTCTTAGTGGCTAGACCACATCTAGAAGAGGGTACCTGGGTTCCTGCAGCCCTGCACACAGATGGGGCCCTCTATGTACTAGCTGGTCTTCACCACACAATATTACAGACAATATTACAGGTGAAAGCTTCCACCTAGCTGAGAACCTAACAAGGCTCTCATCTAAATTTAAGAGATAAAGTGTGAGAACCTAAATAAGGCCTCCAAATATATACACTTGTTTTAGGTAACATGTCATTGGCTGGAGTTCTTGTTCACAAATTGGCAGTTCAAAATAATTACCCAGTAATCTTGAATAAAGAAAGCATTCTCATTTGAGAAATGTTTTATTACATTTTGAGGCAGGTGCATTACGTCCCCTTTAAAATCCAGTATTAGGCAAGCATGCAATTTTATATTTGTTCGTTTACAGATTCTGAGCATGGTTTATGAAGAAAGAGAGAGAAGGTGTCAGAAAATATGAACAATTCCCCCCTGGACAGGAAAACCAAACAAAAAACCTTGGGGTAATGTGCCATATGCATCACCATAATGTCAGGTGTCTATAGTCTACAGTAAAAATGTTAAAATTCACAACATTTGTAAATGATGAGTCTTTTCACTTATTAATCTAGATTTTCCTCCCTTAGGGAAATTTAATCTCACAGATTTCAATGTGAAACACATTTTGAAATTAAAAAAAAAACACCACTTTATCTTTCTCAGAAAAGCTGTCACTGGATTCTCTATATGAGCAAAAACACTTATAAGTGTAATACTTGAGTTTACAGGTGGTAAATCTTTTTTGGGAAAAGATATTTTTTATTTTTAAATGTTAATTATAGAATTTTCCTAGGAAAAGACACTCTCAGTTATCAAAAATATTTTAGAAATGACAGCATCCTAAAATGTTTTGAGTTTTTATTTCTGCATTTTTCACCTGTATTTGAGATTCTAAGGAGATGATAGAGCATATTCACTCAACAAATAATTTGCTAAGTGGTTACTATGTGCCAAGTGATGTGTTGGATATTAGTGAACAATACATCTCGTGTTCCTGGGTGGCAGACAATGAAACTTGTAATCACTGTAACATTCAAATCCTGTCATAATAGGAGAAGTACAGGGAATTGAGGAATGTAAGAGGAGCTGACTTAGCCTGTCTGGGGCCAGAGGAAGGCACCCTAATAAAGGGATGTTTAAGTTGAGACCTCAACCAAGGGTGAAGGTTGCAAGTGGGAAAGAGTGGAGGACCAGGGGAAAGGCTGAGAGAGTGCATGGTGCCTTTGGGACAAATGAAGGATGCCAGCAAGTTCAAACCCTAGGGGGAAGGGTGGTGACTATGAGTGAGATCTGGCCAGATCTGGAGAACTTGAGAGCCAGGTGGTCTGTACATAATCTGCAATGATGAGAGCCATTAAGAGCTTAAGTACCACAATTACATTCATGAAATCCTTGTGGCTGCAGATTTTAGAGAGGTAGAATTGGAGACACGAGATAAGTTAGAAAAGGATCCATAGTCCAGGAAAAAGAGGATTATAGGTCCTACTAGGAACTGGCTGGGAAAAATGGGTAGGTGCAAGAGAAATTCCAATATTCCAGCAGTAGAGCTAGCCATATTTGGTGATTGTTTGAGCTATGACAAGGAGAGTGAAGAATACCTGCATAGCCCATATAGTTGTGCAGGTTATACACTGAGAAACTCGGGTGTGTCATTGTCATCACCTCTCTAAGAAAGGCTCCTGATGAAGTTGTGCAATATGGTAGAACCTGAGAGCCCAGTGATGAAAGAGGGTCTTGGTCTCTATCCTGGGCAAATAAATAGGGATGCCATTTATTGTCAGGTAGGAGGGAAATCAGGGTTGATGATCGGTAGGTGAGTAGTGGTAGCAGTCATGAGGAGAAAATGATGAGTCGAAAGCTAAGCAGTTTGCATTTGAGTGGAGATGGATGTTAGTCACATGTGTGTCTGCTCTTCAGGATACTTGCATGATGAGGTAAGTTTGAGAAATCTCTGTATCCAGGTGATAATGAAAGAAGAGGGTTTCTTGAGACTGGAGAGTCTCAAGTGTAGTGTAGGGAGTGTAGGGACAAAGAACCTATGGGACTGCAACATTTATTGCTAAGGGAGAAGCATAGGATGGAGAAGACGTGAGAGACCATGGAAGGCTAAGGACAGAAGGTTCATGGAAGAGAGGGAGGAAGGGGTAAAGCAGCTGTGTCTGTAAAAGGAGTGTCCAGGAGGTATAAGGACACAAGAGTGGCTTAATTAGAATCAGCTTCACTGGGAAGAGGAGCAGAATCCAGGTAGTGTAGACGATGAGGACAGTAGGGGGGGTAGGACAGTAGCTGAGAGAAAGTTAAGAGCAAAGAGCGGTTTTAAAAATGCAACGCAAGAGTAATATTTCTTTAGTAGGTTAAGTAAGCAAAATTGAAGCAATTAGCTTCCTGTCAAAGCAGATACATACTGTTCTGTGTAATAATAGTGTGTTATCCCATACACTACTCATTTCTGTTTCACTTGAACTAGCTCAAATCAAAAGGGTATGAGCAGATAGAGAAAGATATTCAGAGAAGAAATTTTTCGGGAAACATCTTGAAAATTTATATGTTCCCTAATGCAATTACTATTTTATCACTTTCTGGAGAAAGTTCTCTTTCCCTTTTCAATTTACCTGTTCGGTGGCTTATAAAATTTTAATGCTAGTGGTACAGGAAAATCAAATAGTGATACATACATATAGTAGGAAAGGAATATCAATCCTATACCAAATTAGTTATAGAAATCTTGAAGCAGAATTTCAAAGCAGTAGCTGGATTTGAAAAAAGCAGCTTCTCTGCTATCCATCCATAGCCTGGCAGCCAGAAGTCCATGTTGGAAATACTTTAAGTGTATAAGAAAATTCAAGTTTATGACTCACTTTAAATTCTCTTAAATTATATAGAAAATCTGGGATTGGTAACCCATAGTTTTCAGGATCTTTGTTTTAACAAATTTGCAAGACATTCTTCACAGATAAATTAACCTTTCTGTTATCTTAATTATGCAAGGTCTGAAAAACAAATGCAGTCTTATTCAGGGTTATGTATTTCTCATATTTATGTTTGAACTAAAGTGCACATATTAGGTATTCACTATTAATTTATTGATTTCAAGGTAGTCTATGTTTGCTTGACTGTATTATTACTGATTTAAATATATATATATATATATATATATATATATATATATATATATATTACTGCTATATACTGAATGGTGTCCCCTGTCCCCTCATTACTCCCAATTCATATGTCTAATTTTGTGATGGTATCTGGAGGTGAGGCTTTAAGAAAGTAATTAGTTTTAGATGAGGTCATGAGGGTTGGGCCCCCATGGTAAGATTAGTGCTCTTGCCTAGGAAGACACACAAGACAGCTTGCTCTCCGTGTCTACCATGTGAGGACACACGTAGAAGGCACCATCTGGAAGAGTTTTCAACAGAAACCAACCATCCTGGCACCCTGATAAGGGGCTTCTGGCTCCCAGAACTGTGAGAGCACAATTATCTGTTGTTTAAGCCACCTGGTCCATGGTATTTTGTTATGACAACTTGAACAGAGTGGTACAATTGCCGATCATGTAGATAATTTGATCCTAAATTAAGCTAGAGGGATATGTTATGTCATCCTAGGTTGGCGTTTTGGCAGTATTGGTATTTTAGGTCAAATAAGTCTTTGTAGGGGGCCACATTGTAGATGGCTCACCATTCCTGGCTTCTGCCCAGTAGATGAGAGGAGTATGCCTTTTCCCCCATTGTGACCATGTAAAGTGTCTCTAGACATTGTAAAAGATTCCCTGGAAGGCAATATCCTCCCGTCCCCTGTACCCTGGTGAAAATGATTGCACTGTGTAATATTTAAAGCAAAGAGGTTCACATAGCTTAGTCTTAAATAATATTCTCTTCATACTTCTCTTTTCCTGTCCATAAGCCCAGATTAGTTCTAAACAATGGACACATTATTTTAGCTCAAAAAACTGTTATGCAAAAATCATGAAATTTAAATATACTTATAAGAACTAAAGGACATTTTATTAATAACTTTATTAAAAACCTTTTACAAAGTAAACTTAGAAATAAAAGTGTATTTATATGTATTAAGCATCTTCCCAAATGAGGATATCTTCCCGTGTTGGACTTTTATTAGGGAATGGGGCCACAGTGGAGAATCACCTTGTTCATCTTCATGGTCATTTTTGCTGCTTGAATTTTACAGTTGTAATCTTCCCCATTTTCTCTGTACCACAATACAGAGAGAAAACCTAGATTTTCTAGGTTGAGAAAATCTAATGGGTTCATAAATCTCAGTTCTATTTATCTCAGTGTACAAACCTATCCTCTAAAGATTTTGAGAATTAAAAGTATTTTATGAGGAAATAAGAAAACAATGCAAAGTGTTTATAATGAGCATGATCAGCCTAAAAAACTCCTTTGAAAATTTCTAGTTATATAAAATGGAGGTTCTCAACTTTTATTCCATAGAAAACTGCAGGGTGTTCATGAGTGGACATTCAGGGGTCTAAGTTCAAGTCTACAGAAAGCCATGGTTGTATAAGCAGTTTCCACTGAAGAAGGCCATTGATTCTGATCAAATTCTCAAAAGGTTCCAACATGAAAATTAAAAACAAAACAAAACAAATAGTGAGTTTAATAGTAAGAGCTTAGACTCTAAATTTATCCTAAACTGTTCTTCTATTCATGCAAGCTTTTCCTGCTGTTTAATAGAAATGGTTCCTAATTGCCATAAGGTATAACTAAAGAATATCATATTGTTTGTGTTCTCAAGAACTCTAGGACATGACATCTTAACATATTTATTCCTTCATCTCATCAACATTGATTGACCAGAACTCAGTTGAAACCATGACAGTCAGAGGGGACAGGTTTTCCTCATTTGGGACTGACAAACAGATGGCAAATGTGTGAACACATGGCAAACATCACTAACCACTCTGTCTTCCAGAGCAGGAGGATGCTGGATGCTCTTCATCACCATGAGCTCTGTCAGGGAAGATGCATGCTAGCTACCTGTCAGCGGCAGCTAATCTCTCATTCTTGATTTCCCTCCAAACTATTCTCCACAGAGCATCAGAGATCCTAACATGCAAGCCTGATAATAATGTTCGCCTGCCTAAACTATGTCCCACCTGAGAATAAAGACCTGGGCCTTTGACCTGACTTCAATCATTCCCTCTCTGTCTGCTTGCTAAATCCATATAATCCTGTGTATATAATTCCTTCTATGAAATCAAGACCTTGTTCTCTTTGCTGTAATTTTATGAGGCCTTGAAAACAGATGTCAAGTTTTTGGGCAAATAGGAATGCCTAACCACATAAATACTGATGCAGCAACTTGGATGAGTACCAATGGAATTGTGCCAAGAGGGAAAAAAAGGCACTATCAATGGTTCATGTAATGTGTGATTCTGTTGATGGATCACTTTTAAAGTGACAAAATTACATATGGATGACAGGACAGTGGCTGCCAGAAGTTAGAGTTGTAGAAAGCTTGTAGCTGTTAATGGATGATACAGGGAGTTTTCTTTGAGGTGATATACTAGATCTCTCGATTTTGGTGACCATTACTCAAATACATACATGTGCTAAAATCTTAGAGCTATATATCCTTACTCCTCCCCCCACAACTGACTCTCCCCTAAAAAACCAAGGGCATGTTAAAAAAATTGGTAAAATCTCAGTGAGGTCTGCATAGGTTTTGGTAGTATCATATCCACCTCATCCTTATGGTGTTGACAATGCACTGTGGTTGTATAAGAGATGCTATTTTACAAAGCCTGATAAGGGTATGCAAGAACTCTGTACTCTTTTTGCAAACTTGTATGATTCTTAAACTATTGCAAATAAAGTCATTTTTTAAAAAGATTTATTTATTTTAGAGAGAGAGTGGAGAAGGGACAGAGGGAAAAGGAGAGAGAGAATCTCAAACAGACTCCCCACTGAGTGGGGAGCCTCATGTGGGGCTCAATCTCACAACCCTTAGATTATGACCTGAACCCAAACCATGAGTCATATGCTCAACTGGCTGAGCCACCCAGGTGCCCCTGCAAAAAAGGTATATAAAAGATTGTTCCAGAGCTAACGTCATTGGGATTTTCTGACATTTAGCTGCTGATTTCAGTATTATAATAGCAAAAAAAAAATTCTTAAAATATTTGTGGAAACAGTGAGTTATAAATAGAAAGCAAACACTTTTATGATTAGAAACTATTATCTGAGTATTTTCAGTAATTACTTAAAAGAAGGAAGATTATGAATATTGTACTTATCCTCTTAAGAAATTATCCAGAGAAAGAGTGTTTTCAAGGAAAAGTAGTTGAAAAGCTTTACAGACTATTTTATGACCACAGTGTGTACCATACTTTTGAAAAAAATAATTTTGAATAACCTATAATTTCTCCTGGGAAGATAATTTACAAGGAATTTCCATGTTGGGGATCCCTGGATGGTGCAGCGGTTTGGCGCCTGCCTTTGGCCCAGGGCGCGATCCTGGAGACCCGGGATCGAATCCCACATCGGGCTCCCGGTGCATGGAGCCTGCTTCTCCCTCTGCCTGTGTCTCTGCCTCTCTCTCTCTCTCTGTGACTATCATAAATAAATAAATAAATACCTTAAAAAAATTAAAAAAAAAAAAAGAAAAGGAATTTCCATGTTGGAATTGACAAAGCTGTATCTAATTCATTATTTATCGCAGGTCTTAAAGCAGCAATTCCATATAATTAAATGCGATTAGATTATATGTTTTCTTTCTCAAGTCATTTTCTTCTTCTGGAAGATTTTGCAATAATTCTTTCTCTTTCAAATGTATGCCTTCATCATTTATAACAAAGCTGAAGTATTAAATCAGCTCAGGGGATTTGAGGGTCTTCCATACGGTTCATTTTCAGTGTTTGTGTTGGTACATCCACATGAGGGTCCATTAGCTGGGAAGCATCCAGCATGTCTGCATTTGGCATTTTAGTCATGTGGGGCACCACCTGTCATGCTAATGTGCTGGCATCCTCTCATATGGCAACCAGGTTGCAAAGTCCTACTCTTCATTAGCGTGAGTTCACTGATTTCTCTTGAGATACAAAAATTCTTCAGTTGATGTTGAAGACCCTTAAGAAAGGCATCTTGGTATATGACAGATGGAAAAACAGAATCCACACATTCCTTCCCAGCATTTGGAGACACCATATTGTCCAGTAAATTATTTTTATTTTATAGAAACTAGCCCATTCTGTTTACTTTTCTCTAGCAGTGTCTATGAACTTTTGTTTTGATACAGCAATTGGCCAAGTTTGAGAGAAGTGAGAGTATTTGATGGTAATGTATGAGAAAACTAATTGTAAATAATTAATAGATAAGGTGATGCATTTGTCCTTGCCTAATTATTGGGAAAATTGCTCATTCCAATTCTTTTTGCATTCTGGATTTTTGGTGCATTTTTTTTTTTGCATGAAATGTCAGCTTCATTATTGTGAAATTTTGCAGATGAATGAGAAGTGTTTTTCGTCAGCCCTAGTCACCTGACAGTCAGTTCATGGCTCTGCACTCCATAATAATTGCTTTTAATTGACAGGAAACAGTGGGGTTTTATTTCCCCACAAAATTAAATATAAGGTAATTTTTCATTCCCTGTGTTAGAAGATTCTGATATTCTAAATGAAAATTGACTCATATTTAAGTAGTAGAATCAAGGAGGCAAGATGTTTCTATGTTTAACATATATGACATAATATGTATGTTACACTTATATGTACACATATCATCCTAGATTTTTTTTCTTAAATTAAGCAAAGTGATACAATGTATAAAAGCCTCCTTAAGCATATTAATTAATGTCAGTCAAAGGCACATTATGCTCCAGAGTGTCTCTTAGTTGAAAGGGGCATATTCATTCCCATACTTTTTCCTACCATCTGGATGTCTTAACCAATCCAAATCTCTGTGTTTGTTCCCAAAATACAAGTATTCCTTCAGACAACTGAATGGCAAGGCTGGTTTTGGGAGTAGGATGGAAATCACTGGCCTGACCTCCTCTTTTACTAAAAGTGGCTCTTATTAGCCATTCCTTTGCATTCTCTTGCATTATTAGCATGATTTTGGGTGAAGGGCTTATACCTAGGAAGAATGCACATACTGGTCAAATTGAAAATAATGTTCACAGTTCTGTAGTGATACCATCTGAGACTTTGTGGTCTCAGATGTGTGAGGGACCTAAGGTACCAGAGGGACACTGTCTTCTCAAAACCCCAAGCGGGATCTCACAGGACTCCCCAGAGGGCAGTGAGGCAGTCCAGGGCATCAGAGAGGATGGCAGGAAGTGCCAAGCTGCTTGTATTACATTGGCCAGACTTAGTTCTTTACATGTCCTTCTCATACACAATATTATTATTATTGGTATTATTATTATTATTACTTACTGTTTACGACCTAAAAACTCGCAGGTTATCAAACTTCAAAACCAAGTGTTGGCTTTGGATGATTTTCTATCTGGTTGCTATTGTAAGGTTTCTTCTGGACTGTTTTCAGATATTCAGCTATATTCTCTACTCATTCTCAGTTGCCTACATTTTCCTTTGAACAAGGTAATCCCTATTTAACAACAAGTATGCACGGCTGGGTACAGGGATGGATGTAAGGCCAAATAATTTCATGACTTACATGTTTTTCCTAGCACTGATGGCAAGACCAATAACAGGATATCAAATGACTCCTCTTGAAACAAAATTTGGCCACCTCATATCTCAATTTTGCGTTGCTTATGTTGCTCATTTAGGAAGAGTTTTGAAGGGAAATGTGGTTACCTGAAATGAACGGGAAGCACTCCCTATGAGTTCCATGTAGCTTTCCAGGTTGGGGTTTCTCCTTCCCATAGTACACACTGCTTTCTTCCTCCATCTCAAAGCAGGGCTCCAGTTAACTGGAACAGGATTGGATTCCTCTCTGAACCTCTTGAATTCTGCTTTTCATATCATTGCTATGGTAGGATGGGGGAAGATTGGGGAATGAGCCTATGAGGAGCTTTATACCTGATGCACAAAGAAATCACAGATTTATCATGGTCTCAACTGCTTTGTCTAATTTAGGGAGATAATTTAGGCAATATTGTGGATCTCCTTGTGTGTAAGATTGATTTTAGGATCCTTCATTAATTTAATCAATGCTTTGTTGGGAGAAGAAATATACTACAAATAATATATCAATTATAAAGTACCAGTCTAATTTTTAAAAAAATATTAAGGGCCTTTAAAAATTGTGTATTAGAATAAAGAATGAACAATAGTGAAATTAGGTCTCATTTTGACTCAAGATATGTATTGTATGCAATACCTATCTATTATCTGAGCTCTGGCATTTCAGAGAAAGTGTATAAAAAACATATTTGGCTGGCTACATAATAGGTAGGCCTAAGTACAAGAGGAAAATGAAGGCTTCTTGTTCAAAAAGCAAGGAAAAATATGTAAAGTACTAAAATGAAGGCTTTTTTCTTCTGTATCTTTCTTATGGTACTTTTTGTATTTAATGTCATTCTAAGAAATGAAAATACAAATTATAAATTGCTACTAGGACTCTTAACATTCAATTTTCATATTAGGTAACACCAGCATTAAATGCAAATATAAAAGCGTTCAATTCGTTTGTAAAATCACCAACATTATACAATTCACATTATATAGCTCATACACATGCAAGTTTTGTTCTTATCAGAAGAGTAGAAACACTATACAACCCTACATCACCTGCTTTTTATTTTTGTTTTCACTTCTCCTGTGTACATTTTACCACCATTCTCTGCTTTGGGCTTATTGGCAAATAACTAAAACCGAAAGGAGAACCCACCACATATTATTCTGTTTTTCTCTCTTTTGTCATCATGTTTAGCATAAGTGGCTGCCATAGGAAAGTAACATGGGTTAAAAAAATCTTTATTTTATCTCCAAGGTTTCTATTTTTGGAGACCATCACTGCTTACCTCCCTGACTTTTGTCTCTCCATCCTCAAAATAACTCTGTAGATGACTCTAATTCCTAAATGTAGCTCATTTTTATCTTTAGTACTGCCTTCCTATTATCTCAGCTTGGTCCTAATGTTATCCCTGGTGTGGCTGTAGGACTCTCCATCTGCAACCATCTGGCTCTAGTCTTGCACATAATCAATTCTTCACATTTTTTTCTGAAAAATCCTTGGAAGACACAGATATAATCATGGTGTGTCCTTCTGAGAGCCTTCCCAAAGCTCCTTGAATGACAGTTTTCTGACATGTCTCAGGAGGTCCCCTATCTCTAACCTTACTGCTTGTGGAGTCTGAACTCATCCCTACGACCCACCCATAGGTAGCGGCATGTCAAATGGCTCCTTGCTCCCTGGATACGTCAGACAGTTGAATTGCTTCAGGTCTGAAAAATCCTCCCTCTTACAGGAATATCTTTCCCATTCATCAGCAACTGAATTCCCAAAACTCTAAGAGCTTCTTCCTCTTGGAGACTCCCTAGTGTCTCACTATCATCAGGAAGAATTGACCATTTTCTGTGTGCCACGTATCCACTGCTAGCATGGCTTCTTTCTTACAAGAATTGCATGTGTGACTGCATGCACAAACACACACATATATATATATCCTTTCTCCTGAGTAGACCAGGTGGCCCATGTCTTGCTCACCCTGGGCCACTCATGCCAGCCCAGTTACTGTCTTGGTTTAAGCACATAGTCATTACTGAAGACTGAATATTTATGCTTACCCTCTTTATCATAAACATTCGTTAATACCCAAGAAAAAGAAACATGTCAGCAATCTTCAGCATAAATTAAAAACGAAAATAAATCTGTGAAACAAAATGTATGTAATGCAGACAAGACGTTGTTTTCATTCCTTTTTTGATACAGATATATCCAGGCAAATATTGTGAGGTTACCTTCACTAGTCAGGTAAATAAAATAAATGATTTGTATTTGGTTCAGATGAAGCCATCTACAATGTTTCTATATTTTCATCGTTGAGAGCAAGATGACAAAATATATACAATAATTTACTTCTGTGGTTGAATTGGAATAAATCTACAATATGTTGAGAGCGATAAAAAAAATGGGCATGAATGAGCTGATGCTTTCACTTGTGTGACCTCATACACATTTCATAAGGTAATATATTTTTAATTTAAGAAGAACAAGAAGGTACAATTTTGGGCCAATAAATAAATATATACTAGAAAAGACAATATAGCATTTTTAGCCACATAGATATGACAAATGGAAATAAGGAAAGAATTTTAAAATTTAGAATTTTGTTAAGTAAACATAAGAGACTGAAACTTTTATCCAGTCTTCTGGCAAAAGAAAACTGCATGACTTGGTAAAATTGAACTTAATATATGTGATTAGGCAGCCTGTGAGTTTTCCTCACTGAATTACAAATGCAGGTGAATGCAAGCAAATATGGAGGGCTTAAAAAAATCATTGAGTCCATAAAGTAGCTTCTGAAAGGTTTCACATTTTGAGAATAGAGTAAAATCTGACAGTTGCTGACATTCAAAAATGTTATAATATTCAAAAATAATACTATTAATAGGGCCCACTCAGTCTTTAATATATACAGAGTACTTGTTATGGTTATTGGATTAAATGGCAGTCTGTGACAGTCTGTGATTAGTCTCTGATTATTAGTTAGCAAAATATCCTCATGCCACAGACCTTTCAGCTAAAGCACTGGACTGAGGCTTACCAACCAGTTTCTCCAGAGCACCCTGGGCCCAATGCGTTGGCTGGAGGTGTCTTGAATGTGGTTGAATAGGATTCTGCTGTTCCATTCAGGATCAGAGTGGGATTTCTTTCACACTTAGAAATGAGGGTGTGTGAGAGGCTGGAAACCATTAAGAATTAAGTATTTGCCCTCACTGTTCTCAGTCATTTCTGGTATATTTTAACTTTTTGGTCTCAAATTGTACTTTATAAAAAAATCTTGCCTTATGAAACACATATAAGATCACACAATATCAACTATAGCATAGGTAACAAGGATTTGAATGGCAAACATCTATAGAATGATGAATAAAATATTTAAAAGAATCAAAACTTATAGGGGCTCCTGGCCAGCTCAGTCGGTGGGGCATGTGACTCACGATCTCAGGGTTGTGAGTTCAAGCCCCACACTGGATGTAGAGATTACTTAAAAATAAAATCTTAAAAAAAACTTTATAGTGAGAGGGACTTTTCTGACTGTATATAAGACCTCTTATAACCAATAAAAAAAAACTGGAGTTTATGGAACAAGGTAGTATATATAGCCAGCTCATAATTCTCCCACACCAGTTTGGACCAGGACAACCTGAGTATTTTGATCTAATATCTTAGATTGCCATGCATTTCAAAGACTATTAAAAAAAAACAGGCAAGTCAGCCTATAATAAATCCAGGAAAAAAAGGTATAAACTGGCTTTAATTTTCTTTATTTAATTGATACTCTAATCCATAAGGCTAATCTATTTAACAGAAATTTAGAGTGAAACCATCATATAATTCTTTGGTAATATTCAGAATCACTACCATTTCTTAATGGAGTATATTCATACAGATTTCAAAGAGTAGAAAAAGTTAGGTAAGAGGATACTGAGGACAAGATTAAATAGTCAGGAAGCCAGGAATTTTAATTTAAGTGAAATACAAAGACATTTGGAAGGCTTTAAACAGAGGACTTACATTAGGTCCTTGGAAGATCATTCTGGCTGCTAAGTGGACAGAGGACTCCAGCAGTTGGAAACAAACACCATTATTATTGTCATATAAACTATTTCAGTAATTCATGTATGCAGTAATGGCAGGGAATGTGCTGATAAGTGGTTATATCATAGATGTATTTTTTAAATTTTATTTATTTATTTATTTATTTATTTATTTATTTATTTATTTATGAAAGACACACAGAGAGAGGCAGAGACACAGGCAGAGAGAGAAGCTGGCTACCCTCAGGGACCCCAGTGTGGGACTCAATCCCAGGGTCCCTGAACCAAAGGCAGACACTCAACCACGAGCCACCCAGGCATCCCTCATAGATAAATCTTGAAGATAGATCTGCCAAAGAATATATCCTGACAGCTCAGGTGTGGAGTGCTAAAGAAAAAAAAAACTGTCAAAGATGAAAGCCAGACTTTTTTTCTTGAGCAAGTGGAAAGATGGAGTTACTACCAACAGAAGTTGGGAAAGCAGAGAAGACATGGGGTGTAATCAAGTTCCATTTTGTACATGCTAAGGTTAAATTCTACTTAAGATGTTCCAGTGGAGATGTTGAACAGGGACTCAGTGATACGACCCCGGGAGTCTGAGGGGGGTGTGATCTAATATACAGATGGTTTTAAAGTCAGGAGAGTAGAGGAAATCTAGGGGCATCTATTGATAGAAAAACAAAAAGAACCAAAGACTTGGGGCCCAGAGTTGCTCCAAATTAAACCTTGAGGAGAAAAGGAGGTACATCAAGAGGTACTGAACAAGGAAACTAAGGATGTGATGTCCTCAAAGCCAAGTGCATTAAGGATGAAGGAGTGATCAACTATATGAAAAGCTACCAAACAGTGTGAGGACTGAGAATAGATCCTTGGATTTCACAAAGTGGAGCTTAGTGCTTATTTTGAAGAACAGTCCTGGTGCAGTGGTCAGAGCTTGCTTGGAGGGTGTTTAAAAGACAGTAAGAGCACAACAGGGGTGCCTGGGTAGCTCAGTTGGTTAAGTGTCTGCCTTTGGCTCAGGTCATGGTCCCGGGGTCCTGGGATAGAGTCCTGCATTGGGGGGGGCCCTGCTCAGCGGGGAGTCGGCTTCTCCCTCTCCCTCTGTTCTTCCCCCTGCTTGCACTTTCTCTTTCATTTGCTCTCTTTCTCAAGTAAACAAATAAATCTTTTAAAAAATACAAGAAGAGTGCAAGAAACCAAGATAACATATATGGGAAATTCTTTGGAGGAATTTTGTTATAATGGGGAGTAAGAAAAGGGCCAATTGTGGATGGGGAAGCAGCATAAAGAAAACATTTTTAAGATGGGAGACAGAACACCATGTTTATGTGATAATGTGAATGGTCCAGTAACTTTATGAATGGTCCAGTAAAGAGAAACTTGGATATAAGCAAGAGGGTATGGGGGACCCATCAAGTTCGACCTGGTGTGGCTGAGAGGGGATGAAGTCATATATACCAGAGGAGGTGTCTGCAGGATGGGAGCTGCAGGGTTTCTATTTACAATAGGAGGTTGGAGTATGTGGGTATAGATGATAGTTGATGGGTGCAATTGCTGGTGGGTGTCTGTGGAAGTTCTTTTTTTTTTCTTATCAGTCAAGAGTCACGGTCGTCTGCCGAGCAAGTATGGGAAAGGAGAAGTGGGACATTCGAGAAGAGGGCATAAGGTATGAAACGGTCACGTGAGAGTGTGGGAAGGGATGTGGAGTACAATCACCAGGTAGCACCGAGGGTCCGGTGCTGCTGATGACCCTGAATCAGAGAGACCAGCAGCCAGGGCATCCATGCAGGTTTATCCAGCTCTGGTCAAATGCATGTGAGCGTGCATAGCAGAGCAAGCAGAAAGCTGCCGGCACAGCACAGAGCAAAGCAAAAGGGGGGCCAGAATGTAAAAGATGTATGATGCAGGAACAGTATAATTATACTGTCTTAGTTTAGGATTATATTTTTAACTTCATCTCTTGTTTTACGTCTTTCCTTTCAATATCTTGTTCTTTTCAGAGTGGCATATGTTTGTCGAGAGATGCCACGCAGCTCTAGGAAAGAATCTGTCCTCTCTGAGAGGGATTTTATCTTTTTTGCTGTTCTTCACTTTTTGAGAAAAGTGGTTGTTTTTTGTTTTGTTTTGTTTTGTTTTGTTTGTTTTCTCATTTTCCTCAGTTATCTTAAAACAGGTACACCTGGATGGCTCAGTGGTTGAGATCTACCTTCGGCTCAGGTTGTGACCCTGGGTCTGGGATTGAGTCCTGCATCGGGCTCCCCCCAGAGAGCCTGCTTCTCCCTCTGCCTGTGTCTCTGCCTCTCTCTCTGGGTCTCTCATGAATAAATAAATAAAATCTTTTTTAAAAATTGGTACGTTGTCTCTGATCAATCTTGGGAAGTATTATCAGAATGCACCTTAGATTTGTCCCTGATGCTTGGTTGATAGCTGGATGCTCTTCAATCCACAACTAGAGACAGATGGAAGCTCATAACTCTCATTCTTATTACCAATTTTTTTCACATGCATTAATGGTAGTAGTTGTTACATCTAATGGTCACTGGGTTCTTTTGATATTGTTTTTAAATCGCTGTTTCTGTTTCTAGGGGTAAGAAGCACAGCTTGGAGGGGTTAAGACACACTCTTATCTGATCATAAAGCTTCTGTGTTACAGACATTTCCTTTTTGTTCTGTTGATAATCAGATATCTCTACAACCATTCTATATTTTGCCTATAATTAGACTTGCAATACCAAATGTTTAAGTTGGTGCCATCAACCCCTGTGGTCTATGCTGACCACAGGTTGCTGCTTTGGGGCCAACCTCTCAGCTCCGGGCCAGAGATAATGCACCTGGCAAATGTGCTACTGATGCTTTCTTGGTCAAAAGTACTCTTGAATACTCTTTTAATCGAAGTTTCATTGAGTAAGCATATGCTCATTTATCATTCTTTCTCAAATACTGAATAATGTTTTTCCATTATGTGGAATGCCACGTTTATTTTTCAACTTATGAATCATTCTTTTCAACCTTATTTCCTTGAGTGAGAATATTTATTCTGTTTTTTTTTGTTGTTGTTGTTGTTGCAGTTGCCAAATCAACAAGTTTTAAAATATAATGATAGCAATTATTTCTATCCAAGTCTCCTGGACATCTGATCATTTGGCTGTAGTGTGCACGGTTTTTCACTGTGTAACATAATTTTGCAGTAAAATGAGGATGTTTTGTCAAAATCATTAAGGATAAGCAAGCAGGAGTTTGAGGCTGTGTAGGTGTCACTTGGTTCAAATTTTTGTCTAGTAATTTTAAATTGTGAGACTGAATGTTTAACTGGCACATCCAGATACAATGAACACAATGAAGCTATAATTAAAACTTAATTATAATTAAAACTCATTATGATTAAAACAGGAAAACAGTCTGCACCTTTATTTCAATTGCCTGTTGTATAAAATTTTAAATTATTTTTAGTTTTCACTTGAAGAATATAGTTTCTAAATCATCGGTAAACTTGAAGATGATAATGGACTTTTACTATCTTTTTTTTTAAATTTTTATTTATTTATGATAGTCACACACACACACAGAGAGAGAGAGAGAGGCAGAGACACAGGCAGAGGGAGAAGCAGGCTCCATGCACCGGGAGCCCGACATGGGATTCGATCCCGGGTCTCCAGGATCGCTCCCTGGGCTAAAGGCAGGCGCCAAACCGCTGCACCACCCAGGGATCCTGGACTTTTACTCTTAAAAAGAGTTTCATATTTGTTTGATGTCTTTGCTGACTGTGTATTTCTTAGCTTTTGCTCTGAAAAGAAGATATACCTGTTTCTTGGCTACTTTCAGTTTCTTGGGTTTACAACTTTGAAGTCAGGGGCTCTGATTTGCCCCAGCATGAGTATCTGAAATAAAGACTAAACATGACCACGACCTCATTACTCTATGCATGATGCTCAAGAAGTACAGTCAAAGATCCAGGAGCCCCTGGGTGGCTCAGGCGGCTAAGCATCTGACTTTGGCTCAGGTCATAATCTCAGGGTTTGGGGATCGAGTCCCGTGTTGGGCTCCCTGCTCAAGGAGGAGTCTGTTTCTCCCTCTCTCTCTGCCTTTGCCTCCTGCTGCCCCTGCTTCTGTGCTCTCTCTCTGTCAAATAAGTAAATACAATCTTTAAAAAAATTTAAACACAAAGTCAATCTTCATAAATTCAAGTTAATATCACAAAAATGAAAATGAAACAAAATGATATGTACTGTTGAAATTGCATAGTTCAATGTGACCTTCATGTCCACCAAAACTAAACAATAAATGGATATGTCTGCATTACAATGATGTGATGTGATGTGTACTTCCAGCCGATTTCTCCACAGTAATATATGATAATAAAAATTAGGTCTAATTAGGCTTACTTGTTCTCCTCATTATCTTTTTCTGTATAACAAACTTCTCCCAATTTTGTTGCACAAAAGTATTATGTTGTTATTCTCAGGGATTCCATGGCCCAAAGATTCAGGAAGTCCACAAGAAGAATGACAATTTCTGTCCAGGATGTCTATGGGCTCAAAGACTCTGGCTGAGAGATGAAACACCTGGAGAAGAAACTCAGTTCCAAGATTGGCATCTCCACCACAGTTCTGACATCTTGCATGAGCACAACCTGAAGGCTGGCAGAACGAGAATGTTTACCTGAGTATACAGATGCCTCTCCAGAGCACCTGACTGGCTCTGCTGGTAGAGCATGTGACTGTTGATCAAGGGGTCATGAGTTTAAGCTCCACATTGGGGAGTTTATTTAAAAGCAAACAAATACAGCCTCTCCCTCGACTTGGGCTTCTTCCAACATAATAACTGGACTCTAAGAAACAGCATGTTGTGGTAGAGCCTCAGGGAAGAGCTTCCTAATGACACAAAGTGTTGGTTACATGACTTTTCTGACCTCGCTTCAGAATTCACAGTGTTAATTCCATCCATTGTACTCTGATGGTCACAGGAGACAGAAGCCCACTCAGACTTGAAGGGAAGAGACCTAACTCTACCTCTTGCTGTGAAGAGTGATGAGGTCACCCAGCATGAGAAGATGTGGGAAGGGCAATAATGCTGGAGCCACTTGGATATTGCAATCAGCGACCTGAATGTTATTACCATTTGCTTCCATCTCCCAGTGTGCGTGGTCCCATGCATATGAACACACTCACACACCACATATTAAACCATGCCTATGAGTGCAGCACTAAGATGCTGAACTCTGCCGTGAGCTTCTGAGGCTCCTACCTGGAACTTGGCTTATACTTGAAATAGCTTCTGAATTATTTATCAGACGATCCATATTTTAATTACATGTTTGTAGCAAAGCTATAGCATTGGAGATGAAATTCAGGGTCAGTGATTTTAGCTCCAGACAAAAAATGGTGAGATATTTTCTAAGTAAAATGGAGCTATCATGCTAGAACACTATATGTATGTATGAACTTATATACGTACATTGGTGACATATATATGTAATTATATTATTAAGATAAAACAGGGAAAATATGTGATATTTTGTAATTTTTCTATATGCTCTGAATTGATACTGTATCAAAAAAATCTATTATAAGAAAAATATTCAAGAGCCTGCTACAACATGCATTTGCTGACTCTCGTGTCCATATGTATGAAGAATTTGAATACAGAGGAGTGTCTACTGAGAGCAATTTGCTTTGCTTAGCTTGTAATTTTTAGCATACTACATAGAATTTTAAAAGTATGTAACATATATTGGATATATGGAAACATACAAAAGTCTACCATGCAGTGTTTTTTTACCAAGCAAAACTCCCTTCCCCTTTTACGAAATTTCTATTGATCAAGTGAATATATTCATGTAATTAATTGGATTGTTAAATATGATTTATCTGATAAAATAGACAACTAAAATATATTTATTTAGACTAAACTGTCCTTTAGGTTACTGAATAAAGCAGTAGGGTTGTACTTGCTACTGGCTTATTTAAATATAAGGAGTAATAAGTAAAAAAAAAAAAAAAAAGCTAAACTATTAAAATTAGGTACACGGGTGACATCTAAGCCTAACTGAAAGTAATAAAATCCTTTTTATGCGAGAAAAAAATGTATTACTTTTGGTCAGGACATCTTCATGAGAAATCAAGATTCATGCGGATATCTACATTGTCTAAAGAACATCCGTCTTTTCAGAACGAATTTGCAAATTACCCAAATAAAACTCTGATGCAGTCCTGCTTCTTTTAGAATGGGCGGGGTCAAAAGTTACTTGCTCTTATCTCTCTTCATCTATATTTTATTACTATGTATACTTTATGCCATCCCATGTTATTACAGTTCATACATGTGTCAATGCCCTCGACCATTCTAGGGTTAATTCTGTGAACATCTTTCCATTCCCAGTACTTACCACCATGGATAATAATTTTCTATCAACAGGAACATTCATTCAAATATGTTATTTGGCTGAACCAATGAAACAATGCATGTTAATTCACTTCCAAATCTGCTACAAAAATTGCTATCAGTTTTCTAAAAGTTTGTTTTTTTTCTGGTAAAATTTACCTTACTGAGTTCATTCACATTATCCAATTTAGATAACTCTTTAAAAGCCATGTTTGAGGCATTTCTTAACCTCGGCTTATATCAAAGTCCGATGAGAATTGCCTAATCAAGTTGCAATGCTTCAAGGCCTTCAGAATGATGCAGTCCTTACCTTTCATTAAAAGATTGAGACAAAGCTTAAAATGTATCTACTATATTCATACTTTCCTATTAGATATTTGATGCCATCCCGAGGACACTTTTTTCACCTTGCTTTTTCATACTTAATATATAAGAGATGATCACTCCACCGACGGAGAGCTGTTTTCTCCGTCATTTTCATGCCATGAGAGTTCTGCACTGGAGAATGCACCTTTGTTTATGCTGCACATGGACCTACTTTTCATAGTTTTTGCTATTATGAATAGTGTTGCAATAAACAGCTTTATGGATATGTCTTTAATTTTCTGCCAGTTTATCTTCAGAATAGATTCTCAAAAAAAGAGATTGATTGCATTCTAAATTGTGTTATATTTTTCAAATTCCTCTTCATGGATAAACACTCAGAAGTAGGATTGCTAGATAACGCAGTTGCTCTATTTTTTGGGTTTTTGAGGAATCTTTATACTGTTTTCTATAGTGGCTGCACCATTTTACCTTCCCACCAATATTGTGTAAGGGATCCAATTTCTCCACATCCTTGCCAACATTTTGTTTTTTCTTTTTATATATAGCCATGCCGAACAGGTTGTGATACACTTCCTATCTGACAGTTGGGTGTTCTGTTTTATAATGTAAGTACCTGATTTGTGTTTTGAACACTAAGGCACCCACTTCAAAGAGCACTATCTTGACTAAACACACAGCTGGCCACACACTAAAGAGCCAGGTTGCCTCACCACTCTGAGGCTCCTTTGTTGTAGAGATCTTGGTTGATTTTGATAACTGACCATTTGCGTTGCTTGTTTTTTCTTTTCTTGCACTTTAATTCCTGCTCTTATGTTTCAAATTCACCAATAAAAAGTGAGCTTGCAAAAGCCTAAGTCCCCAGCCTTGACCCCAATGAAAGCAGAGCCCCAGGTCTGTGCTCTCTCTTCCTGTGTGGTGGCTCTTCCTAGGTGTGGCCCTAGGTGTGTTGTGTATTTCCATACCCCCAATTTTTTTTCATACCCCCCAAATTAAGGTGTATTACTTATTTTCCCCAGAGTTTCTTGTTAGGTTATTACTGAGGTCATCTCGATTCATAAGAACCACAAGAGACAAGTCCATCAACTACATGGGTTGTCGATAGGCTGAGACTAGCACAAAATACAGGTATGAGATGTTATCTCATTGTGGTTTTGAGTTGCATTTCCCTGATAATCAGTGGTATGGACATTTTCCCTCAATAAACCGGTGAAACTAGAAATATATACAAGTTACAAGCTATATTGCCAAATTTTTAAAGGTACAGAACTTTAGAAGTATTAAAGGCATGAATGAAATCAGTGTGCAGAAAAATTTGTTGACTAGATCACCAGCTGAGTTCTTTGGCATAGCAATTTCTAGGTCAAATGGCCAATAGAACGTTCACCAGGGATGACATTTTAGCAAGGGGTATTCAGAATCTAGTATGTGTTATTTATTTATTTATTTTTATTTTTTTGTGTGTGTGTGTAGTATGTGTTATTTAAAGGCTTGGTTCTCATTTTGCCCTTACGCAAAGATTGTGATATTTTCCTTTTCTAATCTGTAAATAAAATTTCAACAGGTATGTCTTCCAATGGAAACCCCTTAGGAATTTTTCTATTCTTGAATTTACTTAGAAATCTATTTATAAATTTATCTACAGCTGAAAAGGAAGTTATTAGTCAAGAAGTATGACCATTGTTTTTCCAAATGAGAAACTTTAAGTCCAGATGTTTTATAGTTTGCCATAATCAGAGGCTATGGATTTATGGAAACACACTGCATTTTTTTTTTTAGTTTTTATTTATTTATTCACAAGAGACACACACAGAGAAGCAGAGACATAGGCAGAGGGAGAAGCAGGCTTCCTGCGGGGAGCCTGATACAGGACTCAATGCTAGGACCCAAGGATTATAACCTGAGCTGAAGGCAGACACTCAACCACTGAGCCACCCAGGCATCCCAACACACTGCATTTCAATATTTAAATTAAACAGGGAGATCTGGGGCATTAAGAGGCAGTAAGAGCCTACATGACATAAAAGTCCTAACAACAATAGCCCATGAACCAGCTAAGCAAAATTTGGCTCTACATGTTTGCAATCGTCTGATCAGTCCAATTAATGGCATCTCTTATCTATTGGGAAAGAAGTTACTAAATCCATTTACAGGATAATATGAGCAAATCTTATTTGAGCAAATCTTATGCAGGAAATAAACAAATGTGCTTCTATATTCTTGAAACACAGATCTGATAGTGTTGTTTCTCATGATTTTTTAAACATTTATTCACTTCATTGATTCTCATTTTTTTTCTGGAAATGTAGAAATATGTATAATTCACTGTACATGACACTATAGTACTTTTTAGTCCAGTGTTCATAAAAAATAAAATTGCATGGAATATCATCATGTTTTCAATTGAAGTCATGAATACCACTCTTTACTTTCCTGGATGTTGAGATACTTATATGACTTTGTTTTCTACAACTGACTTTATTCTGTCTGCCTACCATTATTGGACTTTCTGCTTTCCCTAAAAAAAACACTTATAAGAGAAAGCCTACTGGATGGGGCGCCTGGGTAGCTCAGTGAGTTAAGTGTTTGCCTTCCATTCAGGTCATGATCTCAGGGTCTTAGGATGGAGTCCCAAGTCAGGCTCCCTGCTCAGCGGGGAGTCGGCTTCTCCCTCTCTCTCTGCCCCTCTCCCTGGCTTGTTCACACTTTTTTTCTCTCAAATAAATAAATAAAATCTTTTTTAAAAAGAAGAAGCCTGTTGGAATTAATTATATAATTAATTTGTTAAATATATCTTTGCTTCATAACTTTTCACCTACATTATTTGAAATAGTCTAATATTTATGTTTTATTTGAGCATTGAATTCTCTCCTATAGTAGGTATATCAAGTCAGTATTCACAATATTAGCAGCTATAAATTGACTGGCTTTACATTTGTATTAGTTATGTCTGAGTAGGGTTTATTCTTACAGTTAATAAACCAATACTTATAGACGTGAATGACATAGTACCTTTGTTTTTGATGGTGTTAGTCTTGGCTGTTATTGTTCTGTGGTTGTGGTTACAGTTTCCATTACAATTTTTCCAAGTGTCTGCACCATTAAAAATCTATGAACACTGGATAAACCGTGAATATTCTTTTTCATTACATGAGTTAATGTTTTTCATTTTTAATTTTTTATTGGAATTTGAAAGTTTTTCGGTATTAGAAAAAAATGACCTTTCTGTTATAACAGCTCAAATTCAAAGGTATCGCTAAGTTCCTTTAATTAGTGCTTTAGTCTTTATCCATGCTCATAAGTGAAGTAGAAATGTATTTTTCTGACATTTAACAAAAGTGTAGGAGAAAACTTCTTGCTTTGTTAGAATTAAATATTGGTATGGACCAGTATATTCAGTGACTATTCAGAAAATTATGAAATTTTTATGGCAAACATTAATTGTATCTGAAAAAATTCTATCCTGAGCTGATGTGTCAGTATTCAACTACAGAAACAGGGGAGATTTGGAAATGCTGGGTCACTGCCCCACTCCTATTACCATCATCATTACAAGATTCTTGTTTAGAATATTCTTAAAATCCAAATTGATCTTCCTGAGCAGCAATAGTTTGAACACATAGCATCTGGTTCTTCCTTGCTGGTCATCTGGCTCATTGTTCTTCCTCCTGGAGAGGCTGCTGTCTTCGAATTTCAGTGGCTCTTTTATTGTGATGGCTTTAAACATGGCTGTAAAGTCTTTGAAACTCCTTCCACAAAAGGCAGAGCCTAATTTATCTTCCCTTGAATATGGACACTTGTAATGAAAAAAAAGGAAGCAAAAATAAGATTGCATTATTTCTGCGGCTACATTAGAAAAAATGATACTGTTTTTGCATGGCACTCTCCCCCTCTTCGGATATGTGCCTAAGCCAACAGGGAAGTACTCTTGCCTGCCCTACAGCCACTGTGTGTAAGAGGCCTCATGAGGAGGACAAGGATAGATGCCCTAGGTTCATCAGTGCCCAGCTGACTGAGCATCAACCCTCTTCAGCAACTTCCAGCCCCAGGACTCAAGGCTGTGATAGTTACTGCAAATTTAGCAGAGATGACCCCATCTTCTCTACCTTGTCCAAATTTCTGATCCACAGAGTCTGTAAGCATAAAAAATGATAGCTATATCCCAATAAGTGTTCATTTGTTCTGTAGTCATAGTAACTAAAATCCCTCTAAAATACATTCTTAAGAACATAATTAATCTAGGGGCGCCTGGGTGGCTCAGTCACTTGAGCATTGGCCTTTTGATTTCAGCTCAAGTCATGATCTCAGAGTCCTGAGATTGAGCCCCACGTTGGGCACTAAGTTTAGCGAGGAGTCTGCTTCTCCCTTTCCCTCTGCTCCTCCCTCCACACTCTCTCAGATAAATAAATTTTTTTAAAAACCCAATTAATCCATTGATACCATAGGTCCCTTTTGCCCACTTTTTCCCATATCTTAATTGAATTCAATTAGCTAATTGATAATGGAGTATTAAAACACTTTTTTCTATGCTTTGAACATATTTAATTTCAATAAAATATAGTTTCTGTTTACATTTTTAAATAATTATATCTTTTCCTTTTCCTTTTTAGATAACAGTGGAGATGGGATAAAGCCCTTAAGGATCATCTGAGACACATTTTGTAAACAAATCCTTGGTCCTCCTTTCTAAGGTTATCCTTCACTCATTATCCAGGTAGGTGAATGTCCAGTGATTAGCATCAAGTGCTGTTGGATGTTTACAAAGATGAGGAATGAGAAAGACAGCAGGCCATTTTGATAAGGCTGGTGTTAGCCTTGGTGAGGCACCCTCAAATGGAATTTCAAGAGAACCAGTGGGTGGAAGAATTAATAAGATAGAAAAAAATAAAGACAATGAGCATAGCTAAGTCATGATTTTAGCTGTGAAGTTGAG
This sequence comes from Canis lupus baileyi, assembly GCF_048164855.1. Classification (NCBI taxonomy): domain Eukaryota; kingdom Metazoa; phylum Chordata; class Mammalia; order Carnivora; family Canidae; genus Canis; species Canis lupus. Next base: position 6,912,950 of record NC_132868.1, on the reverse strand, counting down.
AAGTAAAACCACAATTTCAGGCAAATATGAAACCAAAAGAAGGTGTTGATTTTTCATTTTACTCTTTTTTAAGATAGCACATACTTTAGCATGTTTACATTCCTTAATGGAGTCTGGAAACAAGTTGACAATATAGGACTTAGTAAAGTCAGAAAAGAGATCCAGGTCCCTGACTAAGGGAAAATGAGCTACACAAAGAAAAGTTGGTTTAGAGACCGAAAAGAGGATCCCTTTCATTATCATAGGAAATGAAAGTAAATATTTTAAATCCTAAATAGAATATCAAACATAGGGGCACCTGGTGGCTCAGTGGATAAGCATCTGCCCTGGGCTCAGGTTGTGATCCTGGGGTCCTGGGATCAAGTTCCGCATCAGGCTTCTAGCAGGGAGCCTGTTTGTCCCTCTGCCTGTGTCTCTGCCTCTCTCTCTGTGCCTCTTATGAATAAATAAATAACATCGTTTAAAAAAGAAAATAATATTAAACTTAACTAGCCAAAAAGTATGAATCTTAAAGTACTGGCAAAATGAAAGGAAACAAAAGGTAATGTAGAGAGTTTTCCAAATTGAAGGACTTGCCCTAAGACTAAGGAATAGGAGTTCTAGTGGAAGGAAGGGGAAACACTTCCATCTTTTGCCTTCCATTGGAAGGACATCCTCCATAGCTCACCAGGAAGCCTTTTGGCAGAGATGTCCATCAGATGTCCTTCTTTCTCTCTCCTACTAAAAGAACAGGATATTTTCATACTTTTAATGAATTCAAAGCCCTCTACTCCAAGAATACAGTTTTACACTTTGACAATGCCTCATATTTCTTTGACATGATGCAAATAGATAAATCTTCTTAATGCAGTAACATTTGCCAGTACCTTTTTGTCAAGGCATATATAAAGACCATTCATTTTAGATCATCCATTTTATAGCTACATAATGTATATTCTGTGTATGTACCCACAAATCTATGAATAAAAATAAGATATAAACGCAATATATTCAGTTACATTCAATTGCTTTGACATGTAAAGCTAATGGGTTAGTTTAACATTCCAAGAATATCTGTGGAGAGTGAAGAAGTGCAATAATGCAGTAACCTTTCAAAGCTATTTCCGCTGCACATACAAATTTCTGCAGTATTTATTTTCCAAATGGATTTTTCTCATCTCAAAAATATTATGGAATATACAAGGTTCAAAACACCTTTTTACTGTCTTTGCTATGTATAAAATTATTGTGTTAGTTGATTAAAAGCTCCAACCCCAACATAAAAGCCAAATCATGAAAACACACTTGAGGCTATAAACATTTATGAGGCTCTGATTTGAAAGTATTTAATTTTACCAATTTGGATTGTTCCACAAAAACATCCCTCTACCTCTACCAAATATCAGTTGGACATTAGTATCTGAAAAATTATTTTTTATCTGGATAGTCATTACTTCTCAAGAATAAAGCAAATAACTTTAGTGATTTTTTTCTAGTGGACTTTATTATTATTACATTTTATTTCTTGGTATTATTCTGCATGAGTGACAGGAGTTTGCTGAAATCTAGCCCATGGTCCATACTAAAATTCCTAACTATAGGTACTTTGTGGAAGTAGAACTATAGTTATTAGTATTTATCTATACTCCCCCTACAGCCCTCCCACACACAATATACAAGGAATAAAACAAAGATAAGGTATAGAAAACTGTCAAGAAATGAACTCATGTAAAACGATGAGGTAATACCAGAAATTCAGAAGTCCCAGTGGATGCACACAGGCTGGTAAGGCAAGATAGAAAAACATGGGAACAAATCTAGTGGCTGTTATTTGAGAGGTAAAGACTATTATCTGTGTGTCGAAAGATAGCCAATATGTCTACAGAGGTGGGGGTAGACAAGGCTCACCTGCCGTTAGAAAGTGGTACCATTGGAAAAGCCATTGGCTTTTCAACTAACTGATCATTAAACAATCAGTAGTTCACTCAACTCTTGGAAGTCTAGCTTCTTTACCTGTAGAATGCCAGGGATTCATTAGCTATTTTAGAAGATCCTAATATGTATACTATATATATATATATATATTATATATATATATAATATATATATAGACACTATATAATATATATAATATATATACACAAAAAAACCACATATATGTATATAACTTTGACTTAGTAAAATTTTTAGAATATTTGCCTCTGTTTATAAAGGATCTTGGTCAATAGTTTTCTTTTCCTGTGATTTCTTTTTCTGCTTTTGATATCGAACTATTCAGCATTATAGAATGAGTTGAGAAGTATTCCCTCCTTTTTAGTTTTCTAGAAGAGTTTGCATAGATTTAGTATTTTATCTTCATTAGATGCTTCATAGAATTTTCATTGAAGCCATCTGGATCTGGGGTTTACTTTATTGGAAGGATTTTAACTACCAATTCAATTCCTTTGACAGATAAAGGTCTACTCAATTTTTTACTTCTTCTTAAATATGTTTGGTTGTTTATTTAAGTAATTATTCAATTTTATCTAGCTAACAAATTTTTTTAATATTTTATTTATTTATTTGAGAGAGAACAGGAGAGAAAGCATGAGATGAGGGGAGGGGTGGAGGCAGAGGGAGAAGCAGGCTCCCTGCTGAGCAGGATGCCAGCCACAGGCTCCATCCCAGAACCCTAGGATCACAACCTGAGCCAAAAGCAGATGCTTAACTGACTGAGCCACCCAGGTGTCCCTAAGCTAACAAATTTGTCACAAAATCAATCAGATTATTCCTTTATTATTCTTTCAATATTTAAAGATTTTGTAGTGATATCTCTTTTTTTAGTGAGTATTTTGATAATTTTCATCTTCTCTTTTACCTCTAAACTGTCTAGCTAGAAGTTTATAAATTTTATTGATATTCCTAAGGGACCAGGTTTTTATTTCATAGAGAATTCCTTTTGTTTTTCTGTTATCTAATTCATCATTTCTGCTTTTTATCTTGATCATATTTTTCTGCTGACTTAAGTTTAATTTGGTATTTTTCTAGCTTTGTACAGTAAAAGCTGAGGTCATAGATTTTAGGCCTTACTCTTTTTTACTAGAGAGTTTATTAGTATACAATTCCATATATATACTGGTTTAGCTGTATCTCACAAATTCTTTATGTTGTGTTTTCGTTTTCTTTCAGTATAAAATAATTTTTAATTTCCCTTTTGATTTCTTTTTTGCACAATGGGTTATTTAGAAATGTGCTACTTAGTTTCTAAATGTTTGGGGATTTTTTTAGATACCTTTCTGTTAATATTTTACAATTTAATTTCATTTGAGTCATAAAGCATGGTATGTATCTTTGAAATCCTTACAAACTTATTGATGCTTGGTATTGGCTCACAATATGATTTATATTGGTAGTATTCCATGTTCACTAAGACTGTGTTTCTAATGTTGGATGGAATATTCTAGAAATGTCAATCAGATCAAGTTTGTTAAGAGTTTTTCTGTAAGTCTTCTCTGTCCTTACTGATTTTCTGTCTACCTAGTCTCTCAATTTGGGGAGGATGGATGTTGAAGTCTTTGACTATAATTGTGGATGTGTCTTTCTCCTTTCTACGACTCTATAATTGGATGCATGGATGTATAAATTATTGTGTCATATTGTTGATTAGACATCTGAAGGTAATCAGAAAAAGTGAACCAAAAAATCTATTATCTCAATTGTCCTTGAGTGAAGTTGAGCATATTTTAAAAGGCTTGTTTTTTGTTCTTCTTTGTTGAAGACCTTTGAGTTCATATAAACAAATTGGTAATTTAAGGGAGAGACAAGCAATTTAAGTTCCTGGGGGAAGCCCTGAGGGCAGGTAGCGGAGTTAGCATATTAGGGAGACTTCTCTTGAGAGTGAGGACAAAGAGGCTGCCCAGTGGCAAGGTGGGCAAAATGGTACCTTGCAGAGCTGAAATGTCTATGATGAACTGTATCTTCTGTGGGTATATGGCATAAATATTTCCTAAAAGTGACCCATCAAATCTACATTACAGTCTGCTTTTATACTAACGCTCTCTGCTCGAATAGCATCGTTCTGCTCAGTTCAGAAGAGTTTTAAGTTTCAAGTTTGAGTTGCCATGTTAAGGCTCAGAGATGACCAAAATGCAAGGACACAATCAGTGTTGTCCATCACCATGCGGGGTGCCTGAGAGTTTGAGGGAATTTAGGAAGCTTTGGACTTTCTCAAACCATGAGCATCCTCATCTGTCCTAGCTGGAAGACAAAAATTGCAGCAAAGAAAATGATTTTTAATCATTAAATGCATGAGATTTGCCTTCTTTAGAAGTGAGTACAATGGAGGGAAATTTAATTTTTTTTAAGTCTTGCAAAATATACTACTTCCTGTACTCACTATGGGCAATCCCAATGGTAAGGCATAACATTGGTAACTGAATAATTTCCCCTTGGTCTATGGTCCTACATTTTCTGGTTGTAGTTTTGAGAACCACAATATATAGGTTTACACATTTATTACACTGGTTTCCACACATATGCCTATAATGAGTCATAGGGTCATTTAAAGAAAATTTACATTTAGCTGAAGGAAGCCCATAGAGCCTTTACTTACATGGTTTGAGTTTTGTTTACAGCTTTCCATATGCCCAGACTTTGACAATCTGTCACACAGATTTAAAAAAAAATCATTTGCAATCACCCAAATTCGCTTCAGCATGAAGCTTATATACCCAGAAATGCTTGAAGATAATTAAAATGAAAACCAGCAATTTAGAGCACACTGAGTATGAATTAAAGTATGCTATCTGCTTTAAATGGGAATTTTCTGAGGAACAGATAGGCTTTTTTCTAAAGTCAGTAGCATTCACTGTGCTACAGGGTCGTGGAGTCATTCAGTGCCACATGTGGAGGCATTGCCATGGGAAGATGGGAATAGAAATGTTGCCATCAATGAAACACCCCCTTGCCCCCACTGAGATGGAATATCCTCAGAATAAAGAGCAAAAGAGCTACTAATAACATATTTTAGAGAAATATTGAAAAACTCTAAAATTCAAAACCTATGCCCCATTCGCCATGTGGAACTGGAGTGAGTTCTGGATTAATAAAACTTTCCTGAATTTGAAATTTAGTAATGAAGTTTAAAAACTGGGTGGACAAAAATTCATAATTACTGAGAACTGGTTTATAGGAATGGTTAAGACACTGGCTTCATGTCGGCTGTAATACAACTTCATTATATCCCTTTTGGCCCATTATTTCACTTCTCTGAGCATTGGTCCTTCATCTAGAAGACAGAAGTAATGATGGTGTCTCCTGATAAGGTTGCTGTAAGACAAACTAAATGATACAATACACATGTAAAAATACTTAGAACTAAAATAAAATACTAGTCACTACACGAAGTTACTGTTCAATAAATGTTTGCTCATATAATGAGCAAATTCCTGACCAAAGACAGGACATTTATTAATTTTTTAAAAGATTTTATTTATTTATTCATGAGAGACACACAGAGAAAGAGGCTAAGACATAGGCAGAGGGAGAAGCAGTTTCCCTGCAGGGAGCCCAATGTGGGACTTGATCCCAGGACTCCAGGATCATGCCCTGAGCCAAAAGCAGAAGCTCAACCGCTGAGCCATCCAGGTGTCCCAAAGGGAGTATATTTAATGCCTTCTCCACTGGCCATATTGCCCACTATGCCATGGAGATGTGTATTTTAATGTCTTTCATAAGTACATTAATAAAGACAGTTCATTGACACTTTAGCTTTCTAAAAGCATTCAAAAAAGTTAAGCATTTGGAAAATGGCTCCATGTCCTTAGTAAATGTCAGCCAAAGGTACAGTCAAGACTTGGTTAATTGTTCTGGAGAGAAAATGATCATTGCCCTAAGGCATCGACCAACATTATTATGTTAGTACAGAAACTTCTAAACTGAATAAAATGTCTTTGTTATGAAGTATTTACAGGATGGAAGTTCAGGGACATAGAGTTTACACCTACTCACTAATTATAAATTAAAATGAAAGAATTACTTACTTTATAATTCTTAAACTCATTAAGAATGGTCTAAGAAGATCATATCCCTACCTTAGGGATCAAATAAAGTCATCTGCCATTAAGTAAGGCCCAGCAAATTCAATCATGTAAAAATGCAGATTGCATTTTTCTAAGATCAGAAGAAAAAATTTTCTGTTAGTTTATATTCTCACAAAGAAAGCTCAAAAGAAAAGACAGTAAAGCACAAGGCACACATGGAACATTTCTGACCGGAGGAAAGCCACAGGACCGGGGGCATTCACTTTCTTACCAAGTTCCCTGAAGTCAACAGCGTGAGCCCAACCACATCTTGACCGCAGGGGCTAAAAGGAGAAGAGAGACTGCTAGAGTGTTGCCTTAAATGAGAATTTGCTTTTTTATGGATTTTACTGTGTGGCTAAATGCATCCCTTCTTGCCAGGCTGTGTACAGTGGGGATCATTTAATGGAGCCCCATCAGAATTGGACTTCATGATCAGATGGCACGTGCTTTTCTCTGGCTCAAGTATATGATAAACTATCATTGTCATGTGAGTAAAATCCAAAGTTCATTTAACTCAGTTCTGGATTGATAGTTACACTCCAACCTTCCCTAGTCCTCAGAAAAGCACCAGAAGCCACCCATCCCCACACCCCCTGGAAGGGTGACCCTGGTCTCAGTGGAGCAGATTTCTGCTCTAGGACTGCACCAGGGTTGACAGCTTTTGGTGAACAGTAGCAGTACTCCCCTCTGTAAGGGCAGGTGACCTCTCACATGCTCCACCCTGTAGCACTCAGTGGTCCTGGGGTATAGCCTGGGCTGAGCCAAAGACAACCTGGGGTGAAAAGCCCAATTCCCAACTCTCTCATTTGTCTACACAGAACTGGGATGCACTCCACTGGAGAAATGAGTGCCAGTCCACACCTCGAAATGCTACCCAAATCCACAGAGGACATGTTTTTAATACCCTGCTTCTCTCAGGATACCTTTTTTGTCATTCATCATTCTCCACATATATACAGGGAGGAAATACAAAGTAACCGGAAGAGGAATATTTGTGTTATTTGGGATTTACAAACAAATAAGTGAATGAATGAATGAATGAATGAACAAATGAATGTATCTCTGATCCACTCTGGTCACATTTGCTGACACTGAAAACAATGCCTGGCACAAAACAAACAAACAAACAACCAGCTCAAAAATATAGTTTGAATCACTGGATAAATGAAGTAGTTTGAGCTTCGACGCTGGTCATTTCCCCACGATGACAGTGCTTTGAAGACCCAAAGGTGATTAAACAGGATCCCTGCTATCGTGCAATTAATTCTCTTGAATTACACTGCCCAAGCTATGGTTTTAAACCACTTCTTAAGTTGTAATTTACATAGCAAAATTCTACCTACTGAAAATCTATCATTCTATGCTTTTAGAAAATTCAGAGCGTCATGCAATTTTTAGCACAACTCAGTTTTAGAAGATTTCTTGTCTCTGCCTTTCAGTTAATCCTTACTGCTAACCTCCATCCCAGACAACCATGAATCTGGTGACTGTCTCCATAATTGTACTGTTTCTAGAAATTTCATATTAATAGAATCATACAGTAGATAGTTTTTGCGTCTGGCTTCTTTCTCTTAGCATAATCTTCTTGAGGCTCTCCCATGTTGTCATGCATATCAGTTTATTCTATTTTATTAATGAGCAGTATTTCCATATATGGGTATGCCTCATATTATTTCTCCAGTTACTGATGCATGGGCATATTTTTGGCTATCACGAATGATGCTGCTGTCAACTTTCACTTACAAATCTTTGTGTGAATATAGGTTGTTGTTTCTTTTGAGTAATACCTGGAATGGGACTGTTGGGTCATCTGATAAATGCGTGTTCAATATTTTGAAAAGCTGTTTTCCAAAGTGCCATTTTACATTTCTACCAGCAATCAGTGATAAATCTAGTTTTTTCAGATCTTGTTAGCACTTGGTATATTCCATCTTTTTATTAAGGCCTCTCTAGTGTGTATATAGCAGTACCTCACTACGATTCTAATTTGCATTTCCCAAGTGATTAATGAGGGTGAACATATTTTCATATGCTTTTTAGTTATTCTCATATCTTCTTCAGTAAAATTTTCTTTCAAAATTTTTACTCATTTTTAATCTATTTTTTTAATTATTGAATTATAACAGTGCTTTTTTTTTATCCTATGAACTCCTAACCAGATAAATGATTTGTGAATATTTTCTCCTAATTTAATGGAGTCCAATTATCAGTATTACTTTATGGATGAAAGAAATAAAGGTCAATTTTCTCCTGTTTCATTCTAGAAGCCAGGAAGTTTTAATCAGTTATGATCTTGTAGCCATCAGTTGCCCCTTTATCTTTTGTCTTTCCTCTCATCTATCACTTTTTTCTTGATAATTCTTTCAGATTTTTGTAACCCCAAAATAATGAGAATCCCTATTCCTATTTTAGTATAATTTTTAAAAGATTTTATTTATTTATTTGAAAGAGAGAGAGGGAGGGAGCATGTGAGTGGGGTGGGGGGGAGGGACAGTAGGGGATAGAGAGAGAGAATCTCAAGCTGACTGCACTGAGCAAGGAGCCTGACTTGGGGCTCCATCTCAGGACCCTTGAGATCATGACCTCAGCTAAAATCAAGAGTCAGATGCTTAACGGATGAGCCACCCAGGTGACCCCCCACCAGTCCCTATTTTAAATAAAGTGAACTATCTTTTGTTTTTGTTTGCTTCCTTTCTTTAATATACTGAGAAATTTCCTTGATGCAGTCGTAGCCTCAACCGTGTATGACAACTAGGCTCTCCCTACCACAAAGAGCATCAGTTGAATTAAGATAGAGGAAACACATGTGGTATAAATATTTATTTTGTGGTGAGAATACTGAAGATCTAATCTTTTAGCAAATGTCTTTTTTTTTAAAGATTTTATTTATTCATTCATGAGAGACAGAGAGAGAGAGAGAGGCAGAGAGGGAAGTAGGCTCCATGCAGGGGGCCTGATCGGGACCCGATCCCAGAATTCTGGGATCACACCCTGAGCCAAAGGCAGAAGCTCAACCACTGAACCACCCAGGCATCCCAGCAAATTTCAAGTATACAATACAGTGTGAACTATAATCACCATGCAGTACATATAATCTCTATAACTTACTCATTCCTCATGACCAAACCTTTGTACTCTTTGGCCAAAGTCTCCCTATTTTCCCCACCCTTAACCCTTTATCATCATTTTATCTCAGCTTTTATGAATTAAGCTTTTTTATATTCTACCTAGAAGTGGAATCATGCAGTCTTTGTCTTTCTGTGTCTGGCTTATTTCATTTAGCTGAATGTCCTCCAGGTTCAGATGTGGAAACAAGTGTCCATAGATAGATACATGATAAACACATTATATATGTAATGAATTTAAAATATGCAGCAAGAAACAAGAGGAAAGAGAAGCAAGACGGGAGAGAGTGGGATGCAAGCATGGTATCAGTAGTTCAGCTGAATGGGAGAGAGAACTAAGCTGTCAGGTGTGGGAGTAGCTGATTCAAGCAGGAAGCCCAAACTTAATAAGGTGAGCCTGTCATCACTTACTGGGATGGTAAAACAAGTGCCTAAAATGGAAAAAAAACACTCACTCCCCATGTTTCATTCCTCCCCACCTCCCCACCATGGAAAGACACATCAGTCCCAATTCAGGTGGATCACTGACATGTGGGGATCATATTGCTTTTGAAAAAGCCCCAAACAAAAGGCTCCAGCAGCTTCATGAAGGCTGAGACAGAGAAGGCCTTGGAGCAAAACAGTACCAGATACTGAGTCAGAGTGACTCTGTGATGTGTCCTCGAGGTTTCCTGCTCATTCTCCCCAGAAAGGGGTCTCAGAAGAAGTGCCTGACCCCTCACTCTTCTCTCTCCCACATAGACCTTTATTGCTGTTTTTCTTGTTGATCAAAGTGACTTAGCAGAAGGAAGGTGTCTCTGACCAGCACTCAGCTGCTCTACTCCAGAAAAATAGAGGCAAAATACCCCAGGTTCATCAATAACCAGATGAGCAGCCATAGTTTTTATCTTGTGTCTCAGACAGTAGACATGTAGATGGAGCCAGATGGATTTTACTAGAGGGTGGCCAGTGTAAGGATGGTGTTGCTTTCAATCTGGAGGTGACAAGATCAGTCAGTGCCTTATGCAGAGACACAGTTTACTTGGGTCATCCATTCTTCCTTACTGAAACCTAGCACAGATCTAACATACCTTACCCACTATTTCTACTTTTTAGCAAAATGGAATATTCCATCATTTTAAGATCTTGGAAGAAAAACCACTGTCACCCTCATATATGAATAACACTCTCAAGATTTTGTCAAATTACTCTGACAATGTTTAAGAAGTACATCAAAATGAGCTCAGATTCTTATTAACACCGTAAAATTAAAATTAAAACCAGAAGAAGGTATGAGTAAACATCTGTCTATATAGGCAATTCAAGAAGATTGGAAATATGGAATGAAACCGCCTTCATGTGCAGTTGGTAATTAGAGATTTTGCTTTGTTAAACAAAAACAAAATGACATATGGTTTTTATTCAGGTAGAGAAAAAACACTCAGCAATGAGAAATAAAAAGGAATTACTGAAAGAAATGTCCAAAGACAGTGGGAACATGTGGTATCCTCTGATAGCCAGTATTCATTTCAGGCTTTTCAGGGTAAATTTTAAGTTTTCATAGACAGAAGGGGAAATTAACATATATTTGCAGGACTTAAGCAGCTGATTTATTTGGGTCTGCGTGTACATTACTCTTGCTCCCGCAGGAAAGCTAAGACAAAGTCTACCTAAGACTTTCACAATTGGCACCTCTTTCTTCAAACTTGAATGTCTTTCTCAGACTTCCTTGTGTGCTTTCTAATATACATATAATAAATTACTGCCATGGGTATGGTAACTAGAGTGAAACAAATTGCAGTGGTCATTTAGTAAAATGATGAATTGGTCAGAACCAATTAGAGGCAAAAAACTCAACACTAAGACTATGATGAATGGCTAAGTGATGTAAAACTTTTCTATGAGATGCAGCTCAAGAACTCTTCTTCCAGACCCAAGCAATAATGTCTTCATGGTGAAACTGGGGAGGCACATGAGAGGAAGGGAGAGAGATTTGCAAATTTTAATATAATATATCATGTCAAGTAGTTCATGTTATGGCAAGATGACTTTCCCTAAAAAGAGCATCCTTAGTTCCTCAAAAAACAAATTACATATTTGTTTTTAAAAATCTTATCCTTTGTCTTTATTTTTTCTGGCAAATTACTTTTTTACTTTTATTGCTTTAATACAATAATCTTGTTTTATGCTGTACTTCAATTAATATTATATTTTAATGTATCCATTTATTTAACATTAAGTGCTATAGAATTTCATCATAACTACCTCCAACTTTTTTACATTTAACAAATGCATCTTTTAAATTCCTTTATCTTCTAACTGTATGCATTATTTTACTAAATATATCACTTGTAATCTGCAAAGCTGAATTCTTAAAAATCCAAATCTGTCTTTTATTGTTTTTTTAAGTTTTTATTTAAATTCCTGTTAGTTAACATACATACAGTGTAATATTAGTTTCATGTGTACAATTTAGTGACTCAGTGCTTCCATACAACACTCAGTGCTCCTCACAATAAGTGCCCCCTTAGTACCAATCACCCATCTAGCCTATCCCCACACACACCTCCCTCCATCAACCCTCAGTGTGTTCTCTATAGTTAAGAGTCTGTTTAATGGTTTGCCTCTCTCTTTTTTCCCTTTATGTTCATCAGTTTTGTTTCTTAAGTTCCACGTATGAGTGAAATCACATGGTATTTGTCTTTCTCTGGCTGACTTATTTTACTTAGCATTATACTCTTTGGCTCCTTCCACATTGAGGCAAATGGCAAGATTCCATTCTTTCTGATAGCTGAGTAATGTTCCACTACATATATATTTTTTCTTTATACATTCATCAGTCCATGGACACTTGGGCTATTTCCATAGTTTGGCTATTGTAGATAATGCTGCTATAAACATTGAGGTGTATATAGTCCTTTGAATTAGCGTTTTTATATTCTTTGGGTAAATACCTAGTTCCTCAAAAATTTAAAAATAGAACTACCCTACTTTTTACTTTTAAAGTAAAATAGCATTTCATGGGTTCTTATTTTTTCTCTACTATTTTTAAATTTTTGAAAATGATTAAATTCCTCCACATCCCAACACACAACTTTGTTGACTTGCACCTTTACATCACTTTTAATCTTATTCAGTGGAAACTATATTAAGATCATTAAAGAAAAATAATCTTACAGGACAAATTTCAAATATGTTATGAATATTAAAGAGTTGGGTAATAAATGTGGTTGTAAAAAGGGCAAAAAAGACTATTTTCAGAGGATTGGTTAAAATCTGAAATTATTTTTCTGATATTGACTCATATGTTATTGTTAAATGAGTTAGAAAAATTAGATGTTTATTCCAAAGAGTAAGTGAAAATTTAGAATTCTTAAAAGTAGTTTCAATTGGAAAAAAAAATCAAAGACCTTAAAATATTGACATATTCTGATTTTCTGTATTTTTACCTTCATTCACTCTCTCCTCTAGCTCTAGCTCTAAGTTCATTCCTGATTGTCTGTCATGATTTCCCCACAAATACCATGAAGCTAGTACCCCTGTAGCTCATTACTCAGTGATCTACTAACTTATATGCATATGTGTATGGTAGGAAATCATAAATATCTATCAACATGATGTGTGCAAATTATTATGAAAGATACAAAGAATAAGAACTGTCCCTTGTCTTCACTTTGAAATGGTGGTGGTGGTGGTAGTAATAGATAGCAATGTTTTAATTCAATTTTAGTCTAAGGCAGGGTTTACCAAACCTTTTCTGAAAAGACCTATATAGTAAATATTTTAGACTACAGGAGTCATGTACAGTGTCTGTTGCAGCTACTCTGTCATAGCAGCATGAAAGCACGTTTAGACAATACATAAACCAAGGAGTATGGCTAGATTTGGCCCATGGGCCATAGTTTGCCTACTCCTGGTCTAAGACAATAGCACAAAATTGGATGATATGTGGGTAATAACAATGTATTCTGTAGCCAAATGTGATATGACAAAAGCAGATAAGATCTCCATCAAGATGATTTCTAAAGGCTTCAAAAAAAAAAAAAAAAAAACTAGTGTTATTAAACACTGCCCTGGAGAAATTGCTAGGCTTTAACAGGAATTGGAGAAAATACAGTTATTCTCAATAATATGAAACCTCACTTGTTTACCAAATATTTTCTGAGCTGAGGCTGAGCCAGATGAAAAGTCGGTGGATAATAAGTAAGAGTAATGTCTCTCTGTGCTCTTGGGTGGATAATCAATGCAAAGAAGTAGAAAGTTCCAGCATGATCTCTCATTCTGGAGGCCAACTTGACAAAGGCACAGTTGGATCTTAGACCAGAAAGACTAATCAGTTGATATACCAAGAATATAATAAAAGCAGAAGCCATTTTTCATTAACCCGTTAAGGGCTATCAACTTTTCCACAAGACTGCTGGCCCTGTGAGTTCAAACTTTCATAATTTCCTTTTACCTATGTGTAAGAGCTAACATATTACATAGCAATTCACTTATATGCCATGGTATGATATGATGTTTACATTTAGACATATGTAATAATTGCCTAAAACATCAGACATCTGTAATTAGAAGACTTTATCAATTCATTTCTTTTATACTTAGCTTTCACCATATGTAGAAATACTACCTTACATAGAAGGTTAGTATAATGTAAAAGTACATTATGAATACTATCAGTGCTCACCTGTTTTTATATCTCTATTAATTTTTAAGTATATAAAATTCCCTTCCTGGCAGGATTTCTCTGCAACCTAAATCCTCTCTTCCTCCTCACTGGTAGTGGCCACTTCTAAGTCTTACTTTATGAAAAAAAAAAAAAAAAAAAGTGATGATCCTTTGCTTAGATTTCTATTCCTTTTTTGTTTGTTTCATGTTTGCTCAGTAGAGTCATGAACTAGTCAACAAGCAGAGATATTTAAACAATTTATTCTTTCCCTTCAAGTTATTTAAATCGATGCATTAACATCTTGGAATTATCTTAATAATTTCATAGTACAGTATCTTTGATATTTCCCATACTTCTTCTACAAAAGAATGGCATATGCCTAAAGACTAGATTGAACTATTTTAGATACAAACAGACCTGTATCCTTTTGAATAAGAATCAGCATCCACCGTATCTTTTGGGACTGAAGAGAGAGTCAAGTTGATTCAAGTGAATCTCTTTTATTTGGACCTATTTTAAACTGTAAAAGTATGTATGGGTAAAATTATCTGTAGAAATGACAGGTTACTGAAGACTAATATTTGAAAATACTTTATAACTTAGCTATTTTTTCCTCACTGTTGAAGTAACTAAAAGTAAATTACATCAGCTGTATATCACGTACAAAAGGATTTACCTCCCCCCTCCACAGGCTTGCTGCAAATAAAATTATGTCAATGCAGTGAATGTCAGCTCAAGCTCTGAGATTGAATAATAGATGATCAAAATTAATCAACTCTTCAAAGTAGAAATTTAGACCCAATTTCACTCTATTTCTCTTAGAACATTTTCATGCTTAAATGAAGACAATGGAATTTTCTTCACATTTAGGATATTCAGATAATCAATTATGTTTAAATATGGATACCTTTAGATAAATCCCCTAGAGATATTAAAAATGTTGCAGTACGCCACCATTTCTCATAGCTGACTCACTTATAGCTGCTGTGACAAATGATTAAAAAGTAATTCAATGAGTAATTTTAAACTTTTGAATTGTGGCTCATGAATGGGATCCTGCCTGGTGACTCTTGGCAAAGTTAAAAAAAGCCAGGTTCATTGTAGTCTTGCTCATGAATGTTTAGCCTTTCTGGTACCATATTCTAAATTTAAACTTTCCTTATCATATATTCTTCTATAACTTATTAAAAACAACTCTGAAAAAATAAGAAACATATGAACACCATACCCAAGATAATGGGGGCTGAGACAGCAAGGTAAGGTTCTGATAAGCTATCAGCATTCTGATGTCACTATTTTTCTATGAAAAAGTGAATAGTTCAAACTCTGTTTTCAAATGAAGTTGCCAAAATGTAGAGTTTCAGTTTTACTTTGAATAATCTTTAGGAACTTGATTCTATATTTTATTTGCTCCCTTTCCTGCCTTTTAATGTTAATAAAATAAAAGCCTTAAATCCTATAGTAAAAACAAAAGCATGTGATAGTGTGGGCCCCCTGACATTAAAGGACCCAGGTGATTGGGAATTTTCAGAACTGATTATGGACCTGTGAATGTTGACTATATCCACAAGGATTTTTTTTGGGCTTCCCCATAATACCCTAGGACTTTTACATCCTGGAAAGGGTTCTGGAGCTGGAAGACATGGGAATTCATCTTCATTCTGCTGCATCTCCTGTAGTAAGTGAACGTCCTGAATGGGGAATAAGGAGTACAGAATGCAGATGGCCAGGGAGATCTCCAGTCCCTGAATCCTATCCTCTTCTTTTCATGGCAACTGAAGAAAATCTGGAGAGGTCCGGACCTACAGACGTCACTCCATAGCACAGTATCATCTGGTGCTATCCTCTCAGAACTGGAAATGGAGATGATGCACTTTCCGGGGCTACGTGCACCCGGGGCATCTGAGCTGCTCCCTGCACACCCTTTCATCTTGACCTGGCCCTGAGTTGAAGATCTTCCTGACCACTCTGGTGCTGCGGCAGAGAAGAGTCAGATGGGAAATGAGCCTAGTCATCCAAAGGAAGTCCAGAAGACCCGGAGGGATGAAATGAATGCTTCTGACTATTCCTGATGAAATGAACCCTTCTGACTTCCTGCCAAGCTCTTGTGTCGCCCAGTCTACATTTCAACATTTCAACTAATTGAGGATGATCTTGGAAAGCAAATAAATGTGGGGTGTGGCACAAAGCAGGACAAAGAATGAAGTACTGAATGCCTTATCTCTTACATTGTAGACTGAATTCCTGTCAATAGAGCTGGAGACTCATTAACCCACTGAGTGAAATCAAATTCTGTGATTTACTCTTAGCATGTTAACCTGGATCTGGGGAGCAATTGTCCACGAGAAACTGGGAGCATTAATTCCTAATCAAACTTGGAATGAGGCTAAATGCATAATATCACTTTTACACTTCTGACTCTGTTTGCTGGAAAGACTGTACTTTGAATGCCCTATTAATTTGGAGCTCTACTCCAAGATAGTCAGCTGGGGTAAATAAATAAACTAGGTAAGCAGTATGATGGTTACAAACACTTCTCACTGGTGATACTGTTTCACTGCTGAGAGAAATTTTCTAGTAAAAAACAGACTTAATGGGATACTCCCTCTCATCTTGATACTATTAATTTTCTTGAATGAGCTGAGAGGATGGGAGTCAACCAGGCGTATTATCCCAATTTCACCACCTCACTAATACTCAATTGCCTGTCCCAATCATGCATCCTGTGCACCCCCTTCTTTTGCTTTATCTTCTCAACATTGTAATGACTGGCACTGCCACACATGCTCCGGAGCTCTCACTCTGTGTATGAATGAAACACGCAATAAATTAGGATGGCATTAAGGATGGGCAGCTCATCAAGTTGTCATGGGATCTTTCTGTTTACCATCCAGCTGTGGTCATTCTTATTCCATCAGGCCTCATCAGGTTTGATGTGGGGCTTCTGTTTCATCACACCAGGCTCTCCCAGCTGTGCCCTCATGTGGTCCTCATTACCACCACTCTCCCACCTTTGCTTGACCTTGAAAATGTTGGTAGGAGGATCGTGGGCTACTTTTTCTTACAGATGTAGGATCTGATCCTGTCACTCTTAGTGTGGCCATGGAGAAGGTAGTTGACCAAACTCTGAAGGAGATGATAGTTCCAGTCTCCCAGAGCTGGTGAGAAGATGAAATGAATCAGTGTATGCAAAGGCCTTACTTATACTTCTATGTTGTTGGCTATCATCAAGCACTCCTCCTCCCCCTGCCCTCATGTGCACACACCAGGCTTTGCTCCTGTATTTTCTGGGTATCATTAACACCTTCATGGTTCAATTTTATGTCTCCATTCCTTCTTGCAGTCTTTCTTTGAAATCTCAGCTCCTAGGTAGCCTCTCATTTCCTTGAACTTCTACAAAGATGGTAGCTTCCAACTTTACACCTGATTCTATTCCTCCCAGAGTCCTAAATCTGAGTTGGCTTCATTCAGGGATGTCTCTAGCAAAGCCAAATTATATGATGTGGTTTTCATCTGCCCGAGTAGGTGCCAGGCATACACCTGACTTCCTGGGTGCCCTCCTCTGTTGATTTGTAGACTCTCCATATCTTGGGAAAGAACACATGTTTTAAACTCCCTTGTTTATTAAAAATCTACCTATGGTGGGCATCATACCTTCTCTAGGCTTCATAGGTGAAAGTCACTGAGCAGACAAGATGAAATTTTATCTAGTAGGTAATTCATGCTCAGACATCAAAAGCAAGTGAAATTTTGAGAAAGATCAATAAAATAAACCTTATCATAACCACATTTGTAACTGGCATCTAATTAGAATCATATTCTTATGTCAGATGTGCCAAATCATGGTATTTGATTATAGGTAACCTATGTATTATGTCACTTACTTTTTAAAAAAAATTATTATTTTATTTTTGAGACAGAGAGAGAGAGTGAGAGGATGAGAAGGGAGAAAGGCAGAGGGGGAGGGAAAGGGACAAGCAGACTCTGTGCTTAGGACACTTAACTGACTGAGCCACCCAGGTGCCCTCTCATAATATTTTTTTCTTTCAATTAGAATTTTATCTTATCATTATGTTTTATTCCTACTAATTTAGGAGAAGTCAGCCTTTAGGAATAAACTAAAAATGTCTATAAAAGATTTCCAGTTTTATTTTTTTAAATTTTTTTATTGGAGTTCAATTTGCCAACATATAGCATAACACCCAGTGCTCATCCCGTCAAGTGCCCCCCTCAGTGCCCATCACCCAGTCACCCCCACCCCCGCCCACCTTCCCTTCCACTACCCCTTGTTCATTTCCCAGAGTTAGGTGTCTCTCATGTTTTGTCACCCTCACTGATATTTTCACCCATTTTCTCTCCTTTCCCTTTATTCCCTTTGACTAATTTTTATATTCCCCAAATGAATGAAACCATATAATGTTTGTCCTTCTCCGATTGACTTATTTCACTCAGCATAATACCCTCCAGGTCCCTCCACGTCAAAGCAAATGGTGGGTATTTGTCATTTCTAATGGCTGAGTAATATTCCATTGTATACATAGACCACATCTTCTTTGTCCATTCATCTTTCGATGGACACTGAGGCTCCTTCCAGTTTGGCTATTGTGGACATTGCTGCTATAAACATCGGGGTGATTTCCAGTTTTAAAATGTTATCTAATAGTAGCTATATAAATACATCAATATGCTGTTGGTTGCTAAATTAGGCCTAAAAGTAACTATTTATGAAAATTTTCAGAAATACAGTACATCCAGATATAATCAATTTCTAAAAGCCAAAAAATTATGACTGTCCAAAAGTTCTTTGATGGTTTTTCTGCCATTTCACAAGGGCTCTAAATAAATCTTATTCAACATTCACAAGGCCCTGAGAATTATGAACACTTCCTCTGTCCCTTTTAGGCAGAGAAGCAATACTCTGGCTGAGACAGCAGGCTGGTGTGGCTGTCATTCATATTTTGTAGGGGAGTGGCCGAAGGTCATTGGGTTAACAATTACAGAAAAGAGAAGCAAAATTACCTTTCCACTCTATTACAAAGATACATGTTATAAGAACATAAATTTTATTGTGTATATTGTGACTAGATCTTATAAAGTTTCTTCCTATTTATCTGCTTTTGTTGTTTTTGAAAATAGATCATATTATTTCAATATATTTATGAACAGTTTCTATTTAGGAAAGTCACTAATTTTTGCATATTAACTTTGTATCCAGGAACTTTACTAAATTGTATTACTTATTCATGAGTTTTTATTTGAATATTTTTTGCTATCTTATCTATAGTTTTATCTCTCATAGATACCTGTTTGCAAATGATTCATTATTCACTTGTATCTTTTCAATATGCATGTAGCCTAGGTCCCTTTGGTTTTAGACAGACATTATTTTTTATTAATTCACCAGATTCCAGTTCTACCTCTTATTTTTTGCTATGTCAATTAAAAAGTGACTTAAGAAAAATCTCATTGAGAATTCCTCTCAATTCTTTGAGTTCTTCTCTACTTCAAAGAAGTGTTATGTGAATTTATAAGATAATTCTCTTAAAATAATTAAGACTGTTCAAGAAAGATATTTCACATAAGTATTAAGATACAGCATAGTGCTTTATCTTATAAACATTCAAAAATAGGAGATGATGACATAAGAATGGTAAATGGGCTCATGTGTGCTAAGAATTTAAACTCGGTGTGTGTGAATTGTAGATTCTAGCTTAATATGGATCATTTAAATTAGGAGAAGTTGTTTAAGTACATAGCTTAGAGAAATATTCAAATTCAAATATGTATCAGCTAATGCGGGGTGTTGAAAAAGGACACAATTAAAAGAAAGCAGATGTGCTGAATATTATGTGGGTGAACATTTTTATTTTACTTCTAACACTTCTTTGAAATTTTCTGAAATCATTGTGCTGTCTTTTAATCAGATTAATGCTATAGGGGATAACCCATACACCTAAAATGTTAGCAGCTTACCGTAGAAATTTTTTAATGCATTTTAGGGATAAGTTGGGAGAACAGAGGGTATGCTAAGCATTTGGGGTAGAAGATTTAATAGAGGAAATTGCATCTTCTGTGACTTCAGAAGCTCAGGAAAGCTGCTGCGCACCCTCAGGGAAGCTGCCATGGGCATCTCAGTCAGCCTGATGCCCTGAAGTGGGTGTTTCTCAGACTCACCTGGAAGCTGTAGAGGTTCTCAGGAATCTCTAAGAAGCTCCTGTCTGATCTCCGAGGCAGTGGCAGCAAAGAGAGGGGTCCCCAGGCAGTCCCCAGGGAGTCACAGTGAACCTTGCATCTGCCAGAGTCTGCCTGCAGCCAGCTCTGGGGACAATGGCATCTCCTCTACCCACCTCCCAAATCATGCATGTTATTCTCCCGATGGCAAACTCTAACCTAGACCCAGACAAGGAACAGCACTCTATACTTTAGCAAAGCATAAATGGGTAGCAGACAACAGAGAAGGATGCATATTCACCTAACAAGGCAAAGGGATGTGAGCGATCCTGGTGGGTGTGGGGTCTTACAGTTGGGAGGATAGGGATGATATTTCCTGTCCACTCCACATTCATTTTCCATTGATGGGGACAGGTCACATGGCCTGCCAGGCTGTAAGAGGAGCTGCCTCTCAGTGGCTACTCATATGACTGACAGAGGAACATAAATGTGGATGAAAGGTTGTTCACAAATAAATTATTTACAGAAAAGATTCAGTTAAACTTTACAGTTGAAGAAGACTAATGCTGGGCCTGGGATGTAATGTGAAACCATAGTTTGTCAACATAAATTATATTGTTGACATCTTAGATATTCTCATTTAATGAATGATTACTTTCAATACCTTTGTAACATTCTAGGGTTTTTCCTAGGATGCGAATATTACTGATAAAATGATCCCTAATTTTATCGTATGAGAGCCTCGAACTGATATATTAACTTTGCTCTACTGACAATCACACTGGTGCTCATCCTGAAGGAAATGATCAGATCACTGGGAATTGAGAGAAAATCTACATCTACTAAAACGCGATGAGTTTTCTGAAGTTTTTTGGGAAAGCGATTTTAATAGGGACATAGAGGAGCCCCGTTTGAGTTGTATTCAATCACATGTGGCAAGTCTATGTGACATCTTACAAATACACACATCTTATAATCTTGTTTTGGCAAAAAAGAAAGTTTGGCTTGCACTCATTATCATGAAAAAAATTAGAGGTTACCTGAACTTCTACTGGAAACGAGTAGTAAGCAGCAAGAAATCGAACACATTTATGTTTTCTGAAGTACCTTCTATGAAGTTAACTCTAGAAGGTAATTTGAGGAATTACCTGAGCGAGGAGCATGTCATGTATTTTATTCATCTAAATAAATCTCACTGAATAGTCTCCAAATGAATGAATGAAGTGAATTATTTATGTAAAGTGTTTACTTCTGTCTCCATCCAGTTCTCTTAAAATCAGCTATTTTTACTGCCTGCACCTAACGATATCTGCTACATTAATTTTTGTGAATGAATAAAAGTGGAAATTACTGTCAGATGTGCTTGATCAGCTCTTTTCTTCTAAAATGAAAATGCTAATTCTCTGTGCAAAAAGATCTTAATTGTGCATTCACATCACAGCAATGCTCTTCCCTGACGCCACAGTCCCCTGATGCTATTGAAATAAATGCACACCATTCATGGTACCCAAGCCCGGGCTCCTGTAGTCGGCAATGTCACGTGTGTTAATACTATAGAAAAAGAAAGTTTATGAAGATAGATATGCTGTGTTTCCCCCAAAGAGGCATTACTGCTTTAAAGGCATAAGTAGAATTTTACTGTATGTCTCCAGGTCATCTGAGTTATCACCTAAATAGATTTAACCATTAGTGGCTGCCTGAATTATAGCTTCTTCAGGGGTTATCTGCAATTTGTTTAATGTTTGAGAACAATTAACAGAACTGCACTGTGCTAGGTCATAATTGTAGCTCTGAGAAAGATATTTAACAGATCATAGATTTTCAAACACTTTTCTTGTTCTAAAATAAGCTTAGCAAAAAGGTCTTACTGTAGATGCAGCATCTAAAAATTTTAGGCAAGATGTATTTAAAAGTCAATTAAACTACAAAAAAGGGGCACCTGGGTGACTCAGTCAGTGATTCGTCTGCCTTCAGCTCAGGTCAGGATCTCAGGGTCCTGGGATCCAGCCCTGAGTCAGGCTCCCTGCTTGGCTGCAACGTGCTTCTCCCTCTCCAGTTCCCCCTGCTTGTGTTCTCTCTCTCTCTCTCTCTCTCTCTCTCTCTCTCATTCTCTCTCTCTCTCCCTCTCTGTTAAATAAATAAATAACATCTTTTTAAAAAAATCCACAAGATAATAAAAAGCACATTTTTTTTATAACTCAATGTTCAGAGTAGTCTTTTAATTTGTGCAAAGCAGGGATCCCTGGGTGGCACAGCGGTTTGGCGCCTGCCTTTGGCCCAGGGCACGATCCTGGAGACCCGGGATTGAATCCCACATCGGGCTCCCGGTGCATGGAGCCTGCTTCTCCCTCTGCCTGTGTCTCTGCCTCTCTGTCTCTCTGTCTCTCTCTCTCTGTGACTATCATAAATCAATAAAAATTAAAAAAAATTAAAAAAAAAATAAATAATTTGTGCAAAGCAACTTTATATACATGGAGTTTTCAAGCATGTGACTGTATAATGGCGTTCACGATGCCCAATGAAAGGGGCGCAGATAGGGGCAGCCCGGGGGGCTCAGCGGTTTAGCACCTGCCTTCCACCCAGGGCATGATCCTGGAGCCTGAGGAGTGAGTTCCACGTCGGGTTCCCTGCAGGGAGCCTGCTTCTCCCTCTGCCTCTCTCTCTCTCTCTCTCTCTGTGTCTCTCATGAATAAATAAATAAAATCTTTTAAAATATATATTTTTAAAAAGGGGGCACAAATAGAATTTGGGATTGGTCATGTTGGGACTATCTTAGCTTATAGGAAATTGGGGAGACACTGAGTGCTTACCACTTTGTTTTTGTGAAGGAAATGGAGACTGAGAGATAAGACTAGAAATGGAGTAGAATTTACCAAAAAGGAACATGAGATGTATGTTGTGCATAGACCTCGAGAGGAGACGCCTTCTCAAACGGGGCTGCAGGAAGAATCGACAGCTGGTGCACTCTCCGTTGTGACTTACAGGTACGCAGGTGGATTCTTGGGGTTAGGGGCAGCATCTTGGGCAGGACTACCATTGGCCCTAAGCAGCTCTTGCATTTTTATTACAGCAGTGTTTATTTGGGTCACAGAAATTATTCTGCATCTTAAAATGAGTATGACATATGAAGTAAATAAGAAAAATAAATGACTTGGATTAATGTTGCTATTTTAATCGAACATCTAACTGACAAAGTCTTCCGTCACTGGCACATTTGTTAATTTGGCACTAGGCCTCCATGACAAGAGGGAAGGTAAATTCCCTGTTATATGAGATATCCATGCTTTTTCTCTAATTAACTATGGAGAAATAAATTATTATGTAAGGTATGCAGCAGTGAGTCTTGTCACTTTATCTCACAGATGACCAAACATTTTGAAAACTAAATTATATGTTAATAAGTATAGATATTTTTAAAAGGAATGTTATAATAGATTGTTGCACCTGTTAATCAAACACCAGGAAATTGACATTTGTCCACCAAGGAAATATCTTGCTTTATGGAGCTATGTAACATTGTGCAGAAAACAAAATGTTGTCTTGATGAAGAAATGAAAATTAATGTTTTCATACCCTAAATTGTTAGCCTACTTTTTATCTACAGTTTTTGATGATATTTAAAGCATCACTGACAGTTATGTTTCACTATGTTATTATACAAACAATGGTAAGCCAACTTTCTGTTCTTTCGTAGATTTTTAGATTAATGAAATTATAGCTTAGCATTTATTATAGTTCCATATTCCCTATGACAATAAAGCAAACTAGTAAAGTTTTTTACTTCAAAACAATCAATTCAAATGATTGAAAGTCAACAGAAAAGTCTAGATAGAATGTGCAACTCAAATTTTAAGTACTGCAGCAGAATCAATACCAGTATAACCTCTGGTCTGCATCAGATCATTACTAAAATTGAAAAAAGCTAATATGCAAATGGATGAACTATTCAGTGTTTAATACCGCCTTATCTGAGTATTTTATTTTCTGATGTGTGTTTTTGCCAGTTCCTTAATATATTTACATAGGAGAACTTTTTTTCATGAATTAAATTGTAAAACTCCTTAGGGACATTATGTTAAAAAATATCGAGCAGTGTTAGTACCTGTCAGTATAAGAGTTCAACCTGCAAGAACAATAAGATTTCAAATGCTGTGAATTATTCTAATAATGCCAACCATTGTCCGACAACCCTCAAATTTTCCTAAAGTTAAAATTTTTATTGATAATAATAAGAATTAACTTTTAAAAAACATTATTTTTGTTTCTTTATATTTTAAATATTTGCATTTTCCATAGTAAGTAAGTTTACAGGTTTTGGTAACAAAGTCATATACTTATGTATGGCAGGATTTACATTCTTCTATACAAAGAAGGGACCCATGGTGACTTTGGATTGAGACCCAACTTTATTAGTCTACCCCTGGTAAAGCTAAAAGACAGGGAAACAAGGTAGGAATGGGGTGGAGGGTAAGAGAATGAAAGAGAGAAAGCATGGAGATATAAGGGGCGAGAAGGAGATGTGAGGGCATTGTCTTGACTTTTAATGATTTGGATGATAAGTGTCCCTTCTGGAGAGCACTCTGTCCTTGCTCTGACACATCTAATCCCTTGAGCATCTTCATGTAAACCCATGAGCAATGGGTATTATCTTCCAAAAAATGTTGTTCACTTTTATAACAACTAGGGATGTGTTTTTTCTCTCCCAACACCTGCATTAAATGACAAGGTTAGGTTTGTTTGTTTTTGTTTGTTTTCCAAAAGGTAACGGCTTTCCCATAATACCCAATTAGAACATTATTCCAAATCTTTAGAATGTGTTATTTTTGTGAGACAAGTTGTGCCTATTAGAGATAGTTGAAACAATTTCTCCCAAATGGCTCTTATCTAAACGGATTCCTATTCCACATTATTTGCCAAAATAACTAAAATTTAGTTCTATTTTCAAAACCATCTCTTCAGAGACCAATCTTACCATTGTAATAAACAAAACAATGTATTTACTGAATACAAATAATGTATTTACTCAACTTCCATGAAGAGGTTTGTTTTTTTTAAGTTGTATTTTTATTTATTTATGATAGACATAGAGAAAGAGAGAGAGGCAGAGACACAGGCAGAGGGAGAAGCAGGCTCCATGCCGGAGCTGGACGCCGGACTCCATCCCGGGACTCCAGGACTGCACCCTGGGCCAAAGGCAGGCACCAAACCGCTGAGCCACCCAGGGATCCCCTCATGAAGAGGTTTAAAATGAAAACCAAACACACCCTGAATTAGACCATTATTTTCTTTGTTTTCCTTATCAACGAATATATTGAAATGTTCAATACATTTCATGTGTTTTTGGAATTGCAGATTTTTCAAATTTTCTCCTTAAATTAGCTATACTATTTAAGAATTATTTAAAATTGAATCCAGGGATCCCTTGGTGGTGCAGCGGTTTGGCGCCTGCCTTTGGCCCAGGGCGCGATCCTGGAGACCTGGGATCGAATCCCACATCAGGCTCCCGGTGCATGGAGCCTGCTTCTCCCTCTGCCTTGTCTCTGCCTCTCTCTCTCTCTCTGTGACTATCATAAATAAATAAAAATTTTAAAAAATTGAATCCAGCAAATAGTTGATGTGGAAGGATCAAAAAGAATAAAAACACTAAACTTCTTAGCGCTCTGATGACTGACCCAAATTTTATTTCAGTTGAAGATGATTCTTTTCATAGTATTTTCTTAAATTTTGTCCTTCCTTCCCTTCCTTCATTTTGTTAACCAGATTTTTAAAAATTTCTCTGTGAATATTATTGTTTTGAGGTAGTTTGCTGTAAACGGCTTCAAAGTACTTAAGTAAAAATGCTATAAATATACAAAAATGACTGAAACTGGAAAAAATGGTTGGATTATGAGTTTTTCGATTAGTGCCTCATTGGTGGCACTTTGTACTTTAGCTTTCCATACTCAAATAGGGTTGTGGGTTGTTACATGACACCCCTGTGTTTCATGCACTGTATGTGTCATAAAAGTTTGCTCTTTCTTTTAACTGCCCCCCAACCCCACCCCACATCACCTTAGTGGCAAAATGAGAGAGGCTTAAGAATGGACATAAATAGGGCGCCTGGCTGGCTCAGTCAGTGGAACATGTGACTATTGATTTCAGGGTTGTGAGTTCAAGCCCCATATGGAGTGTACATATTGAGTGTAGATATTACTTAAAAATAAAAATCTTTTACTTTATTGGCTCAGTTGGTTAAGTGTCTAATTTTCAATTTCAGCTCAGATCATGATCTCAGGGTTGTGAGATCAAGCCCTGCATCTGGGTCCATGCTGAGCTGGGAGTCTGCATAAGATTCTCTCTCTTCCTGTCCCTCTATTCTTCCCCCTAGCTCACATTCTTAATCTCTCTCTCTCTCTCTTTCTCTCTCTCTCAAAAAAAAAAAAAAAAAAGGACGGCTGGGTGGCTCAGTGGTGGCTCAGTGGTTGAGCGTCAGCTCAGGGCATGATCCTGGGGTTCTGGGATCCAGTCCTGCATCGCACTCTCTGCAGGGAGCCTGCTTCTCCCTATGACTATGTCTCTGCCTCTCTCTGTATCTCTCATGAATAAATAAATAAAAATCTTTTTTAAAAAATAAAAAATAATCTTAAAAAAAAAGAATGCACATAAATAATTTGTCTCTCTAGGACTTGAAGGAAAAACTTCAGTCTACATACTTCTGAAATCTGGGAAAATGTCAAAACACCACTTGCCTTACTCATTTGTTTTTCAAGGCACATGTGAAGACAGCTGCCCTCCTACACTAGAACGCTGTTCAGAGCTGGAGGGTCTTTACAGGAGTAGTAATTAGACTATATATTTGGGTAAGAAAATAAACATCTATAACATTATTCTCTAATACATTTGGTGTTTTCAAGGTATTATTAATGCAGAAGTCTCTCACTGTATATTTTTCTCATAAAGTAGTATTTTAAGTTCTCACTAATAAATGAGTGATGATTCCTAGAAGAGATATTTTATAGTTTTCCAAAATAGTGTAGGGAAACCATTTAACCACCAAATGCATTATACAGTCATTACATTCTATAAATTCAGAGTTAAGATGATTTTTAGGAATACTTATTTAAGATTTTCTTGTCATGACATTTTATGTTCAACAAGGTAATATTTTACCTTGATGATTTCAGTGACTTACAGCCACGTTTACTAGTGACTTACGAAGACTTCCTTGGATAGCTTCCAAGTTTTCTTTTTCCTAGCTAAAAATATCTTTAATTCATTTCGGTTATGATCATAGTTTATGTGAATTCCATATATAGTGTTCTGACTTTCCTATATCAGGATTTTGTTTCAGCTACTAATAACAAAGCCTGACATCAGAGTTCGGGACTCATGGGGACTCACTCCCTCACACTAAAGGACCATGGAAGTCATCTGTCCATGGCTTGGAAAAAAGCTCTGCAAATATGATAGGCTCTGATGTACTTGAATCTTCCATCTGTACCTCACCTCCAGCAGTCAGAACGCCTCACGTACCAGGACAGCAGCTAAAACAACAACCCTCCTGCTCTCACATCAACATTCCTGGCAGAAGGAACGTTGCTGTCAGCATATTCCTTCATGTGGACACCACAGCAAATGAGATAAAGATAAATATTTATAATGAAAATGAGCACAATGTGGAAAACAGATTTTATTTCCTAAAGTTCTTAAAAGATTCATTAAAGATAGATTTGAAGAATGCTAAAGTTCCCAAAAAATAATTTCACTTTGAGGCAGATCATTTTCCAGATTTTGGTTTGTAAACCCGTATAGAATATAGTGGTTTCACAAATCACTCTTTTGGTATTTTTAAAACCTCCCCTCCCTACCACACATACATCCTTTTTTTAAGAAATGCCAGCCCTCATATGTCAGTGCCACCAAAAATGGTAAAGAACTAAGGATGGTCTACAGCATCAATGAGAGGGACTTGCACACTCTTTTGTTTACAGCCTATTGATTATATTCAACAATAAGATAGTAAATCACCAGTGATTTATAATACATTCAGGTCATTAACAGTGTCACATGTCTACCAACCCTAGCAAATTGATTTATTCCAAAAGTTGCATATTTATTCATAAGATTTATTAAAATATTTATACCTATCTATATGTAGGGTATAAAGTTTATAGTGATTGGACTATTAAATAGTTATAAAGTGTCAACAACTCATAGAAATTAATTTTCTTTAATGGCTGTTGATTTCCCAATAAAGGCTTATGATGCACTTCAGAGTCTTAGTGAAATACGAAGTGCTTAAAATGGATATTTCTGTAGTGGAGGTAATAATGTTCTCAGCAGCAACGTTGTAAATTACTCGTGATTTGCAAGCATGTTTCTCCCCTCATGCTTCTGCCACAAATACATTATTAATGCATTAAATCTGCTATTAAAATAAAGTGACTAAATCACCAAAACAGTACTATCCACTTCCGTTATCCTTCCCATTGAATATTTTGTATACCAAGAAAGTTAAATTAACTCTCTGAGACTCATGGAACCCATTGCCAAAATGTTTTTTGTGTGTGTGTATTATAGTGAAAATGGCATGATATTAAATTTGTGTCTTGTTTATTATGTAAGTCTCGGGTTTTCTGAAGATTCTGAGTTGCCTATGGCTTCCTTGAGCCATTCAAAATCCATAACTCTACTCAATATTTTCTTCATAAATTTACTGAGAAAAAGATCTGAGAATTATCTTCTCGATCCAGTTTGAGATTTTAGTGCTTTGAAAATGTATCTTAGTGAAGCTGTCAAATCCAAAGAATTCTGCTCCTTGGATTGTCTGGCCTATCAGCAAATTCTGTTTCACTGGATGTATTTTCAAGTGTGTTTAATCTGAATTGCATCATTCATTCAGTCAGTTACCAAGTATTGACTTCATATCTGCGACATGCAAGGCACAACTTTTACATCTAAACGAGGTCTTCAGCTGATGTCTTACTGTCTTGTGGAATATTTTCTCCTAAATTAGGTATGTTGTATTGGTCTGGATTGTTATGATAAGCCCCACATCATCCAGGCTGATCTACACCTTTACCCCCTAATGACTTTACAGACATCTCTAGGGCAAACACCTCCATTCCTCATAACCTTTGAGTCCAGAAACTGCCAGCATGCCATAGGTATCTTAGCTTCCTCTGAAACAAGTTTATCCAACTATATATTACATTTGCTACTATCAGGACATAAATTCATATGTAAAGCTTTAAGTTCTGAAAATTATCATAATAATTTTTAAAATAAATTGTATTCCTTAATTCATGGTGTCCTGAAGGTCTTCATATAATCTAATATTACATGGAAACCAGTGCTTGTTGAGTGTATGCTTTAGATATTTCTACTCACCAATAGCCAACAGTGTTCTGACAAGACCAATACACTCTCCGGTGGAGGGAGGAGAACACAGACTTTAAGTGCTGGACCATAACTTGCCATATTCCCTGACTTCTTAAACAACTTTGTCTTTGGCACTTGTCATATCGAATGAAAATACTTGACATTAATTACACTTTTGTGATCTGTAACTACTCTTGTTGGAAAAAGGCAAGCTCTTCAGAGGATGATATGGCACCAAGAAAATCCACAAGATCAGCTCATCTTCCCAGTGCTGTCAACTCAAGTTCTATTTCCTGTGGGCAATTGTTAAAAGGGGCCTCATTGTCATTTTGGTACAAAGATGCTGAAAGACTTGTCTCATTGCACAGGAAGTAGCAGAAATGAAATGACATGTTTTCTTCAAGTCATTTTTAACGTTCTCCTCCAGGAGCTTACTGGCACCTCTGTGTTTTCACGGCATCCTTAACAGACCCCCCATTGGGGTATCCTGCTGTGATTATTTGGGTTGGCATCTATCCCTCAACCAAGGTGATTTTGTCATTTTCTTTCAAGGGACTATTATATATTCTTATTTACATTTCCAGAACTTAGTATAATGTTTAGCATATAAAAAGTGATCCACACATATGTAACAAATAAATGTAAAGTCATCATTACATAGTATATTTATGTGCCTGGTTTTAACTGATTTGTTCATTGTCATTTCTAATTTAGTTTAGGTAAATTGATATGTCTTATTAATCTAGAATTGATGCAAATCTGTGCTCTTATGGTCATATTTGGTGTGCAGTTCAATTCATGTAGTAGCTGAGAATAGATACTTCTGGGTTTCTGCTTACGTGCAACTCTGCAGCCCAGCAACTCTGCACACTTGAGCTTCCATTTGTGTCTAAAAGTCTTCAAAGAAGAGATGCAGGCTAGATAAATTTTAGTGTGGCACTCTTATTTCCTTTAAATCCTTGGCTTAGTGAGAGGGGTTGTTTTGTTGTTTTGTTTGTTTGTTTTATACTGTTGGTTAAATGCAAGAATGGGCATGGAGTTCTAGGAAATGTTTTTCAGTGTACACCGTGAACTATTGCCTGGCACTAATAGCTTTATTAACATTGGACCACGTTTGCTTCTAGAATTAACATTACTTTGTCATTATGGAGTGTCCTTTTAATATCTTATGGATTCCATTTTAAAGTTTTTAAGGATTCTTGTCTTTATATTCATAAACTGCTCTATAGCTTTCCATCTTATAAAAATTCAGACTTCAGTGCTAGCTTATATTAGTCTGGAGGAGCTAGAGTATGTTGAAACAATGAGTAAACCCCTAGTGTCGGTAGCTTAACCGAGAACAGTTGATTTTTTTTTAAATATTATTTATTTATTTATTTATTTATTTATTTACTTATTTATTTGAGAGAGAGAGAGAGCATGAGTGGGAGGAGCAGAGAGAGAGGGAGAGAGAATCTGAAGTAGACTGCCCTCAGCTTGGAGCCTAAAGTGGGGCTCAAGCTCATGACCCTGAGATCATGACCTGACCCAAAAACCAAGCACTTGGTGCCCCAGAAGGGTCAATTTTTAGCTTAAGGTACAGAGGCAAAGCTGTTGAGCCAGGTGCTCCACTCCACAGGATCACTCAGGGACTTTAACCCAAAGAATCATTCATCTTCACCATTTTCTGGCCACAACGTCTGGAACGTGAGACCTTTGCCATCACTGAAGCAGAGAGTGAGTGGAGATCTCATACTGGCTGAGGCCATGCCAGCCGAGGCAGTCAAATGTATGTGTTGCAGCTCAGTGACTAAAAGTAGATACGTGGCTCAGCAACAGGCTGTGTTGTGTAGCCCTTCTTGTGCTTCAATGCAAAATTACATATCAATCAGCCATAGCAGTATTTAACATATTTCAATATTTGGCATGTTGTAGAAGAGTTACAATACTTTAGGGCACCCACTTCCTAGGATTTCTTTGAGGATGAAGTAAGTTAATATGAGTAAAGCAAATAGGGTCAGACACATAGTAAGCACTATAACCTGTCCACTTTTATAATTATTAAGCTAATTAGTAGTAATAATAGTAGTGGTGGGAGTGGCTGAGATAGTAGCAGTAGTCATATTTGCAATAGTGGTAATATTGGTCATAGCAGCAGTAACAACAGTAATAGTTGTAGTAATAGTACTAGCATGAGTAAGAGAAGCAGTAGTGCCAGTACCAGCAGTAATAATAGGAGCAGCAGCAGTAGTTGATGTATTAGCAATAGTGGGAATAGTAGTAGGAGCTAGTAAAAGCAGAACAGTAGTAATTGCAGTAAATAATTACTAGGTTAATAGAAGCAGAAGTAAAAGCAGCAGTAGAAGTAGTAG
Organism: Canis lupus baileyi; assembly: GCF_048164855.1. Lineage (NCBI taxonomy): Eukaryota > Metazoa > Chordata > Mammalia > Carnivora > Canidae > Canis > Canis lupus. Next base: position 6,881,254 of record NC_132868.1, on the reverse strand, counting down.
TAGCATAGTAGCAGCGATGGTGGTGCTAGTAGCAGTAGTAGTAACAGCAGCAGTTGGTGGTAGCAGGGGAGCCCTAGTGATTGTAGTAACAGTCATAGTGTTTTTGCTATGACTTCTCTAGATGTGGTCATTTTGTATGAAACTGCTTCCATTCCCTTAACCTCTTAAATCTGTAGAGTGATTTCCTTATTGATTTGGGTTTGGGGAGATTATCACATTTCTGTCTTGGTCTCTTGTTTTCTTCTGGGATCCCAAGTATATGTAAGTCAGACCTTTCGGCTCAACCCCTCACTTGGAAGCTCTAGACATTCTCTGGTTTGGCAGAAGTTTTAGCCTATCCTGCAGTAGACAGCTGGGGTAGAACAAAACATTTCATCCCAATGTAGATCTGAGCTGTCAAACTCAACCCTTGAGTTTCAACTCGGGTTGAAATTCTGAAACCTCTCCTGACCTCTGATTCTCCACTGTTTCTCCTGCATAGCCCTCCCTCCCCACCAAGACCAAACTTACAGGGTTATGGTAGTGCCAGAGTGCCAAACCCACCTTAGGTGCTCAGCTCTGATTTTTAAAAAATTTTATTTTATTTTATTTATTTATGATAGTCACAGAGAGAGAGAGAGAGGCGCAGAGACACAGGCAGAGGGAGAAGCAGGCTCCATGCACCGGGAGCCCGATGTGGGATTCGATCCTGGGTCTCCAGGATCGCGCCCTGGGCCAAAGGCAGGTGCCAAACAGCTGCGCCACCCAAGGATCCCTCAGCTCTGATTTCTATCTCCCATGCCCTGGAAATCTACCAAAAGCTACACCCTAATGTTTGGTTTTTGTCTACCTAGTTCCTCATGCACTGCACCTGCGCAGTGAAAGAATTTTGCAAATGCTTAGAGGGGCATGCAGCAAAGTATGAGCTTACCCCTTAGCACTTTTCTCTCTAGCATTTTGTCCTGTTTAACATGAATTGTCTACCCTTTTGGTTACAATTATGTCTTTGACATAAAATCCTGAAAAAGTAATTGCTGTGTAACAAGTCTTAAAATTTTTTTTTTTTACAAGTCTTAACATTAACGAAACTTTTGACATGTGTTGCTAAATTGTTCTTCCCAAAGACTGAATCAACCCATTCTCTTACCAGAATGTATGGCATAAAGTATATTTACTTGTAAAGGGATTATTTACTAGGGTCTCTTGCATTGATATAGGTGATAAATGAAGATGAACAAAATTGAAGGAGTGGTTTTATACGTAATAAAATTCCTCTATAAGTAAGAGGGGAAATGTAGTGGCGGAAAATTCTTTTTAGCCTAATAAGTGAAAATAAACTAATGGCTCTTCCTTGGTGAATTCTGAGCACCAGATAGGGATGACTATAAATTGAGCATTAGACAGTATATCAAAAGCTTAATGTTACAGAGAATTTATAATATCACTCAACTGTGAGAAGAGATAAGTCTTTGCCCTTCCTCCTCCCCATTGGTATATATTTTCCTATCAAGGCATAAATAATAGTTTATGTGTTTTAATAGACTTGAAATGATTTGAGGTCTGGGGCTCTACCACTTGCTGTTTGCATGTAATGGTGCCTGGTATGTGGTGGGCACTTAATGAAAGCATGTTGAATGCATCTTTCCTGCTTTGTGAACTCAGCAACATCAAAAAAATCTTTAACCTTAACTATAACACAAGATTTGCCTTTTTCTAAGTATCTTTGGTGAGGAGCAAATAAGTTCCTCTTCTGTTGCTCAAAACACTTTATCAGTGCCTCCTCATGGGTCAACACTGATGAAAGAAAATCCTACAATTTATGAGCTCAATTATCTCGTTGGATGTACTTTGTTATATTTTTTAAATTTCAGAATCTTTTCTTGATAGTGCAGCTCATATCCAAAACAGAAGGTATTGTTATTTTTACAGTATTACACCTAAGACTTAAGAAACTCTGGTCCTTTCATGATGTGTGCCCTCTTGCTCCAGGGTCTGGAATGTGTGGACACGGGGACCCAAACCACACGCACCCCCTACAGTGGAGTCCCCTCGTCTAAAGAAGTCTTTACAACCATTTTATTCACATCTCTTAGTTGAGATTCTCCTTGTACCACAGTGAAAGCCTTGTCGCCCCTTTCACCCACTGGATTAAATAGGTCTGCGGAGCTTCGGGCACATCTTCCCACATGTTCTCTCCAAGCATATGTTTTACAGAGCAATGGAGCCCTTAAAACTTTTAAATTATAGCATTTAATATTCTTGTGACAGTTATGATTTTAAAGGGCCTCGGCATCACTTTTTTATTAGACTAGAACTCTTTAAAACAACTTAATGTTCCAAAGGATAAAATGTCTTCCAAAATATAGGCATTTTGCAGGATTAAGGTCAAATAATGGTAAGCCTTAAAGAGATAGTCCTTTGCAAAGTAACTCAATGATGTTGGAGATTGATGGCTTCTGCCTCAGCGATTTGGTCCTTTGCTAAACCAGGTGAAATTTAATTATCCCTGGAAGGTATTTTACCATTTCAACTTAAAAAGTAAAATGGGGCACCTTTAGCAAAAATATTTTTGAACCTGTTAAATGCAAAGCTATGAACTATAGAGAGTACATGGAATAGAAAGAAGTCAAAGAGGTATAGATCTGGAACATACTGAATGGATCAAAAAGAGTTACCAAGAATATTAACGTATTCTCTGAGAAGCTGAGCGTAGCTGTCCAAGTGACTGAAATTTGTTAATTTTATGTGAGTAGATAACATTTTCTTTTATTAACTTTAGTTATGCACAATATACACATTTTACTATTTAAACTTTAATTCTTAGTATGAAGTCTCAGTGCCTGAGTAATGATGGATAATTAGAACAGATCCATAATGACTATCTCTCATTTAGTTTTTTATGAAAGCCTCATCTTTCATTAATTTATTTATACTACGACTATGTGTGTTTTACTTTTATGAACCATTTGGAAATATATTTTTAATATCATGTCCTTCTCTCTGACTACTTCAGTGCATGTTTTATGAGAATAAAATGTTCTCATCCATAACCATAGTAGAGTTAGCAACTTCAAAAAAGATCATGTTTACTTAATTTCATCAAATTTACATTCCATGTTCTAATTCCTTCATTTTCTCCAACAGTATCATTTTTAATATTCTGTTTTTCCCTGGTACAGATCTAGTCTATGACTATTAATTGCTTTTGTCACTTCTCTTTTGACTCTTTTACTTTTTCAGATCATTATTATCTCTTGATTGATATTTGGAATGCAAGCCAGGTATTTTAGGAATTTTTCTCAATCTGAGTTTATCTGAAAGGTAGTTGTAACCTGAGTCAGTTTATGCATGACCAGCTGGATCAGACATGATGGTATGCCCACAAAACATTGTCCACACTCACACTGGTAATCTGAATTTGGACTGTCTGGTTAAGATCTTATCTATTTTCTCCACTGTATAATTAACTGTTGTCCCTTTGCTATTTCCACAGTGAGAAGTCTGGCTTATAATAACATTATCACACTTATGCATTTGCTCAATTCTACAACATACACAAAATAATTTCGGGATCATTGTACCTGTAAACCACAAAAAAACAAACCTAATAATAAAGAAACAAGATTTGCTTGCATGTGATTCAGGTGATGAGAAATTTTGGTTATCACATGTTGGGTCACATTTTAAAGTAGTTCTGATGATCTCCCCTTATTAAAAACTGATACGAGCTTTAAGATATAGATTCTATATGCTAGTTTTCTTTACCATTCATTTGTGTTACTTATTTCTACAGTATTTCATCTTATTGCACTGCATATATCTTTGTAAACTGATGAATTGGTTGGCTGCCTGTGTGTAACAAATCGCACACACACACACACATACACGCATGCACATATTCATATATATAATAAGAACCACTTAAAACAAGAACAATCATTGATTTGACTCATGATTCTGTGAGTAACCAATTTAGACTTGGCTCATTCTGGTGGTTCTGCTGCTCTTTGCTGAACTGGCTCACACACATCTGTGTTCAGCTATAGAGGTGGCTAGGTTCTGGCTGGACCAGATGATCTCATTTGTACGCTTGATAGTCGGCTGTTGGTTGGCCAATAAAAGGTGATTGGGGCATGTGTTTTTCTCATCCAGAGGTGAGTTAGAGGCTGTTTACCTATGGAAGTGGCGATTTCCATAAGAGTGAGTAGAGTGCAAGGTCTCTTGAGGCCTGGGTTTGGAACTGACTCACCTTCAGTCTACCAAATTCCATTCACCAAAGTATGCCATAAGACCAGGGCAGATTTAAGAGGTAGAGAAGTGGAGCCCACCTCTTGAAGAAGAATTTGGAATGTTACATTGGAGAGTTCATGCATACAGAGAGACATGAAGAATTTTGGACAATTTCACAATATGCCACAGGTTCCTTAAGTCTTCTCAGGAAAGGATAGAGTTAACAACAAAAACAAACAAAAAGAAGCAAAAAGGAAGTTATGTATACTAATGTAAATACATTAGTGGTTATGAAAATGGATATAAAAATCCACATGTGAATTATGGGTTATTTGGCTTTTTGATGTTTTTAGTTTGTCACTGCTTCATCTCCTAGTTATTTAACACAAATATCAAAGTGGCTCATATCTTCTAAGAGAGTCTATCTGAGGATTGAGGGCCCAAGGAAAGATTATATTTTAACTCTGATATTATCTAAATGTAAATGATCCAAATAAAATGTCATTATTTTATCTGTGTGAGCATTTAAAAGCTCTTTTAGTGATTATTGCATGAGATAAGTATATAGGTTTTTTTTTTCATTGCTGATGATCTGGTTTCAGATCCTCTGTGATGTCCTTCACCTTTTTTTTTCTTTAAGATTTTATTTATTTATTCATGGGAGACACACACACACACACACAGAGAGAGAGAGAGAGAGGCAAAGACACAGGCAGAGGGAGAAGCAGGCTCCATGCAGGGAGCCCGACGTGGGACTCGATCCCGGGGCCTCAGGATCACGCCCTGGGCTGAAGGCAGGTGCTAAACCGCTGGGCCACCAGGGCTGCCCAATGTTCTTCACCTTTGATGGTGTTTCTCTCTCTCTCTCTCTCTCTCTCTCTTTCTCTCTTTGTCTGTCTCTCTGAAGCAATTCACAGGTAAGATAGATAAACAAGGCCAAACACTGAGAGGGAATGGAGTTTTCAAGTGTTCATTTCAAATATTTGACTTAGTAGCTCGGAAACTGTAGAACACTCTTTTTTTTTCCCTTCAGCTTTATTGATATATATTTGATACATAATATTGTGTAAGTTTAAATTATACAATGTGATGATTTGATACACAAACATGCTGCAAAGTGATTACCATAATATGGTTGGTTAACATCTCTATCACATCACATAATTACCATTTTTGCATGAAGTAAGGACATATAAGGTCAACTTTCTTGGCAACTTTCAAGTATACAGAATTGTGGACTATAGACACCATGTTGAACATTAGATTCCCCAGAAGTTACTCATCTTACAACTGGAAGTTTGTACTGTTTGGCCAACATCTCTCCATTTCTCCAACCTCCCACCCTGGCAAATAACTTCTAGCCTCTGTTCCTACAGAGTTCTGCTTTTTTAGATTCCACATAAAGTAAGACTATACAGTATTTGTTTTTCTTCATCTGGCTTATTCTGCTTAGCATAATGCCCTCAAGTTCTCTCTATGTTGTTGCAAATGGCAAGATTTCCTTCTTTTTTATGGCTGAATAATATACTTCCACTACACACACACACACACACACATACACACCTCTCTATATATGAACATATACATACAACATTTTCTTTATCCATTCATCCATCCATGGATGCGTAGGTTATTTCCATGTCTTGGCTTTATGAATAATGTTGCAATGAACATAGGAGTACAGGTATTTTTCCAACATAGTATTTCCTATCCTTCAGACATATATCCAGAAATGGTATTGATGGATCATATGGTAGTTCTATTTTTAATTTTTGGAGGAAGCTTATGGAATACTTTTGAAACCTGAATATATCTCTTATATACACATTAGATTTTCCCATGGTTCCTCATCTTATTCCATGTTTTCTCCACTGAAGTTTGAGATATCATTAAATGCTTATAAATATAAAATGATTTTTCTACTTAAATTGGTAAACAATCATTTAATTCTCCTAGTTAAGAATTTATTAAAGATGGTGATAAGTACAAACAGGTACAGTGGATACCATTGGTCAATGCAAGTTTGTTTTTAAACCCAGATACTTCCTAATTCTTCTAATTTCCTGGGCTGAGTATTGGTTAGTCACCAACTGAAAATTACATATAAATATATTTCTTTGGAGGATACCTGGATGGCTCAGTGGTTGAGCGTCTGCCTTTGGCTCAGGGCATGATCCTGGTCCTGGGATCCAGTCCCACATCGGGCTCCCTTCATGGAGTCTGCTTCTCTAAGTCTCTGCCTCTCTCTGTGTGTCTCTCATGAATAAACAAATAAAATCTTAAAACATATATTTCTTTGTTTAATATGCTAATTGCAGCCAGTTTTCTGTTTGTAAGCTTATTTATAAAATTTAAAAGACCAAGTGCTTTTAAAAGGAAATTTTCTTGGAAATGTTCCATATTTGGAGATAATGGCATCTGTAGCAAAACATTATGAATGAGAATTCAAGAGTGAGGGGCTTCTGAACTTTCTACTGGATTTCCATGTCATATTTTAAGTAAGTCACTTATGGTATTAAAACAAATATGACAAGGGGTGCCTAGGGGACTCAGTTGGTTGAGTGTCGGACTCTTGATTTTTGCTCAGGCTCATCTCAGGGCCATGAGATCAACTCCCAAGTCAGGCTCCATGCTCAGCACCAGCATAAGATTCTCTCTCTCCTTCTGCCTCTGCCCTTCCACCTCTGTTCGTGCATGGATGCTCCCTGGCTCTCTCTCTCTCTCAAAAAAAAAAAAAAAAAAGAGAGAAAAAAAAAGAAAATAGTATATATTTTGAAGATAGATACTTCATGTTAAATTTCTAGGAGTTAAAAAGTTGCTCTTCCATTGTTAAAGACTGCAGAGTTGCTATTTGAACATTACTGTTTGGTGATAAGCATATTTTCAGACATTGAACATAACCGCTGTCCTAATGACAACTCACTGAAGTTAGAAACTTTTCTTGATGAATGCTCATTTCCTTACATTGTCTGTATTCCATTAAAATTATCCAGCATACTCGAGATAATGTTTACTATTTCTAAGATAAAATCTTTTTCTGAGGCTGTTTGGAGCATCACTACATACAGTTGTGTTAGTGACATAAAAAATATCAATCTTCAGTACAAAGATATTGATAAATATGTCAGTTCTCTGCTCTGCTTTTACCTCTGATAAAAATCCTATTTTTAAATAAAATACAGTAAAATGAATGTCACTTCACAATATGATTTATAAAATTATGTCATTGCCTGGAATCCTCAGGTTAGACACAGTCCTTCACTCCAAATATAAAATGTCTCAGGCCACCTGAGGGATTGTACCATCGAAGGGATGGCAGTCGTTGCTGCGGTAACGTGTCTGCATAGAAGGACAGGACAGGTTCACGGACATCTGGAGAGAGAGGAGGAGCGGCCTGTTTGTCTTTCACTGACAGTAAGAGGCAGTAATGCTAGATTCTTTTACATTACAGCCACCAGTGCTGGGCCATCCATGAAGTCTATTTGACTGGGTGAGTCATAGCAGCTCCATCGGACTACAGAGACACTTTATAATGACATGGTCATTTCCCAGCGTGTTGCTTTGTATAATGTCATCGATTTGAATTCTTGTGGGTCTGTATTTCACTAGCCAAGTCCAAGTTCCTCTTCTTTGGTAGAACAGGTGTCTGGCATCCCAAGGCATCTAACACCCGCAGGCACCTATTGTGTTTCTGATTAGTGTGGAAAGGGTAGTAGGTATTTACACATATATATCATGTGACTATTTTACAGATTTCATGGTCACTAGTGCGTGCATTTGGAAGTGAAATGTTGCAGTTGAATGCTCTTCTAGGCCACTGCTACATATAGGCGCTTGGAGAATATTTGAGGGCTCAATTTAATATGTTTATATACCCTTCACATATTTCCCAAAGAAATGTGTATTAACTGATCCTATCAAAAGCTACACTCAAATATCTTACTATAAACTTTCTCCTAAATATTTCCTTAGGTTTGGTTTTGGGGGTGAAGAGTTAATAAAAATGACATTAATTTGTCATTTTCATGTGACTATATCACAGGAAAGCAAAAACAGAGGCACTGAGGGAGGAATGATAGAGAAACCCAGTCAGACCCTCCAAAAAGAGTATTTAGTGAGCAACAGATATAGAAAGATACCTGTCCTTTCTAGCATATGGATAATATAACATGACTAAATTTCTAATAAAGTTCACATGATTAATAAATTTGCTGATTTGTTGATCTAATAAAGTTCACATGATTAATTTGTTGCTAAGTGAAAGTTGGTCAAAAGCAGGAATGCTCATATTATCTTGATTTTTACATACAAAGGTGTTCTAGACAGTTTTAAATATAGTGAAAACATAACCTCTTTGCATAACCAGTGCCAAAAGCATTCCCAGGTTAATTGCTTAAATTAAATAGAGCAAACATAATTCACCCTTCCTTAATGACTTGAGGATGTTTCTGTGAACCTTTGGTTTTGTGATGTCCTGAAAGCTATAGGCTTTTCAAATATGCCCCAGTTCTTATTAGCTTGTATTTACCTCTGCTCCTGAGCTATTTTAGCCCATATTCTAAACCTCACCATCACCAAATTGAATCCTTGAGTTATTGAGGATTTTCTTCCCAAATCATCCTACTGGGCAAGACTTTATCAAATGTAAGGTGATATAATCAATCTTCTCTGTTTGTTTTGTTCCCATCTCATGTGACTGATGCCTACAGCCACTCTCACTGTCAGTAAGATATCATAGTGGAGACATCAAGGGGCAGCTCGAGACTTTAGTCCAGCACTCACAGAAGGGGTCAAGGCTGGAGGTTGGCCTTTAGAAGTCACCAACATGGAGATGGTATTTGATGCCCACACAGGGGTAGCCTTGAATGTCATTGAATAATGTCTTCATTCAGGCTTCTCTAACAGAATACCACAGATTGGGGGGATTAAACAACTAGCATTTGTTTCTCACAGTTCTGAGGCTGCAAGTCCAAAATCTGAGTGCAGCATGGTTCTGGTGAGAGCCCTCCTCCTGGTTCATAGACAGCTGTCTTTTCTATCTATCTTCCCAAGGTTAAGGAGAGCAGAGAAAAAGAGTAAAGTCTCCTGTCTTCCCTTAGAAGGACACAAATCTCATCACAGGGACTCTACCCTCATGATACAATCACCTCCACAGAGACCCACCTCCTGACAGCATCGCAAGAAGTAATGCTTGTGACTTTGCCCTGCTGAGGCACAGCCAGGCAATCCCTGCAATGACTGTTGGTCTCCCAACCGAGGCAGGTGATAAGATGGTGTAAGGGAAGAGATGAGACTGTAAGTCAATTGTACATGCCATCAAGGGGCTTGGGTTTCATTCCCACTATCACAAAAAGGAAGGAGCCCCTTTGATGTCAGTTATAGAATCCACTTAATCTCTTGAAAGTGGTCTGATACCTACAGCAGTTCTCTTGTCCTGTACTCTTTTCATAAAATGAGGGATGCTATATTTGCTTCATAGAGTTTGTATGTGGATTAAGGCAGATATTTTGGTGACAGGTCTAAAAGGGCATTCAGTTGTCTCTCAGCAAACATACCCCCCCACCACCACCACCACTCATGTTTCCAAGTTATTTGAGTAACAACTACACCCGTATGTTTTAAGATAAATCAGTATAATGCATTCCTTTGACTGTGTACTACCCCTACTCAAAATCTCCTATGAATTTGTGAAATCCTGATGGAAAGATATTTTCTTCTTGATCTCCTCTCTACTCTACAGTATGTTTTAGTTTCTGTACCCTCCAGCTCTCGATATTTTGGTTTATCTTTATATCTCTATATTTTTACAACTTGATTTAACAAGGTGCGGCCAACTTTGAGACAACAGACACCACAATAAATGAAGCCCTCCTTTCCAGAAATGCTTAAATGTTTCTGACTTCTCAAAATAATTAATATATAAGAATAGACTGACTCCCCCAGAATAACAACACCCTTTCTTACCTATCAAGCACCTTCAGTTTGTCACAAACCGTCCTGGTTACCTACAATGTGGACACTCTTTTTACACCCATTGTGCACATAAAGAAAGTTTACAGAGGATTAGGAACCAGTTCATAAGCATATGTTTGGGGTGAAGACAGAAATTTAAGTTCATCCAAATCTTGTGTTCTGATCACTGTGCATAGATTCCAGAATACACAAAGATTACATTAAATTAGCATAAAATAAAATAAAAATAAATAAAAGCTCTTGCACTCCTCATTATATTTTGTCCTAAAAGAATGTTTTTTTGGAGTGTTTCAAACATCATATCTGTAATTTGATCTGAACACCCTGATAATACTCAAAAAAATTAGAAGGAAAACCAGAAGAATGGCCTAAGGTTATTCGCATAAACTTGAAGTTATTCTCATAAACTTGCGTAAGAGGCAGATACTCACAAGTAACAGTCACAGACTGTTATCTTGTGCAGCACTTAGAAGTAATTTTTTAACAGCTATTATGATCCATTTCAGACGTATGAAAGTTATCTTGATCTATACTAATTTGGCACTCTAAAGAATGAGGTTTTTTTGTTGTTCTATTTCTGTCCTTTCGCAGCCAGAATAGATTCAGGTTATTTTTCTAACATGAGACCCAATGGGGGGTTAAATTGGTTTTACAACAGTGAGTTCTTAATTGTCTGCATTTTTTTAAAGTGATGTCCTCACTTAAAAGTTTGCTATAAGTTCATTACAAAAGTTTGGATCTTAATGTCAGTTTTCATAAATAGAAGATACAATTTGACTTCCCAGGTGTGTGGGCTGCTTCTACTTCACAATTTAACTCACCAAAAAATAAACATTGTCACCGAAAAATGCCAATCACTGTTGTCTGTTTGCATGGAGGTTTTGGCTCAACCTGCCTACCCTAAGAAACACGTTGGTCTCCATAATGTATCTTTAGAGTGACTTCTCAAAGTCAGAACTCATCCCATAATGTGCTTTTGCTCTGATTGAATGTATTACAGTTTCAATCCAGTTTAATTTTAGCTTTATAATGATTATCATTATATCGTAAAGCCAAATAGCATAGATCATCTTCACTCACACATAGTTCATAATCAAAGAGAAGTAATCATTCTTGATGCAAAAGGATGCACCATATCTCATTTCAGTTCTAACCTTAAATAATCAGCCATGTTGCCTAGTTCATATTTGGATGGTGTAGTCATCCATGTATATGAAATTATGAATGAATGAGCGAATGAATGGATGAGAGAATGAATGAATGGATGGAATAAAAGGAAAGAAAAAAAGCCTACTTCAGTTATACACTGGAGAAGTATCATACTCTGTTTTCTATCTGATGCTCTGTTTTCTATCTGATGACACAGCATAATTCTAGATGTGTGTATATGTGAACATCCATGTGCAAACGTACACAAACCCGAGAGAATGTTATTCCCCAATACATATAGGTACTTGTAATCATTTCCCATATGCTATTTTCTATTTCTCCATCAAATATTTCTACCAGTTTTTATTCTTCTAATAATGGTTTATGCTCCAGTTAAATGCAAATATTGTCTCTACACAGTTCAACTAGGGCTCACTCCTCAGCAGTGTCTGCCATGTTGGAGAATTTACTGGAAAGTAAATGTTATAACCTCCACTGTCACTCTTCTCAGCAGCCACAGTATTCCCCAGTTCATAGTGTGTTTAATCTGGTCCTGCTTTCTATGGACTCAACGTTATTTTTTTTATCCCCTCCGAAACAAGACAAATTATATTCTTAACTTAGTAATGCTTTGCCTTTTGGTTTCTCAGAGTGATCAGGGACAAAGGCCCACATAAATAGAAAAACTAAAAATTTGCAAATCTTATCTCTGTTCCTGGGTAACAGTTTTGCAAAGGAGAAATCACTTGTGATGCTAATAATAGAAACAATTTGTCTCATTAATGAGTGTTGTCATTGACTTCTAGTTGTAATGATTGTTATTAGGGGTGTAGTTTATATTTTGTATGCCTTGAGAGATGGATTTTTGTGAAAACGTTTGGTGTTTTCCACTGGGAAAACTTTGCTTCATTATTCACTAGTGCTTTGATCTCTTTGCTTCGTTATTAAGAATATACATCATGCAAATCTAAAGGTCCCCTCTTTCCCCTCCCTCTGTGTGACTGTGTTTCTCCATCCCTGTCTTTCACCTCTTTCCCTACTTATTCGGACCTTCCAAATGCTTTTCCATCCAATTAACCATAACACTGTGCTCCTGGACTTGAAGTATCCCTGGGGTTGGAATATGGGAACAAATCCACCCCAAAGGACAAGACAGAAGGTTCTCCGATGGGGCTGAGAAAAGAGCAAGTTAAATAATTTAACAAAGAGAAGAAGGAAGCCTTTCCCATTAGCCTACAGAGATGTAGCATCTCCTATCTCTTTGCAGAGCAGTGGACACAAAGCTACACCATGTTTAGAACCAAAAGTAGTCACCTCATACTCTCTTCAGGTAACAAGATCCCCAAAAGATAAAGCTGAACTTTTTAACTCCCCAAAGTTAAAAAATAGAGAAAAGAAAAGAAATCAACTTATTCAGGAACAAGAAAAATAAAAAGCAATATTTATTTATTAAATAAATGTTTGCCATACTATTTCTTGACTATTATGCATTAATCACATTATTTTTTGCATTAATCACATTATTAAACTAATAACCTTGGTTCTCATAGTATAAAAGTCTTGTGTAAAATGCACAAAGTGAAGTATAGTGAGTTTATAAACATGTTTATGAGTTTGATATTTATTATTTAAAGGAATAAGGATATGTGACAAATTTGCATAAGCACTTAATAGTTTTATAGATTACAGAATACATATTATGGGCTGTGATTGATATATTTAAAATGCATCACATCTAGTTCCTATTTACATTTCTCTCATCATTCCAGTTTGCTTTATACAGTGTGTTTGATTCAGAGACCATGAGAATGGTGAGCTGTGCTCAGTCTTCAAGGACATCAAGCTTGGCTTGAATAGATTGGGTTCTTTAATCTGATTTCACCATCAGTTAATGGTTAATTTGAAAATATATGTATTAAGATGTAATGTAAGTAGACACTGGAACATGTGCCACACTTCTACCCAACAACAACGATTATGTGTAAAATGTCCTGACCTCCAGACATTTTCGTATTATTTGATAAGAATTTTTAACTCTGGCGTTCAGATTCAAAAAGTTGTTTTTATTTTTATTTTTATTTTTATTTACTTATATGTTTGGGCCATGAATTCTATGCTTTTATTGATTGATTTTTTTGTTTTGTTTTTATTCTGGCATAATTAACATATAGTGTCACATTAGCTTCAGGTATACAGTATAGTGATTCTATACATTTCTCAATGCTCATTATGATAAGTATATTTTTCCCAGTGGCCCTCACTCCATCTTCACCTAACTTTGGTACTTAAAAAAAATTAAGTATGTTTATCTTTCACAGGTTTAGGACACCCTTTTGACCTCGTATGTTTCTTTTTTTTAAAGATTTTGTTTATTTATTCATGAGAGACACATGGAGAGAGGCAGAGACACAGGCAGAGAGAGAAGCAGGCTTCCTGCAGCCTGATGTGAGGCTTGATCCCTGGACCTAGGATCACACCCTGAGCTGAAGGCAGATACACAACCACTGAGCCACCCAGATGTCCCTGGTATTGGTCTTCTTCTGATTTATTTTACTCAGCAGCATACCCTCAAGATCCATCGAGTTGTTGCAAATAGCAAGATTTCATTCTTTTTTATAGCTGAGTAACATCTCATTATACATATCACATAGTCTTTATCCCTACATCTATCTGTGGACACTTGGGCTGCTTCTATATCATTTACAAAAGTAAATAATGCTGCAATAAATGTACAGGTGCATATCTTTTTGATCTATGTTTTCATGTTCTTTGGGTAAATACCCAGTAGTGGAATTACTGGATCATATGTAATTCTATTTCCATTTTTTTTTACAATTTTATTTATTTATTCATGAGACACACAGAGAGAATCAGAGACACAGGCAGAGGCAGAAGCAGGCTCCACACAGGGAGCCCAATGCAAAATTTGATCCTGGGACCCCAGAATCACACCCTGAGCCAAAGGCAGATGCTCAACCACTGAGCCACCTAGGCATCCCCTATTTCCAATTTTTAAAGGAGCCTCCATACTGTTTTCCACAGTGGATACACCAGTTTGCATTCCCACCAGCAGTGCAGGAGGCTTTCCTATTTCTTATTTCCTGAGTTTTCGATTTTAGCCATTCTGACAGATGTAAGTGAGATCTCACTATGGTTCTAATTTGCATTTCCCTGATGACTAGTGATGTTGAACATCTTTTCATGTGTCTGTTGACCATCTCTTTTGGATTCAATAGATTGTTGAAATATAAGGAATATAACTCCCCGAAGAACAAAGTTATCTTTTCATTTAAAATTTCTAATGGGTACTTTTCAAAAACTTTTAATAGTTTTTTTAAAAGATTGTATGTGTGAATGTATTCGTAGTAGAACTGGCCAAACATTTTAGCATTTAAAGGCACAGAGATGTCAAGACAGACATCAAATATCGAATGATTTCTACAATACAAAACCAGTCTCAGGAGTTATTGGTACTATGCTCTTCGAGTCACAACATTTGCTCTTTAGGTTTTTCTCCTCTTTCTCTCCACTGGCATATCCTGATGTCAAGTATATTTGTCTATTGAGGGATTTTTTTCCAATGGTGTGTCAGTTCTGTTCTGGAAAACCTTATGACTAAACTAAAAGTACAGGAAGAAAGTAAGTTAGATCTAGCCTATTAAAGAGGGCTGGGAGTATCTCGTAGTTCCAGAAAGTAAAGAAGTGCTAAAAAAACAAAACAAAACAAAACAAAACAACAACAACAAAAAAAACACCACTTCGTTGTCAAAGGAGCATAGGAGCCAAGCAAAAGAGCTCCTAATGGCCAAAGCTGGAACAATTTGAGCAACAAAATAAGAAACTAATGGATTATAATCCAAAGTATAAAATAAATATCCGTAAGTACATATTAATATAAATAAATGATTGAATAAATAAATAAATGGGAGAAAAGAGCAAGTCTCCCATGTAGAAAAACTTCAAATAAATTATGTTTATCCTCTGTCCTCTTTGAGATGAACCATAACTCCTCACTCCTTCGAGTGGGGTTCACATTGTGACTTACTTCCAAAGAGTATAGTTGAGAAAGTAGAGATAAGAGAGTAACTTTACAGTAGAGAAACCTGACTGACTCAGTTGAGTAAGGTCAAGATCAACAACCATAAATAATGTTGATACCATTGATAAGATGTGATGAGGATAGCACTTTACCTCTGTGGTCTTTGTCCTAATCATTGATAGCCACTATCTAACCATGAGGAAAATGTCAGACAAACCAAAACAGGAATACTCTACCAATAACCTGACCCATACTCCTCAAAGCTGTCAAGGGCATCAAAAAACAAAGAAATTCTGAGAAACTGTCACAAGCCAAAAAAGGCCTAAGGAGTCTTGACAGCTAAATATGGAATCCTAGATGAGATCCTGGAAAATAAAAAGATATTAAATGTTGGATTAAAAAATAAAGAAAATTTTAAGAGTTGGAACATCTGCATGAAGCAACTTCAGTTAAGAATAATCTTTTTTTAATGCTAGTTCATTAGTGGTGATGAATTAATAAAGGATGTTAGCACTACACAAAACCAGATTGGGGTATTCAGAACCCTCTATACCATCTTTGCCATTTTCTGTTAGTCTAAAATTATCTTAAAATAAAAGTTTATTATAGAAACCAACACTTTATTTCATAATATTCAAGTATGCTAAATCTCCCTATTATTTATTGAGGGTGTTATATAATTTCTCTTTAAATTGTTATCTCTTTAAAAGTGAGAGTCACTAACATCTATTAGAATCTCAGAAAATTAGGAACTTGGGTTTCCCTAAAATACCACCTATCCCTGGATCCATCACTGAGAGACCCTAATTTATTTGCTCTGGTGTGTTGCTGGACAAGAGGGTTTTTAAACACTTCACGTTGATTTCAATGTACAGCCAAAGTTGGGAAGTCTTTTTGTTTGTTTTGTATTGCAGTTATTAGCTGTGTTTCCCTCCTCAAAATGCAAATAGCTGACCAATTATATCAGCATCTCTAGGGAGGATTGTTAAACATATAGCTTTCTAGTTTCTACTCCAGCAGTTAGGATGACGATCTCTCGAGATCTGAGGTCAAAAAATTCAAATTTGGCAGCAAATAATTCAGCCTTATGCAAATTTAAATGGCTGGTAGTGCCTCATTATAAGGAAAGCAAGGAGCAGTGAGGAAGAGAATGATTCAAGGCAGGAAGAAAGTGAAGGAACCAGAGGGAACTTGATGGAGTGAAAGGTAAGTATTACAGAGTGAGACAGAGAAGAGGACAAGGAAGAAGGCAAAGAAAGTGAAACGAGAGCTCAGTTACTGGCTTTGTGATTAATCACCTACCATACGTATTTCCAATATACTGTCTTATTAAATTGTTACAAGAACCCCTTTAGTTTGGTATTGTTGTTCCCATCTTACATATGAGGAAGGAGACCCAGCGAGGGTTGATAAGTTGTGCTGGGAGAGTGTGAAGACCCTGGAGCAGAGCCAGCAGGGAAGAGTATGAAGCCAGTGTTGCATGCTGCCCAGGAGAAGACAGCACAGTGGACAATGCAGCTGCAGGCTGATATCACTGAAAAAAATAATAATAAAGTCACGAAAAACCTAGGGCATTTCCTGAATCTGAGTCAGTGATTCTAGAGAGAACTGCTCTTCTAAAGTCAATACACTCACTAAATACTTTATTTTAATATTGAAAGAGCACGTGAGTGTCTTGACCTTACATTGGTGTTTTCCTTACATTGTTGAGTATTTGCTCTCTGAAATAATGTTGTGTATTTTCTAGCTGTTGATATATCCTCTATTTTTTTAGGAGTTTCTACTAGAGTACCTGTAAAGACATACCTGAGTCATGCGGATTTGAACCCAGAAGAGTCCAGGGGGATTTGTACCCTCTGTGAGGCCCCTGACACCTGGAGTTACACCTGTGATGTTGAGTTTGGAGGTGTAGGTCTGTGTGGGTAGGCACGTTGAAGCCCCAGTGCCAAACTCTGAGAAGCAATGAGCAGATAATATTGCTGAAAAGGCCACACTATGGAACAAGAGTATTTAATCATGCTGTAGAATATGTAGACGCTAGTTGTAAATGGAGAACATCAGGGGAAACACCTAATACTCTTTGGAAATATTGCTGGTGTGATACATGGTTTACTTAGGGAGGGAGCTGTAGTACCACCTAGTTTATCTGCACAGAGAACAGGAAGAAGAACCTGTGCTCAGAATTAGAAAGCATCCCTGGATGATGAGAGGAGGCTGCCATATGTCGAGGGGAGACACTCTCTCATCAATGAGTATTACTTGTGCTGCTGCATTTTTTTTTTTTTGCGCTGCTGCATTTCGATGAGAAAGGGTCTTAAGGCAGAGAAGGGAGGAAAGGAGATGAATGTGCCAGCTGCATGAATGAGTTCAGAGGAGATTCTGTCTCAAACTACCTAAGAGCAAAACTTCTGTGACAGACATGAAGGTCTAATTCGACCTCCCTTCCGTTTTCGCTTTACTTTATCCTCAGTTGGTGACCTAGCATTTCCTGGGTTCTGACATAAGACAGGATTAACTGAATCACTATGATAATTTGTTTAACATATTCTACAGTTTGTTGAAATAAGAGAAACAATACCACTCTCTAGTGATCTGAACTGTTAGCATGACCTGTGATGTGCCATGGCTTGTCCATTTCCCTAGGTATATAAAAATATTTGAGAAAATAGCATGTGATAATCACTTAGAAAATGCCACTGGTTATTTAATATTAGAATTTGTTCAGGTAACATCTTGACTGTATAGTTAAACATAATTTGGACTAAAAGGCCTCCAGGCCAATAAAATTAAATTTGATTTAAGTGTTCATATTCAACATGTTCCATGGATTTTTTTAAACTAAATTAGGTAATGTTAAATCCCAAATCGTTTTAGAGGTCTTTTTTTTAGTATTTTGAACTGGAACCAGGGGAATGGTTCTGGGAGGTCATTTTTCATAATTAGCTTTGTTGAGGTATAATTGATATACAAGAAACTGCACATATTTAAAGTATACAACCCAGTTAACCCAACATACATATATATCTGCAAAACCAATGATATCCAGGTAATAAACATATCTATCTCCTGCAAAACTTTTCTCCTGCTCCTTGGTGTTTGGTTCCATTTTTCTTTTTAATTTGTTTTTTTGTGGTAGGAACAATTAGAGCAACATGAGATCTACTGTCTACAAGAAGAATAACATGAGCTCTACTTTCTTAACAGAATCTTAAGTGCATCATACAGTATCATTAACTATAGGCACAATATTGTACATCAGATCTCTAGACTTTATTTCTTACATAATAAAAACTTTACCCCCATGAGTTCCCCATTTCTCCCTCAACTCATTCCCTAGCGACCACCATTCTATGCTCTGCTTCTATGTTTGGCTATTTTAGGTACCTCATGTAAGTGCAATCATGCAGTATTTGTCTGTGACTGGCTTACTTCACTTAGTATAATGTGTTCTTGTCACATCCATGTTGTCAAATATGGCAAGATCTCCTTTTTCAAGGATGAATAATATTTCATTGTGTATATATGCCACATTTTCTTTATCTCTTAATCCACTGATATCCATTTAGGTTGATTTCTTGAATATGACACCAAAGGCATAAGTGACAAAAACAAAACAAACAAGTGAGACTACATCAAACTAAAAAGCTTCCACACAGCAAAGGAAGCAATCAACAAATTGAAAAGGCAATCTATGAAATGGTAGAAAATATTTGCAAACCATCTATCTGATAAGGGAGTAGTATTCAAAACATACAAGGAACTACTGCAACTCAAACAAAGGCAAAGCAAACCAAAACCAAAACCAAAAATAAAACAACTTATCTAATTTTTAAAATGGGCAAACACTTGAACAGACATTCTCCAAAGACATACAAATGGCCAACAGGTATATGAAAAGATGTTGACCATCACTAATTATTAGGGAAACGGAAATCAAAGCCATAATGATATATTGTCTCCTACCTATTAGGATAGCTATTACTGCCCCTGCCCCAAAAAAGTTGTGTTGGTGAAGATGTAGAGAAATGGAAGAGCTTATATGCTATTGGTGTGAATGTAAAATAGTATAGTCAGTAGGGAAAATAGTATGGATAGTACGGAGGTCCCTCAAAAAATGAGAACTATCACCATGATCCAGCAATCCCACTTCCAGGCAGACATCTAAAAGAATTCAAATAAGAATCACAAAAGAGGTATGTAAACTCCCACATTCATTGCAGTGCTACTCACAATAGTCAGGACTCTGGAAGATCTTCCTGTCACTTTAGTTTAACACACCTAATTCCAATCTCACAAGTTCAGGACTAAACCAGCTCCCTGACTAACTTCCTGTTGACCACCAATTTCCTGCCTGACCATCTCTCAGCTTCTCTCTTTCTCTCTTCCCTTCACCCTCCCCACTGCTCATTTGGACCCTGCTGGAGCAAGCAAGAACTCAGTCCACTGGATGCCAGCCCCTGTGAGAGCTGGTCTATAATTGACAAGGTGGGGTGGGACTGACGGTGAGAATTCCTGGAGTGACAACAAACTTGGGAGAAGGTAAGCATCATTGTGTGTACTGCAGGCACATCTTTGGCATCCTTGAAGAAATTATAAAGGGAAGCATTCTGGAATCAAAATAAGTCCCTTTCTAATGCACTGTTCTTCTAGCACCTGCTCTCCTGACCTAGTTTAATACCTTCCCTGCTGGAGAGGAGAGGCAGTGGGACTAGTTCTTTTATCAAAGAGAAAGACAAGGGTGTATTTAAAGAGGAAGGGCGATACATTGACAAACTGGCACAATTGACTTCTTGGCATTGCCTATTTTATCAGCTCATATATTTTCATTTTTTGTTTTCTTTCTTCTAAAGTGCTTAAATCTGACTGCTGGTGGTGCACCTCAGCGTTAGAAGACTGAGAACTGGTTCAGCAAAAAGGGGAATGCCCTACATAGCAGGTGGAGGTGGTATATACCTGTGAATGAGAAGACACCTGTCCTGGAATTCATTTGCTCAACAACACTTCCGTGCTTAGTGTCAGGCTGTCAGGGAAAAGAGTGAGCATTGTACTTGATATAAAAGGAATCAGACATTAAATAACATTTTTAAGTTTTTATTCTAATTCCAGTTAGCTAATATACAGTATTATATTAGTCTCAGGTGTACAATATAATGATTCAACACTTCCATACATCCCCCCAGTCCTCATCAAAAGTGCACTCCTCCAACCCCATCACCAATTTCCCTCATCCCACCTACTCCCCTCATCTCTGCTAATTAATCATTAATTTGTTCTCTGTAGTTAAGAGCCTCTTTCTTGGCTTGTTTCTATTTATCTTTCTCCCCATCCTTTGCTCATCTCTTTTGTTTCTGAATTCCACATATGAGCAAAATCAAATGGTATTTATCTTTCTGTCTGACTTATTTTACTTAATACTCTACTGTCTAGCTCCATCCATCATGCAAATGGCAAGATTTCATTCTTTTTATGGCTGAATAATATACCGCATCTTCCTTATCCATTCATCAACAGATGGACACTTGAGCTTCTTCCATATGTTGGCCGTTGTAAATGATGCTGCTATAAACATTGAGGTGCATGTATCCCTTTGAATTAGTGTTCTTGAATTCTTTGGGTAAATACCTAGTAGTGCAATTGCTAATTATATGGTAGTTCTATTTTTAACTTCTTAAGAGAACTCCATACTGTTTTCCACAGTGGCTGCATCAACTTGTATCCTTACCAACAGTGCACAAGGGTTCCTTTTTTCCCACATCCAGGCCAACACCTGTTGTTGATTTTAGTTATGTTTCATTCTAGTTTTGATTTGCATTAATCTGATGATAAGTGATGCTGACCATATTTTCATGTTTTTTGGCCATCTATTTGTCATCTTTGGAGAAATGTCTGTAAATATCTTCTGTCCATTTTTTAAATTAGATTATGTGTTTTTGGGTGTTGAGTTTTATCAACACCCAAAAGGGTTATATTGAATACTAACCAATCTTTGGTTAGGATAGATTGGATACTAACCAATCTAACCCTTTATTGGATATGTCACCTGCAAATATCTTTTCCCATTCTGTAGGTTGCCTTTTAGTTTTCTTGATTATTTCCTTCACCATACAGAAGCTTTTTATTTTGAAATAGTCCTAATAGCTTACTTTAGCTTTTGTTTCCTTTGCCTCAGGAGATAGATCTAGAAAAAAAGTTGCTATGGCTGATGTCAAAGAAGTTGCTGCTATGTTTTCTTCTAGGATTTTTATGGCTTCAGGTGTCACATTTAGGTCTTTCATCCATTTTGAATTTATTTTTATTATAAGAAACCAGTCCAGTTTCATTCTTCTGCATGTTGCTGTCCAATTTTCCCAACCCATTTGTTGAAGGGACTGTCCTTTTCCCATTGGATACTCTTTCCTGCTTTGCCAAAGACTGATTTGCTTTATTGTTGTAAATTTATTTCTGGATTTTCTATTCCCTTCCATTGACCCATGTGTCTATTTTTGTGCCAGTATCAGATTGTTTTGATGACTACAGCTTCGTAATATAACTTAAAGTCTGGAATTGTGATGCCTCCAGCTTTGCTTTTCTTTTTCAACATTGCTTTGGCTATTTGAGGTCTTTTGTGGTTCATACAAATATTAGAATTGTTTGGTCTAGCTCTGTGAAAAATGCCATTGGTATTTTGATAGAGATTGTGTTAAATATGTAGATTGCTTTCAGTAGTAGAGTCATTTTAACAATATTTGTAAAAAACAGATTTTTGAGAATAAGGAATACAATCATGTATAATCAGTGCTTCTACAGTTATTTCTAACCACCATGAATAATATTCTACATTGCATTGTGGAGGTCATTATTATAAAGTAAATCTCTCTCTCTTAGAAGGTTTTTCATAATATGAATAATGTCACAAATTATTTTCATGAATTCAAAACTGTAGCACTTTACTCTCATAAAACTAGTAATCATATCTGGTTGTACCAAATATACTGAAAATCACCTGCCTTTCTATTTGTGACTGTGACTGAACTCAGGTCATTCTTCATTGGTAATGCCAGGACATTATCTTTATAGTTATTTTCCCCTGTCTTGAGAGGACAGGATGAAAGATGGTCTTAACTTTACCTAGCAGAAGCAATGCCACAATTATTGAGATAAGCTCACCACATAAACCAGCAATTCTTTATCCAAACAAGAGCCTGGATTGGAATCTTCTGAAAATGTGCTGAAGGATGCTAAGAGTTGCTATAATCTATGTAATAAATGAAACTTCCACACTCCTCCCAAGAAAGGTTGTTTCCTAATTGGTATTCAGAGTTTGTTGGACTGGGTACTATTTCACTGTGGAAAGAGAAAACCCAAAGTGTAAGAGAAAGGAGATGTAGAGAAGAGGGCCAAGCAAGGGTGGAGAGGATGTTGTTGGTCTTGGGACTCATTCAGCCATTCAGTAGTTCGTACTACCAGTTGTCTATTCCGGGAAAATAGAAAAATTATTAGTTCAATAATTGCATTTCTTTTTAAATATGACAAACTTAATGATAAAAATAAATCAAGTAAAGTAATTTATTTTGTTTAAAATACATAAAATAGGGATGCCTGGGTGGCTCAGTAGTTGAGGTCTGCCTTCAGCTCAGGGCATGATCCCGGGGTCCAGGGATCAAGTCCCACATCAGGCTCCCAGCATGGAGCCTGCTTCTCCCTCTGCCTGTGTCTCTGCCTCTCACTGTGTGTGTCTCTCATGAATCAATAAATAAAATCTAAAAAAATAAAATAAAATATAGTATTCTCTCCCAGAATGATCCAAAATGTCTGTTTATTTATATATTTATCTAGGGTAAAATGCCAGCAGGCCTCATAAATATAGGACATCCAGCATTTAATAACTCATGAAAGATCCTGAGTGATTAGAGACCTTTCTATTTGTTCTATTCATGTGGTAGAAGCTCACTAAATGCTGAATAATTGGTAGAACCTGTGCACTGAGGCACTGGACTAAAAATCAATTCCACAGGTAATATTTTCTTTTTGCTGGATGATTCTTCCACACTTCGGTTCCTGAATTGAGAGGAAGATCTCAAAGGAAGATGTCAATGTCCTCCAGAGGATTATTTACATTTCCAATATAGCTGGGGTTAAAAGGCCCTCAAAGAAAAACAGCAGGTAATAACCTGGGCTCCAGGAGGCCCCACGGGAGGATGCTGCCAGAGTTAGTTATTTGAAGAATGTAAGGCAAATACCACCCTGTCAATAATGCTGAGCTCTTTCAGAAGATGAGTTGTGGGAGAATAAATCATAAATACGTTTTCAGGTGTCAGTCAGGAAATAAGCTATTACTTTGTCCGAAGTGAAGCAGTTGGGAACAACAGAGCAGAATATTGCATGTCTGGATGCTTCTGTGAGCTCTGCGTGCCATGACTACTGGGCCAGGGGTGGGAGGGACAATCATTCCCAAGGGTAAATGGATCACAGCAGGTTTTCCTTCTGAATTCAGAATACAGAGGCTAAGGGGTATAAATGGATAATTCATTTCCCTAACTCCATGCATGACACTCTTGAGAACATCCAAACTGTTGAATGGTTGAATGGAGACTATTGGGCAGGTCCAGGGTTATGGGGAGTGGGGCCGCTGATGGATATCCTAATTCAAGCAGCATCGTTTCCTGCTCTTGCTGTGTTGAAACTTGGGAAATCACACATTCACTCTGTATAAAGCACTGATCAGAAGCTTTGCCAGCTGCTGCTGGGAAGCAAAAATCTTAACTTTTGCTTAATTTTTAATACCTGAACTTCAGTTCAGGTATTTTAAAATGAAATACCTCCAGGTAACTCATATTTTGTATAGAATGTGAGTCATTTGTTATTATCATAGGAAAGATATCTTTGAAATTCTAAAAACTTTAATCATCTATCCATCGTGTGGATCTCAATAACAAAAAGATCTGGGTGGCAAAAGATTGTTTCCCTTTCATTAGTTCTTTGGTCTTATGTTTAACTGGCATAAGAAAATAAAAACAAAAAATCTCAGATTGGGACTTGCGCAAACACAGGTGGCCACAATCAGAAACATAGGCATTGAAACTTCACTGTGCTCTTTAGGACCTTTCTTCTGTCATAGTTTTGTCTGAACTAAAGTGGCAACTTGCCTGTTGAGGCTTACACAAACCAGTTTTAGATGTGGCCAGAGTTACCTTACAGACCATTTAAAAAAAATGCTTTTGAACTCTGCATTTGTAGGCCTTCTCAAGCTGTGGCTACAATTCCAAACACAGTTCTAAAATATGGAATTTTTCCAGACACCAAGTAATTCTTAGAATACCTGGGTATCCTATCATTAACTCTATTCCAATACAGTCTGCCTGGAGCAAGCATCAGATCTTACACGTCCTATGTCTCTCCCCCCACTTGAGATGCCAATCACAAGTCCAGGTTGTCACCTGTGTCTGACCTAGTAACTATAGATTAAAGGTGCCAATGCCCCCCTCGTTGGGTTCCATTAATTTGCTAGAGTGGTTCACAAAACTCAGAGAAATACCTTAATCACCAGATTGCTGGCTTATTATGAAAGGTTATAACAGACCAGATGGAGAAAGGCATAGAACAGGGGAGTTGAAAGACCTTGGAACATTCATGCTCCATGAGCATGCAACTGGCTCCAAATCTTGTGTTCACCAACCTAGAAGCTTTTGGAACCCAGTTCTTTTGGGTTTTTATGGAACCACTCTTGGCTGAGAGCCAGATTCAATTCCTAGGTGCTTTCTAAAGCTCATCTCACTAACATAAACTCAGGTGTAGTTGAAACGCTTTGTTATGAATATAAAATCCAAAGGTTTTAGGAGCTTTGTGCCAGGAATGGAGATGAAGACCAAATGCATATTTCATATTGTAAATCACAATATTACCATGGCTTTTATGTTTCTGTTGGTGCCTGGTATCTTCTCACATATCAGAATTCTATAAAATCCTTCTTTATCAGGTTGTGGGTTTATCTCACTGAGAGTCTTTTTCCCCTATTATATTAAGAAAAATCATTCTTTTTAAATTGATATTACATGTCGAAGCATTTTTTTCTAAAATGGACCCTTAGATTCTTCAGTTAGACTCTTGTAAGGTAGGATTGTATGTCCTTGCTATTTTATTTTATCTTTAAAGAAATCAGGGGATCCCTGGGTGGCTCAGCAGTTTCCTGCCTGCCTTTGGCCCAGAGCGCGATCCTGGAGTCCCAGGATTGAGTCCCCCGGGCTCCTGGCATGGAGCCTGCTTCTCCCTATGTCTGTGTCTGTGCCTCTCTCTCTCTCTATATATATATATATATATATGTATATATATATATATCATAAATAAATAAAAATAAACTTAAAAAAAGAAGAAAAAAGAAATCACTCCTCAAGTTTGGAGAATTCTGCTGTATACACATCTATGTCACTTCTTGTTCCCAGAACTTTGGCATATAACTCAGTGATATTAAGCAGCTTGCTTAGTAAAGCTAAGCAGCTTACCTCTAGGATTTCAACCTAACAGTCTTTCATTTGGCCATCCTCTTAAATACTAAAATCAATACTTGTTAAAGTTTAACAATAAGCACTAAAACTAAAATTTAACAGTAAAATCTAATTGGTGTTGGGAAACTATCAATCTTTATGCTTTTAATGCAAAGGAAGGTAATATTCCTGATTTTCACTTTCAGTATTCATCAGTTTGAACAGAGAAAAGAGAATATGACTAAAGCAGAGCAAAGCTGTTGGGAGGATGAGTGAATAAATATACATCTATTGATTAGTTGGAAATCCATCTCAGCATCAGAATTAACTAAAGTGTTGGGAGATAATCCTCCATATGTTTCTCAAGTTTCTGCAAGTCTGTGAACAGGAACAATAATTGACTTTATTCTGGACTGTCTTTCCAAGGATGTTTATGTAGCAAACAACTTGGAATAATAGTGATAGAGGGTAGGCTTCCTTACTACCTAGAAAGATAGAGTGTCTTCCACCAAACAAAAAGCAGGCACATTTACTGCCTATTATAAAATATTCAGGTTCCCTAAATTCAGGATTCCTCTCCTTTAATACAACCCGTGAATATGAAAATACCATCTAATGCTCCTTATATCTTCCTGCTGCAAGTAAAGAATATACTTGAGGCTATTTAATATGAAAAAGATTAGAGAACTGGAAAAATACGTTGCCCTTGGTATGATCCCAACTTACACAGGAGATCTTATTAATATTGAGAGATGTCTATACTATATTCATCTTGGGCTAAAAATTTCAAATCCCAAGTAGTCATGAAATTGGCTTTGAAAAAAATGAGGTCATTTATTGAGTTGAAATTTCTTCCTTAAAACAAACAAACAAAACCTATCTTCCCTAAGAGTTTGTAGAACTCTAGCATCTTTACTTGACCCTGGCATTGTTCTTTGTTTCCAAGAATCACTGTAAAAAGAAATTATAAAAGTGTTACATTAGGGGGTGCCTGAATGGCTCAGTCTGCCTTTGGCTCAGGCCATAATCCCAGGGTCCTGAGATCAAGTCCCAACATTGAGCTCCCTGCTCAGCCAAGAACCTGCTCTCCCTCTGCTTGCTGCTCTCCCTGCTTGTACTCTCTTCTCTTTCTCTCTGTCAATATATATTTTTAAAATCCTTAAATATTAAAAAAAATAAAGTGTTACATTAACAAGTCTTGGTATTTCCCAGGCACCATGCAAAATCCCTCCTGTATATTGTTAATCTTCACAGAAAACTCAAGATCTGAATACTATGCTATTTTCATCTTTTTTTACAGAGGAATACAATTAATTTATTCTGTGCCTGGGGATTTAACCAATTAATGGGCAGGAATGAGATTTGAATTCCTATCTGGGCATCTCAAAAGCTCACCTTCTCAACAAGATGCAGTTTGTCACACCTGTTTCCACTTTCATGCATTCCATTTAATTCAGTTCTGAAATTCACTCAGATGCTGGATAAATTTCACAACCTTTTTTTAAACCAATAAGAGCCCACTCCTTTGTTAAGCATAGTATTCTACCAATGGGCTGTGGAAATACCACTTTCTATGACGTAAATCAACATTGAAGTCCACCATTGTAGTTGCTGCCCCTTGGAAATAAGAAAACAAAGCACTATTTGGGAATGTGAGTGTTCTGATCCAATGTGTCTTTTTTATGAGGTCTGGTGTCTGTGTTTCTGTGATTCTCCTAAAAGGAGATGTGCCATGATGACATTCCAGGGCTGGGATGAGAAGTCTGAAGAGGTGGAAAGCAATGAAGATTTCCAGCCCTCATCCTCAGTGACTTTGAAGTTCACATGTTCCTGGTGCCATCACTCAAACTGTGGCTGCTCCGTGATTTTCCTGGTATGGTGATAATGTGGATTGGCTGCTGTACAAGGTGACCCATTAGGCTGCCACAGGGTTCAGCCAGAGTTTTGTTTCTGTACATTTGGTTGAACCATAAATCACTCTCCTTCCATATCTACCATATTAAATTATCTTAGGTTTGAATAAATTATTTCTGAAAAAGATTAGTGTGAATGGGTTGTGAACAACTTTTCTTTTTCTGATCTATAGGCAAAGAAGGTCTGTTAATGATTCAGTGGTAGTGGACGGGGCTTTGATTACTTACTTTGATTGTAAATCTACCAGGTGGTGATCCTATGCAACAATCAGAAATAAAATTACTGACCTTACAAATTAATTTGTTTGCAATTAAATACCTTTCATGCTATTGTTTTAGGAAGGTCCCAAAAGTATTTTTTATGCATTTTCTATAGATTCCTATCCCATAATCTTACTGCACTTTCCCTATAAAATTAGTACCCATGTTGCTAGTGCTTAGGAGATATTAAATACAAGCAAAGCTTTACTATCATTTTGTTTTCTGTTATAACAATCTGGTTTGTGAAGCAATAGAGAGGAAATAGGCTCACTTAAGGAAAAAAGAATAAAGTCACCCCAATCAATTCAATTGGATAGTGTCAAGGTTTAGGTGGAAGGGAATGAAATGGCTTTAAGATATTTTCCTTTTTCCATGAAATTACGTTTGCATGTCTTGTGGCCTTCAATCAGAAACCATCTAGAGAATAAAAACCACCTCAGGAAAGGTGTTGCATTTGTTTTCGGGAGGGAGGCTTCCCTTGGTTTGATTTGGAAACGCTGCTTGCCACAGAGGTTCCTCACAGGGCATGAAGATCAGAGGGCTGCGAAGCGTGAGTTCCTCCTCCTCATTTATCATAGATTGTCACTGCCATCATTCTCTGACACAGGACATCTGCTCAGGAGGTCCTTGGTCCCGATGTGCCCCCACCCCCCAGAGCTTCCCCAGAGGGACAGCGGCTGGCTGCATCTAGAACCCTCTCCCAGTGAAGCCCTGGGTGTTTTCTTTTTTTACTGGGTGCCGCCTCAGTTACCATTAGCCCAATATTTAGAAATAGAAAACAAATGCAAAGTGATAATGCCATAAAACATAACTGTTTGCTGGGTCTCCTAAGACACAGTTACACAACTTCTGCGGAGAACATTAACAGCGAGTTAATTAGCCATTGTTTTGACTGATAGTTAAGTCCACAGATTTTCTTTCTATGGGACTGATGTGCTATCTGGGCTAATCTGCCAAAGTTTAATAAGCAGAGGTTTCACAACAGCATGAAAAATAAATCATCTGAGATGAAAAACTATTACAAACATCCAAATCATCATTCTGCAAACTGCCGGCTCCCACCCACTACAAGTCATCAAAAGATAATAACCGAAAAGAGGGATCCTTGGAGAGCTACAGCTGAAATTCTGTATTTTAAAACCCTGGACAACTGTCGCAGCCGATGGGAACCAGGAATCCCAGGCCTCCCAGCCACCCGGCCGTGCAGGTGGCGGTGGGGTCCCCGGCGCCCCAGGCTGCCCTCCCCGCCCCCCCCCCCCGCACCTGCCGAGGCCCCGCGGCGGCCACGGGACGACCCCGAAGCGGAGCCGTGGGTCCCCGCGGGCCCCGCAGTCTGCGCGGTGACGCCCCCCCCCCCGGGCTGCACCCGGTCTCACCCCCCGCCGGGAGGCCCCCAGGGCCGCACCGCCTCCAGGACGGCCTCCAGGACGCCCTCCAGGTCAGGGGCGCCTTCCCCGGAGAGGGGCGCGGCTGGTGGCACCGCGGCTCTGACGGCGGCCCAGGGGCGGGGGCGGGGTGCAGAGCCCGCGCAGACCTGGAGCACAGACCTGGACGGAGGAGGGGAAGGCGAGCCCTGCGTGGCTCCTGCCGGTCGCGAGGTCAGAGCCCCCTGCGCATGGTCCTGCCTCTAACTCTCCCTGCCGTCCCGAGCTCTGAGCTCTATGACCTGCCTCTGACCGTAGAGGGAGGGGGACCCTGTGAGCCCGGTCGTTCAGCTCGGGGCCCACGGCGGCAGGCCCCGGGCCAGGACGTGTCTGACCCCGGAGCCGGGGCCCTTCTCCACCTCCTGCTCCCTCTGGAGAACCGGGGTGAAGGCCTGGGCTCCCCTGGGTCCTCTCTCCGTGTCTCTGGAAGCAGACTTTCCTCACCTGTAGAGCCGCGCTCCATCCATTCCCGCCCAACACACAAGGTAGTCAAGCTACCAAGAAAGAAAATAAAACAAAGCTCAGCCAGGGACGGAGGTGACTGCGATGTCTAGGTGGGGGGACAGAACCTAAAGTTAAAGTACTTAGTTTATCCTTCCAAGGTTCAAGAAAATCAGAAAACTATTATTTTGCAAGTTAGGCACCAGTCCTTTCATTTGATTGCTCGGAACTCCTGATCTTCCCGAGTATCTCTTCTCGGGTCACTACTCATGAAGAGGAGACAAGCTATGCATTAGAGGCATCCTGGATGATTTTGACTAAATCTCTTATAATCGTTTAAGAGCTGCTATCCACGTATTGCACCTCTATAAAGTGATCATGGGAGAGTTAATGGAGGAAAGCAGTTGAGGCGGCGCCTTGGTAGAGCAAAGAATAGGAGTCCCAAAGATGCACTCACTTGAGCAACCAAAATATGTAGTGGCACAGGGAAATGTTTCCAGGGGGTGATTCAGGAAAACCCACGAGAGAGCGGGGCACAAGAGACATGAATCATGAGAGAAGACGGTGCTGCGGGTATTTGGAGATGGAGCATTTTGTTGGAAGGAGTGTTGAGTGTGAAAGCCTTTAGGCAGGAAGAAGCTTGGCAGGATTGAGGGCAGAAAGGCCAGCAGCCCTGGAAGGCAGTGACAGGCAGGAGGAGAGCATCTAAAGGACCAAGAGGGGAGACACACGCAAGCCCCCATGAGCCCCGTTAGACCGTGCGGAGTCTGCTTCCTGCTCACCTTTCAGCCTGAAATCACAGTGGTGTGTCAGTGTTCATTGACAGTTTAAGAAGGTCAGGCTTCCTCCTGGGTTACCAGTAGGTTCTAGGGAGGTAGGACTGGAGGAGCACAGAGACTCGAGGATGCGTGGAAGAGCCCCAAGCACCACATAATGCTGGTCTGGACCATGTAATTACCATTTGCAATATGAGAAGTGGATGGATGATGGATGCATCTCGAATGTAAAGCCAACTAGATGTGCTGCCAAAGCAGACGTGATGGGGTGCCAGCAAGAGAGAACCAAAGACGGTGGGTGTTGGGGCCAGAGCAGCTGGATTTTGGGTGTTAGCAGCTGCGATGGGAAAGGATCTGTGGGGAGCAAACTTGCCTGGGCATGGACTTGGGTGGAGGGAGGTGGGACAAGAAAGCTAAAGTGCAGTAGGAAAGCAAGAGAGAGCCCCACTCCTCACCACCCCCATTCATCCATGAGGAGGTCTGATGGATCCTTCCCCATTGCCCCACTTTAGTAGCCACTTCCCACATAGCCATCATCTTCGCCTGAGCATCCGCTCTTGCTCACCTCTAGTCCATATTCCGTTTCTCATGAAACAGCATGAACTTTGAAAATGCAGATCAGATCCTATCATTTTGTTGCTTAAAATCCTCCACCGAGTATCTATCAGTCTTCGGGTAAATGCCACACCCTGGCTTATCCAGGACCTGGATGTCTGGTCCTGCCATCCTTTCATGCTCCAGCCACACCACACTCCCCTCTCCCAGTGCCACCCTGCATGACAGACTTCTCTTCCCCTTCAGCCTCCTCAAAGAGCCATTCTTGGGACCTTGGATATAACTGTTTTCTCTGCCCCATCTCTACATAGCTGGTCCCTTCCTGTCATTCAATCACAGTTTAAATGTCATTTTTCAGAGAAATTATTTCTGTCCACACTCTGTAAAATGGCCACTGCATCATATAACCCTGCTGAAATTCTCATTATGGTTATCATCACTGGCATGATTATTGATACATTTGCTATTTATGGGGCGTCTCTCCCAAGTGGAATTAAAGCACATGAAAAATGGCTCTGTTCTCTTTGACAGCATCTGACACCTAGAAACTCACAACACATTTGAATGAATTAATTGTCATTTCTCCAATACCTTGGAATTGCACTTGGCAAAGTTTTCAAGATTTGAGGTTTTTTGTAATATATGACACTCAAGAATCACCCAAGTGTCTCATTTCTTTTCGCTGTACCACTTAGGTAGGGAATAACAAGTAATGTTCTTAATCTTTCCATCAAAATGCCTCTGTGGCAACTGTCTACTAGCTGCTCTGATATACCTAATTTTTCCTTAAGTTTTGAATTGAGAAGCATTATTTCAGAAAATTCAAACCCAATTTGTCATATTGTTAAAAATAGTAAGTGTACCATCCCCATGTATCGAAACCATTTGTCCTATTTGCCTCAGGACGGAGATTAGTGCACCTGCCATCATCAAAAGAAGCTTAGACTTCTCTTCAACTGGAGGCATTTCCTTCTCTGCTGGGGAACATTTCACCCTAAAATATGGAGTCTCATTAGAAAGATAGCAGCATATTTGTAGATGGGCCGCAATATCAATTTATTTCAGAATAAATGTGTAAACTAAGAAGATAACATTCCTTTACTTCCCCAAGAAAAGCAAAATGTTAATTTGATCTGAACGACAGAATCAGTTCTTGCTAAATTGGTCGCTTATCAAATTGACTCCATTACACTCATGCCCCACAGACAATTAGCCTGACTTAAATATGTTGCCAGAGTTTGGTGGATGATGGAAGAGAAAGGAAACAGTGCTGAAAACACTGTCACCCAACTGTGGCCTCTGAGTTCAAGAGTACAGTGAGGTGGCCAGCAGCCTCAGGATAAACATGGTTTATAAACTACAGCCCTGATCTGTCTCAAAATTTTGGATAAAATGTTAGGCAATTAAACTTACAAGTATTAGGTATATCTTTTTGTTTTATTAAAATAATACCCGGAAAAAAATAAAATAAAATAATACCCGGAATGCTAGGAAGTAGAATGCATCTGCACTTGAATTTATGTGATAAAAGACAGAATTGTAAAGAGAAATTCCTTGACCCCTAGGCATAAGGACTGCTTAAGTTTTATCCTCAAAATCTCTGTGGAGTGTCCCCACTTCCATTCAGTTCCCACCACTATCAGGGATTTCCGCAGGAAAATATGAGAAGCCCTGTGATAAGTAAGACCACCCTCCTGCTGCCCTGGCCCCAAGGCCCAACACACACATCCACCTCCGAGTTGTGCTTTCTTTTCTCTCTTGGCAAACCCCAAGTAACTCTTCCATGATCTGCTCACAAACACTCCTTCAAGAACCCATGTAAGATGCCAACCTCAGTGTTATGAGCTTCTGCGACTTGCCTATTCCACTAGCCTTCAATATCTGCTCTTCCACCAGGCTGTGAGCTCCTTGATGACCACTGAGTAATTATTCGTTTTTCTCCCTCTCTTCTGTTGCAGATTGTCCCTGATCCCATAGATGTAAATTTCCTGGCCACCTTGCTTTCAATGACCACATTTCCTCATCCAAAGATCTATTGTATCTTTACCTTCCACTGTCCCTCACTTCTTCCTACTTACTGGTTTTTAAACCAGGTACAGAACACAAAACCTGAGCAATTTTCCCCCTCTGGTTTAATTCTTTTGTCTCAAAGCAGAGCTCCTTTCTCTTCATCATCTTCTTTAGGTGGATTTAGCGGTGATAATCTTTACTAAGTTGTGCTCCATGGAAGTGAACAAGTCAGGGGTTTTAACCTTGATTCTGCTAGAGTTACTGCTTTCATCAATCCGCTACTTTTTATTGTTATGTCTCAGGTTGGGATTCCTGATCCATGCAGACAATGCAAATTCAGATTACACACCTCTGTATGGCAAGGACTCAATAGAGAGTTTTCCAGAATTCAACAACTATTTGCTGATCACCAACCATGTGTGAGATACTGCTTTAGACGAGATACAGCATGAACCAGAGTCAACAAGCCTGTTCTCAGGATGCTTAAATTTCAAGGAGAGTGGGCCTCTTATCCTGGAGACGCAGGACAAGAGCAAGCTCTTTTGGGGTGGTGGTTTTCTTTAAATGATTAGACTGGTAGCACTGAAAATCCCCAGTTGTATGCCAGGGAGGCAGCTCTATTTCCCCTTCTTGGGTTGACTCAAGCCCACAGAACCCCCCTTGGGATTTTGAATCTTATCCTTTGCATGCCTATATCCAATTCCTATATCACCTTGCTTGAATTCTGTAACATGTCCTGACCACACTGTTTCCCTTGTTTTTAAGCTAAGCAATTTATTAAGGTCATTTTTGTTATGGTTTATTTAGCACACCTCAGGGTGTCCAGAAAGTCTGGAAATACAGATAATTTTTTCATAGAGAAGATGTCCTAGATGACATTTATCTATTAATCTCTGTTTTCAGTCTTTACAGACACATCTGTTTTTAGAAAGCAAGTTTTGATTCAACTCAGTCCATCAATCTACTGCAAGTACATGCAACATTTCTGCCATCTTCATGTATGGGTACCATCTCCACCTTCCCACATCTTGCTGTAATAAATTGTTATTGTGGATTAATACATAGAGAAGGCAATGAGTCCCAGATGAGGGATATGATTGGGATAGACTGTTACTCATAATTTAAGGAGCTAAAATTTTATTTTTCTTTCAGGGTGTCTGTTCTCTGAGCTCAGCCACTGAATGTTCTCTATTTTGTTGTAGTTTTTCTTGGTCTGTACCACCTGAACACTGGTGTGGCGTGAGACCTGATCCTCCACCGGATGCTGAAGGGTTGTGGGCACCCAGCATCTATTTCCTCAGCCATTGATGACAATGGCCATCCACATGGGGCGGGCGGGGGTGGGGGGCTCATTTCTTCCCTTTTCATGGTTGCTGGCAGGACTGTTAGCAAACCTGTTCTGCTCTCCGGGCTGACAGGAGGAGACATCTGAGCCAGTAACACCCTGGACACTATTTCAGGTATCACTTCTGCACAGTGGGGTGGCCAAGGCTTAGAGCTTTAAAACTACTTCAGTTTATATTCAGCCATGTGTACTGTGGGCTCGTAGGGCAGTCTTCTTCTCCAAGTGCTGTGAACTGGTGCTAATGGTAGATGATCCACCCAAAATGTCTTAGGTCTACTCACCTCTGTGTTCCCAGCTCCCTCAGAAATTCTCAGGGGAACAGACTCCTTCCACCTCCCTGCCATTCATCTTATCCCACCCAGACACTGTGCCACACTGTTGCCATGGCAATAAGTGTAGAGCAGACATGTGATCACATCCCTGGCAGTTCAGGATCCTGCCAGGGGCCCCCTGTAGACTATCAGTGTCAAGCCCTGTACTGTGATGTAGCATGGAAGAACCACAATGTGCTCATCCCTCCAGTCTTTTCCAGCCTCACCCCAGTCACAGCTTCCCTGGCTTCCCCAACCTCTGTCCATACTGAAATTATCCCAATTATCAAAATAGAGGTCACTTTAGAGACAGAGTTCTGGGGCTTCTAATGGATTCCTCTTTTGTCCTTTCATCAGAGGCCATGATAATGCTGGAGCCCAGGGGATTTGGGATAGGTCCAGGCAGGAGGTGGGAAGGAAACTGCAAAATAAATAGTAATCCAATAGAAAAATACATTTGCCCTTTGTTTTTGTTTTTGTTTTTAAAGATTTTATTTATTTATTCATGAAAAACACAGAGAGAGAGAGAGGCAGAGACATAGGCAGAGGGAGAAGCAGGTTCCATGCATGGAGCCTGACGTGGGACTCGATCCTGGGTCTCCAGGATCACGCCCTGGGCTGAAAGCAGTGCCAAACTGCTGAGCCACCCAGGCTGCCCCACATTTGCCCTTTGACTCAAAAATTGTACCTCTTGTCATTTAATAGAAAAAGTACTCAAAGGAGCTGCAAAATGACTTCACTGTAACATATTCCATCACAACAAAAATTGGAAACAACCTAAATGTCTTTCCATAAGATACTGATTACATAGTATTTTGTACAGGGGTGCCCGGATGGCTCAGTCCATTGAGCAATCAGTCCTTGATTTCCCCTCAGGTTGTGATCTCAGGGTCATGAGATGGAGTCGTGCGTCAAGCTCTGCACTCAGCCCAGAGTCTGCTTGAGATTCTCTCCCTCTCCCTCTGCCCTTCCCCACCTTTTCTGAAATATACATAGTTTTTATAAAATTTATTTAAATTATAAAATTTATAAAAGTTATCTAAAATGTATATGTATATATCTTAAAATATATTTAAAATATATGTTTATATTATATTAAAAAATATTTTTATACATTTGTGCAATAAAATGTACTATTTTTTCACAATAGCATGAAGAGAAAAATTGTATCATCCAAGAGCATGAAGGGAGAGGGAGTTTGAGTGCCTGGAAATGCTGCTTATGAAAGATTGTTACTTTCTCTGTGTTGATTGGACTTTTATTATTTATCATCAGAAATGTATGTAAATATTATATAACTAAGTTTATGTAATTTATAGTTTATAAAACTGTATAAATATATCACTTCTGGAACATAGAGGTAGTCATCTGCTTAGATATATCAACAAATGAATTCAACTTCTAGGTTTGAATGAGAAAACTTTGATCTTATATAATAAAAATTCTCCATTTTTAGGACACCTGGGTGGCTCAGTGTTGAGCCTCTGCCATTGACTCAGGTCGTTATCCCGGGGTCCTGGGATCGAGTCCCACGTCGGGCTTCCTGCAAGGAGCCTGCTTCTCCTTCTGCCTGTGTCTCTGCCTCTCTCTCTGTGCCTCTCATGAATAAATAAATAAAATCTTAAAAATAAAAATCCTCCATTTCCTCCCGCAGAGTGCTTCAGAGTTTAATCTGCTACCTTCAATCTGCTGCTAACGTGTGTGAAAAGTCTATGAACTACAATTAGCTACATTTGAAGAGTAAAGAATTTAGCTTAACTAAACTCTTGTTCTTAGCCACTGATAACTTCTTGAAAAAAAAAAAAATAGCCTTTGGCCTAAAATTTCTTTATCTGTTTTCAAGCCAACAATGAATTTTATTTGAAAAGCTTGAAGGAAAAATACTCAGCTCCTTTCAGTTATTAATATTTAAAGCAATGTGGCTCTTCATGCACAGAGAGAGGGAGAGAGAAAACATTTAAAGACTTTTGTTTATGGCTAGTTTGAGATGGTTCCCACTGAATTGCCCTCCAGTTGGCATGGTTGCTGCCTGAATTATTTTTAACATTTTCTCTGTTCATACCTGCATCCAAGTAAGTCAAGGGGAGTAGCGGCCATGGTTTTGCAGCCTCGTGCCTTTGTGGCCTCTCTGTATAAACATCAGATTCCATATGGGTCCACACAGTTTCTCCATGGCACCCAGACCACAGTGGAAGTCTTACCTTATGAAAGGGCATTTCTTTGTTTTTAACTATGGCAGCAGATCAATCTTCTCTCTCTCCCTCTCTCTCACTCTCTTTCTCCTTTCCCTGCTCCTTCCTCCCTCTCCCTCCTCCTCCCTGTCCCCCTTTCTTAGCTGCTCTTTCAGTCCAGCTGTATTCACTTTTCCTCTTGAAGCTGGTGGCCCCAAGCCTAGGTCAGTTTTTTTTTTTTAATTTATTTTTTATTGGTGTTCAATTTACTAACATACAGAATAACCCCCAGTGCCCGTCACCCATTCACTCCCACCCCCCCGCCCTCCTCCCCTTCCGCCACCCCTAGTGCGTTTCCCAGAGTTAGGAGTCTTTACGTTCTGTCTCCCTTTCTGATATTTCCCACACATTTCTTCTCCCTTCCCTTATATTCCCTTTCACAATTATTTATATTCCCCAAATGAATGAGAACATATAATGTTTGTCCTTCACCGACTGACTTAGTTTTTATAGCATAGTGACAATGTATGAAAAATCTTCCTTCAGCCTTCCTTTTTTTTGTCCCCTGGGCCCCATGTTGTGACTTACCTGGTGGTGCCAGCTGTGTTATGTGAAGAATCTACCCTGTGAGTTGGGTCAGCCAAGGTTCCTAGCTGCTCTCCTCATCCTCTTAAAGCAGAGGACTTTTACTTCATTCAACACTGTGACCTGCAAGCCTCAGGCGCCTCAGTCAGCCAGGTATTATCCTTTTCTTCCAGCTTCCAAAGCCTCCTTGCTGTCACCTCTCGTGTGCTCACCATATTTGTGTTCTGTGTCTTTGAAAAACTAGTCTGGTAGTGATTTCTGGAAGGAACCGATTTAATTCTGCAACATAAACCCAGCCAGTATGGTGTTTCTTTTTTGAAATGTAAGTGCCTGACTTAAGCTTTGATTGCCAAGCATTACTCAAAGAGGGCTCGCCTCTGCCTTGACCTCCCTCCAGGCTCCTTTGTTTTAGAGATCTTGGTTGATTTCCATAACTGACCTTTAGGATGACTTATTTTTTTTCTCTTTTCCATGCTCTAATTTTCTCTCTAATGATCTAAAGCCAATTATTTTATGATTTCACTCATATATAGAATTTAAGAAACAAAACAGGATCATAGGGAAAGGCAGGGAAAAATAAAATAAGATGAAATCAGAGAGGGAGACAAACCATAAGAGACTTAACTCTAGGAAACAAACTGAGGGTCCCTGGAGGGAAGGTAGGTGGGGGGATGGGGTAACTGGGTGATGTGATGAGCACTGGGTATTTTATGCAACTGATTAATCACTAAAGTCTACCTCTGAAACTAATAATATGCTATATGGTAATTAATTGAATCTAAATAAAATAAAATAAATTAAAAAATAAATAAATAAGTTCATGGATCTATGAAACTCTAGGTCTCCACACTCCACAGGATAAAAGCAAAACCCCGGGCCTACACTCTCTCTCTCTCACAGCAACCACACTGTTTGGCCCCGGGGGCCACCTTGTAATTTCCAGGCCCTGTGACTAATAAACCATCCCCCCCCCCCAACACTTCTGATGGTTGTTGCTGAGGACATCTTACAATCCTAAGGGCTGGTCCAGCCATGACCATGGTTGTCAATAGGCTGAGAGCAGCACCCAACAAGTTCTAACTGCTTGAATTCAGTCTTCCAATTTATCCTAGAAGTTACGTATAATCTTTAACATGAGTGCAAAGTAGCTTTCCTTTGCAAGTGGCTCTGCAAGGCTGAAATGGGCAAAGAAAATCTAACCAAGAATGACACAGTGTATTCCTTATCATCTTAAGCAGAAAACAAACTAAGCACTGCAGAACTACTCATAATGGACAGAATAGTATTTTATATAAAGACAAAAGAAACTATCCCAAAGCAGCAGTACTAATGCATCAAAGTTCCTGTGTCATTGTAAAGGTTAAATTAAAAAATCATTTAATCTCTTACGCAGTAAGATGCATAATTAAAGTAACCTATAAAATAAAAATATAAACTAAAAGAGAATTATTAAATGCCCGTGTGTGAAGAGGATAATTATTGGTGACTTCCCAGTTCTCATGTACTTAGAACTACAGGAACACCTCAAGTGAATTTTATAATCCATTTTTTATTATCCAATTCAAATTCTCCTAAAAGTACAATTAGAAAATTAGGAGAAAGGAATGAGAAATCATTAAAGAATAAAGCCAATACCAAATGTCTAATTTATGGACTTTCAAACTTTTAGCCTTCTGCCCTTTTTATTGATCAAAACTTGTATTCTTTACTAATCCACATGAACAAGCCATTGAGCTTTAATTTGTCATTACTAAATAATCTGCAAATCCTTCTATGTTCTCCTTGTTGATGCACAGATATGAGCCATGTAATTAACACTCACTGTGAAAGGTTCTGCATTAAATATCTCTCTATATAACTAACCTATGTGTCTATATCTGCATCTGTACTTAATGATAACCCTGGTCTTGTACTTCCAGCAATATGGCAGACTAAACACAACACGTTTAGGTCTTAGATAAAATGAAATAAATACACTTTAAATGTATTCTGGAGCTCCTACATGTAAGGTAAATATCTAAAGAGCAAAAAAAACAAATTTAAAATTTCAGGAATACCCAAAATATAAAGCCTGGGTTTGCTGTGGAAAAGTGCTGGCCCTAGGTCTGGTTTTAGGAAATTAAGCCAGAACCTGTGAAAGGTTCACTCTTTAAGATACAGTGACACGCGGTGTCCCCCTTAGCATTCCATGACTAAGTTTAATAACCAGGGAGAAACTTTTATACCACCATTTGCAAAAAGAAACAAGCCACCAGTGAGCCATGGTCAGTAGAAACAATCCAAAGTAAATAAACTCTTCAAAAGGCTTCAGATATCAAAATTACAACCAGAATGTAAAATGCTATGTATAAAAGATCTAAAAAATAGAATATGAAATCAAATATTAAGCAGCAGTATACTATTAGAAATGGCAAAGTAGATTTGAAAAATAACTAAACTATATGACAGTGAAAAAATGTAATCACTAGTAATAAAATCTCAACCGATGCATTTAATGTCAATTAGGCTAGGCTGAAGAAGCAGTTGGTGTCTTTGGAGATAGAATTGAAGATATTATGCAGAATATATAGTGAGGCAAGGCACAGTAACAGATGTTACAGAAATATTTCAGATTCTATTGTAGCATTAATAGCCCATCCCAAAACTTAGTGGCTTGAAACAACGATTTTATTATACTCATAGATTCTGAAGGTCAGTATTTTGTTTAGGGGAGGTTTGTCTCTGACCAGCGATGTCACAACCTCCATCAGGAAGATTCATAAAGATAGATGACTTTAGCTGGTAGCTTAGATTATCTGGGGCATCTTTACTCACACGGCTGATGGGTAAGAATGATTATCAGCCTGTACCCAAATGGAGCTGTCAACCAGAACAACTGCATATGGCCCCTACACAAGGGATTTTATCTGCACACCCAAACATTTTTGGGGGTTCCTCACGGTTGCAGAGGCTAGGCTCCAAAAGCAAGTGTTCTAAAAGCATGTGTCATTGTTACAATGTAGCCTTGGTTGTCAGCTAGCATCATGACTGCTCTACCTTTATGACTGAGACAGTCACAAATATCCACCCAATTTCCAAGGCAGGAAGCATGCATATATCCCAGCACTGGATAGGATAAATGTCAAGATCACATTATACAAGAGCTCATGGGCCATCTTTAGAAAACAAGCTCTGTCATGAGTGGTTAAAATCCACGGAGGAGATTGAAAGAGTCTAACATATAAACAATCAGAATCCCAGAAATGGAGAAGAGAAACAATTAAAAGAAATAACAGAATTTTTCACAAAGATGGAATAGATAAGTCCACCAGAGAGAAATCATAACCTACACTAACAAGAATTTTTTAAAAAGAATATATACCTTTTGCATATTTAATTAAAAATACAAACAAAAGAAAAGAGGGAGAGAATTCTTAGGATGATAAGAGGACAGAAGAATTACCTAATGAAACAATGCAAAGAATGGCTCCTTAGACACGATATCAAAGCCAAAAAGCAGAGAACTGTCTCACCAATGTGCTGAGAGAAAATAAATCTCATCCTAGAGATGAGATGTCTATGCAGTAGCACTGCATTTTATTAATGAAAGTGAAATACATTTCAGATTACCAACAAGTAAAAAAAAAAAAATCACCATCTGTCAATCTTGCCAAATAATTTTTTTTTAAGATTTTTATTTATTTACTTATTTGAGAGAGAGCCTAGCAGGAAGAGGAGCAGAGGGAGAGGAAGAAGTTGATTCTATGCTCAGTGCAGAGCCTGAAGCAGGGCCTGATCTCAAAACCCTGAGATCATGACCTGAGCCAAAACCTAGAGTCAGATGCTTAACCAACTGAGCCACACAGGTGCCCCTAAAGAATTTTAAAGGACTTCTTTTTGGAATTAACAACTCAGGAAACAACAGCTGTTGGTGAAGATGTGGAGAAAGGGGAACCCTCTTAAATTGATGAGAATGCAAACTGGTGCAGCCACTCTGGAGAACAGTATGGAGGTT
Source organism: Canis lupus baileyi (assembly GCF_048164855.1). Taxonomy (NCBI): domain Eukaryota; kingdom Metazoa; phylum Chordata; class Mammalia; order Carnivora; family Canidae; genus Canis; species Canis lupus. The sequence continues at coordinate 6,839,638 of NC_132868.1, read as the reverse complement.
CCTCAAAAAGTTAAAAATAGAATTACCCTACAATTCAGCAACTGCACTACTAGTATTAATCCGTAGGATACAGAAATAGTGATTCAAACAGAAACTTGCACCCCAATGTTTATAGCAGGCATGTCCACATTAGTCAAAGTATGGATAGAACCTACATATCCATCAACGATGGCTGGATAAAGAAGAGGTGAGGTATATATATATATGATGGTATGTACTCAGCCATCAAAAAAGAATGAATGAAATCTTGCCAGTTGCAAAAAAAAAAAAAAAAGAAAGAAAGAAAAGAAAAGAAATCTTGCCATTTGCAAGGATATGAATGCCTCCCCCCCAAAAAAGGATGTGGATGGAACTAGAGGGTATTATGCTAATTGAATAAGTCTGTCAGAGAAAGACAAATACCATATGATTTCCATATGATTTCAGTTATATGTGGAATTTAAGAAACAAAACCTAGGGGAAGGGAAGGAAAAATAAAATGAGATAAAAACAGCCAGAGGGGTAAACCATAAGAGACTCTAAACTATAGGAAACAAACTGAGGGTTGCTAGAGGGGAGATGGGTGGGGGATGGGGTAACTGGAGGATGGGCATGAAAGAGGGCACTTGATGTATTGAGTACTGGGTGTTATATGCAGCTGATGAATCACTAAATTCTATTCCTGAAACTAATAATACACTATATGTTAACTATTTTGAATTTAAATAAAATTAAATTAAAATGAATGAATGAATTAATTAATTAAAGGACTTTTTTGGATAAATCTTCAGTCTTATTAAGGCATAATTGACCCATAAGGAATTGCTTGTACTTAAGGTATAAAACTTGATGTGTTGCTATATGTATACATTGTGAAGTGATCAATACAATCAAGCTAATTAACATACCCATTCACTAATTAACACACCCATCACCTACATTAGTCACCCTTTTTTCTGTTTTATCAATTTATTTCCACCATTCCTTAATCTACTTATAAAAAGTCTTTATTTAGACTCCATTAGATTATGATGCCTTTTTCCATTAAGGCTTTATTCTGTTAGGGATGTCTGGGTGGCTCATTGGTTGAGTGTCTGCCTTGGGCTCCTCTCGTGATCCCATTAACCCCTGTCCAGGGATCAAATCCCTCATCGGGCACCCCTGAGGAGCCTGCCTCTCCCTCTGCCTATGTCTCTGCCTCTCTCTTTGTGTCCCTCATGAATAAATAAGTTAAAAAAAAAAAGATTTTATTACTTTAAAGTAGTATAAAATTCAAAGCAAAACTGAAGGGAAGGTTCAGAACTTTCCCATAGGCACCTTGCCCTCACACATGCATAGCCTTCCCCGTTAATAATATCCCCCACCAGAACAGTATATTTGTGACAATGGATTAACCTGTGTTGACAAAAAAGTCCATATTTGACATTATAGTTCACTCTCACTGTTTTGCATTCTATGGATGGAGATGAATATTAAACGACACTATCCATCATTATGGTACCGTGCATGGTATTTTTACTGCCCTAACAATCCTCTGCCTTCTGTGTATTCATTCCTCATCCCTAACCTCTAACTAGTAGCAAACACTCATCTTTCTACTCTCTCCATAGTTTTGACTTTCCCAGAGTTTCATTTATGGAATCATACCCTATGTAGCACGTTCAGATTGCTTTCTTTATTTGTAAATACTTTTAAGATTCCTCCACGTCTTTTCATGGCTTGATAGCTCTTTTCTTTTTCTGGTGCTAAATAATATTCCATGGTGCAGATATACAACCATTTTTTTTAATCCATGCACCTACTGAAGGACATAGAGTTGCTCCCAAGTTTTAGCAATTATGAAGAAACCTATTATTAACACCTATACACAAGTTTTTGGTGAACAAAATTTTCAACAAATTTGAATAATTACCAAGGAGTGCAGTTTCCAGATTGTATGGTAAAGGTGTCTTTAGTTTTGTAAGAACCACCAAATTGTCTCCCAAGTGGTTGTACCATTTTTCATTTCCACCAACAATGAATGAATGTTCATGTTCTTCACAACCTTGTCAGCTTTTGTTATTGTCTGTTCTGGATTTTGGCCACTGCAATAGGTGTGTGGAGGCATCTCATTGTTTCCATATGCATTGTCCTAATGAAATATGATGCTGAGCATTTTTTCCTATGCTTATTTGATATCCCTGTATCTTATTTGGTGAGATATCTGTTAAGGTCTTTGGCCCACTCTTTAATTGAATTCTTTCCTCTACTTACTGTTGAGTTTTAAGAGTTATTTTGTGTGTATTTCAGATAACAGTTCCCTTATCAGATGTGTCTTTTGTAAATATTTTCTCCCAGTCTATGACTTGTCTTCTCATTGTCTTGACATTGTCTTTCACAGACCAGAAGTTTCTCATTTTAATGAAGTCCAGAAATCAATTATTTCTTTCATTTGGTAAAATGACATGCTATTGGTGTCATATCTAAAAGGTCATCATCCTACCCAAGGTCATCAAGTTTTCTTCCACGTTATATTCTAGAGTTATAGATTTGCATTTTATATTTAAGTCTATGATCTATTTTGAGTTAGTTTTTGTGAAAGATGCAAGGCCTGGGTCTAGATTCTTTTTATTGCATGTGGAAGTCCAGTTTTTCCAGCACCATTTGTTGTCCATTGTGTTGTCTTTGCTCCTTTGTCAAAGGTCATTTGACTATATTTATGAGGGTCTGTTTCTAGGCTCTCTATTCTATTGCACTGATTTAGTTGTCTATTCTTTTGCCAGTGTCACCCTATCTTGATAATTGTAGCTTTGTAGTAAATCTTGAAGTCAGATATCATCAGCTTTCCAAATTTGTTCCTCTCTTTATATTGCCTGGGGTATGCTGGGTCTTTTGCCTCTCTGTATAAACTTTAGAATCGGTTGGTCAGTACTCACAAAATAATATTGCTGGGAGTTTGATTGGAATAACATTGAATCAATAGGCTACTTTAGGAAGCATTGGCCCATGGAGCCAAATAAGACCTGTGTCTGCCTGTTGCATGTGGAGCATTTTGGAGCCCACAGACTGGGGACTAGAGCAAAGTTGAAGACTGGGCAAAGGTGGAGGGTGGCTTTAGGCACTGGGGTGGTAGAGATAAAGCCAGTGAGGAAAACCCTTGACCTTGTGGGCCTGTGGCTCTAGTGGCCCCTGAAACTTCATGACACATAGGTAGGTTTTCCCTCCCTATGTGCTCACTGTGATGTTGAAGGTCCTGGCTTGTGAGATGGAGGTGCTAAGCCTACTCATGCATCTGTCTCTTGGCCAAGCCTCTAGTCATGCCTGTGACTCAATATCTGATCCCACACTCTGAGCTGAGTGGGCCCACAATGGGTGTGGATGAGGTGCAGGGGGATGGGGAAGATGAATGGGCCTGAGCAAGGATGAGTAACAAGTGATGCTCATCACCCCACTGCACTGGGCAGAGCCACAGTGCTGTTCACAAGTGCATAGACTAGGATGCTGTGGGGGTGGGGGTTTGGAGGAGAGGATGCTGGAACCACCCCAGGTGTCTGGGTTGCTGACTCCAGGAAACAACTGTGGGAGAGGCTCTGGAAGAGCTTATTAAGAGCCTACCATCTCTCCTTTGATGTGTGGGAAGAGCTATTCTGGAAAGCATCTTACAGCATAGGGAAGGACATTACCAATCATTCTTTACATCCTGCTTGTGTAAATATATAAAGCAAACCCAGAATGAATCATCTGTGGAAGAGCTGCTTTATTTTCCAAGGTTAATTCAGTTGTCAGTAGATGGAAAACAAAGCAAGACTGATTCTATCTTCACCTTTCCCCCTTTGGAGGTTCTTATGCTGTTGCCATAGCAACTCAGTCCACAGATTCGATGATAATTAAAACTAAACAGGGCAGCATGTTTACCTACTGGAACTGGGAAGTAAATCCTGAAGAGTACAAAGAAAGGTAAATACCAAACCGGTAGCCAAAAGAATAAAAACAGTTGGGCAACTTGCTCCATTTGGGAGACATATTGAAGCTAAATTGTTTAAGGATTTAATAGCTAATGCTGCAAAAATAATTCTTGTCAACCACAATCTGAATCAATAAAATATTTTTACTCAACTCAAAAATATTGTATGGGGTTTGGGGAATGGTTTTTTTTTGTTGTTGTTGTTGTTTACAAAAGTAGATGCCACTATGCCATTTATTACCTTTTTGAAAGATATAGACGTACAGACTCTAAACAAGAAAAAGTCTGCATTCACTCTCCTTACTTGTAATTTCCAACCAATGCTAATGACTCTAATCCCTTCTCTAAAAACAAGCAAATAAACAGAGCACTCACTTTTCACAATTTCTGTGTGGGGTGTGTGTAGTGTGTGTGTATAAACATATGTAGCAGAACTCCTGAACCTCGTGTTGGCACTAGATCATTCTTTGCTTTGGACTGCTATCCATGTTTAGTGGCACCTTGGCCTCTACCCTGCAGATGCTAGTAGGATAATCCTCTCAGAGCTGTGCCAAAAATAACTGTATGCAGATCTTATCAACTGAGTCTCTTTTCCTAGACCAATCTTCTTTGACCTCATTTTATTTATCCTCCATTCACACTTCAGTGCGTATGGGTCTCCTGCAAAGAGGACTGGATTCCCTCCCACAGCTGAAATAGTAACAGGCCAGGGAAAGCTCCCCAGTACCATGCTACGGGGGCATCATGCCTTATAGTTGCATATTCAAGAATTTTAAAACTCACAAAGGAGTTGGTGCCTTATACCCTCACAGCACATCTATATGTACAAGAGGAGCTGGAAGTTGTCCTAACCAAACTGAGTTTGCTGTGATCTGAAGAATGGCAGAAATTCTCACTTTGGAGAATCAAAATTTTTTTTCAAAATTAAGCCAGCCTCTAGCAGATTGCTGATAAGAATATAAATTGGTACAACTTCTGTAAAGGGTCATTTGGAAATATAGATATCACAACTGCAAGTGCATATGCCCTTTGATCTCACAATTCTATACAGCATTCTCTTAATATTCTTGTATACATGTAAAAATATGTATTTACAAAGACTCTCTCTCTTTTTAAAAAAATATATATATATATTTATTCATGAGAGATACAGAGATAGAGGCAGAGACAGACAGAGGGAGAAGCAGGCTTCCTGTGGGGAGCCTGATGTGGGACTTGATACCAGGACCCTGGAGTCACAACTTCAGCCAAAGGCAGATGCTCTACCACTGAGCCACCCAGGGGTCCCATATTTACAAAGAAGCATTGCTTGTGATAGTAAAATATGGGGGTCAGCCTAAATATTCCCAATGGGACTGCCTAAGTAAACAAATTATAATGTGTAAAGGTAACCAAATCACATTTCATTGTATACCCATTCATGAATTTTAAATTATGTGAATATATCAATCATGCAAAAATGAAATATAGAGTAATAGCCAGTATCTTCTAAGAATAAAAAGGGAATACCTAATTATATAGCAAAAACCTGGGAATATTGATGTCATTTAAAAAAATTTTTTAAGATTTATTTATTTATTAAAGAGAGAATATGCCTGAGAAGAGGGAGGGGCAGAGGGAGAGGGAGAGAGAACCTCATGCAGACTACTTGCTGAGCACAGAGCCCGACATGGGGCTGGATCTCACAACCCATAAGATCCCAACCTGAGCCAAAACCAAGAGTCAGCTGACTGAACCACCCAGGCTTCCCTGATGTCATTTTAATTTAAAATGCATTAGCTTCGACATTAATGGAACTGGAGGGTATTATGCTGAGTGAAATAAGTCAATGGAGAAGGACAATCATCATAGGGTTTCACTCATACAGGGGGTATAAGAAATAGTGAAAGGGATTAAAAGGGAAAGGAGAGAAAATGAGTGGGAATATGAGGGAGGGAGACAAACCATGAGAGACTCCTAAATCTGGGAAATGAACAAGGGATAGTGGAAGGGAAGGTGGGCAGAGGGATGGAGTGACTCAGTGACGGGCAACGAGGGGTGCACTTGATGAGATGAGCCCTGGGTGTTATATACTATATGTTTTCAAATCAAACTTAAATAAAAACAAATGAAAATAAATTTTTTAAATAAAATATATTTTATCTCAATGTATATGAAACAGAAAGTAAAATTACTTCTTGAAAACCATTGTTTTAAATATTTTATTTATTTATTCATGAGAGACACACAGAGAGAGAGGGGCAGAGATACAGGCAGAAGGAGAAGTAGGCTCCACATAGGGAGCCCCATGTGGGACTTGATCCCGGGTCCCCAGGATCACAACCTGGGCTGAAGTTGGCGCTAACCCGCTGAGCCACCCGAGCTGCCCTGAAAACCATTTTCAACTGGATCAGTTAAAATACGGATGGGAAGCACACTTACCAACTTTCAATGTTCTTTTCCTAGTGTGTTTCTTTCGTTAGTGTTATTATCTTGGGAGACAGTAGAAATGAAAGGACTTCAGAGGATCAGCAAAGTCTGAGTACCAGTTGGTCCACCTTTGCCAGTAGTTGATTTTCTTTGTTTTTATTTTTGTTTTTGCTTTGAGAGGTACAAGATTGTTCTTACAAGCATGCAGTAATATTTCTTTGTGATTTTAACTTGTTTTTCTCTAAAGACTAACAGTGTTAAATAAATTTATCTCCTATATCACTTTTTTTGTTTCATTTTTACTTTTATTGTTTTGTTATGTCTGTTTTGTTTGTTTGTTTGTTACAATTTGGGAGTTCTTTCCATATTCTCTTACCAGTTGTTTATCAGGGATATAGTTTGGAAATATGTTCTCTCGGTCTGTGACTCCTTTTAGTATTTATTTTCATAAAACTTGAAGAGCAGATATTTTTTTAATGGGTTAATAAAATTTGTTTCTTTTATGGTTCATTTATATTATATTCTTGATAAGAAATGTTTAACCCAAAATCATCAAGATTCTATTCATTTTTGTAAATAAAGTTTCTAATTTTAGGCTTTTCATTGAAGTCCCTGATCCAATTTTAGTTCATTTTTATGTAATGTGAGGCACGAATATTCATTGACTTTTTAGCTGTACTCTTTTGCATCATATTTTGCAGTGACTGTGTTTGGGATTACAGTATACATCCTTGATTCTTCAAAGATTTTTAGAGTTCATACTGTGAGAGATCTTCACAAATAATACCTTTACTTCTTATAAATATAATAATCTAGGACTAGTAAGGTTCCATTTATTTTGCCTGCATTGTTATGCTTCAGTTGCCATATATATTACATGTTCATTTCACATAAACTTCAAACACAATGTCAACTTTTTTGCTTTTATACTCATGTGTTTTAAAGAAGAGAAACAACAGTTAATTTTTACATGTATCATATGTTCCCATTTTCATTGTTATTCATGTTTTCTGGAAAATGCAACTTTTTATCTAGCTTTATTTTTCTTCAGCCTAACTTCTCTTTAGGATTTCTTAGACTATAGTTATTCTGTTGACAAATTCTTCATTGTTTTGAATGAGATATAAGCTCTTTTTCATATCTTTATTCTTCTGCATGGTACACATACTTTTTCTTTCTATCTACTTTCTATAGTTCACCTTGGTCTTCATCAATGTAACTCTTTTGGTCCCAAGGTAATTAGTGTAATTTTATTTATTTTACTTTCAGATTACTCAGTGACTTGAGCATATCAAGTATATATTTCACAAAAAATAAGTTATTATTTTCACAATTTTATTTTCTATTCTAGTTTTTCTTCCCCTTATGGAACTGCAGTGTTGAACAACTTGATATTGTCACATAGATCACCGAGGCTTTATGTTTTTTAAGTCTTTTATACATTTTCCTGTCTTCAAGTTGAATAATTTCTATCTTAAAATTTACTGACTTTTCTTATTCTTCTTCATTCTGGTGTTAAGCACACCTACAGACTTTAGTTTTTTGTATTATTTGATTCTCAAATTTCATTAGTTTCTTTACCTTTCTCTACTGAAATCTCATATTTGTTTCCTCATCAAGACCATATTTTTCTTCAAGTCTTTGAATATTTTCCATTAATTATTTAAACAAATTTAGAATAGCCATAATAAAATTTTAATGTCTCCACATTGATTTCCTTAGATAATTCATTACAACCTATTTTCTTTATGTCCTTGAGCATAGTTATAATAGATATCTTTAAATTTATATTCATTGATCCTAGCATCTGGGACATGTCTCATTTATTCTGCCTTGACTGACTTTTCTCTTTCCTGTGATTTACTTTTTCTTTCTTTTATTTGATGTTTATTAATTTTGGATTAGACCCCCCAGGTAATGTGAATGACACCTTGTAGAGATCAGATTCTGTTATATTCCTTCAAAGAGTGTTTATTTATTTTTTTCCTTGATAACAAGCTTTTACCTCAGCTGGACCCAGCTCCAAATTCTGTCTTTCCACAATCATCAGAAACTAACACCTGCTATGTCCCTTTAGCGTTTTCTGGATTATTTGGAGTCTATTCTATATAAACTTAGTTAAGGGTACAACCAATGATTTGGCCAGAAATTAGACAGAATTTGTTGTTACTCTCTTCTTTGGCTAGCTTCTGAATAGAATTTATCCTCTAATTTTCAAACTGCTGTGGTCCCTCCTACTTTGTGCTCTTATTTCTCAGCCAGTAAAACTGTAGGTTTTAACCAGGACTGGAGCACGCCACATGAGAACAATTATGGTCTGCCCTCAGGCATTAAGCCACAAACTTGGAAACTTACTCAGTGTTATGATCTTCTTTCAAATGTCAACTTCCTTTCTACTTGCTTTAGATGGCTTTCCTTTGGATTTTTTTTTTTCATTTTTTCCCCAAGAGTTTATCATTACTATTTGAGGGTAAGTTAGTCCAACACGAGTTACTCTGCTATTATATGAGGCAGAAATTTTTATGGTGTTTTATTTTTTAGGGAAGAATATTCTACTACCAAGAGTATTATTAAAGAGTTTGTTTTAAGAAAGATAGTAAAGGAGAAAAGTGATGATTTCCTAATGACAAATAATGTAGCAGCAGAGTGCAATGATAATTTTGTAAACAGAATTGACTTTTTATTTATCTAAATTTACTTCTGTAATACATAATCCATGAATATTCCAAATGTGTTTTTTTGTTTATTTGTTTTTTGTTTTTTTTTTAGAGAGGTTGGAAAATAGGTCTGTACTTCTTAAAAGTGTATAGAGTAAGGGGCTATTGCAGAAGAAAGCTATGGCAACTGGACTAGGAATGAAGGTAAGTTCTTCAATAAATTAAAGAAAGGAGAATTAAAGAAAACAATTTTATTTATTTCAGCCCTCCATTGAATTTCTCATTTTGCATAAGCAGTCACATAGAAAATTAATTTAATACATGATTAAAATTTTGAAATATTTCTAATTGTTTTGTTCTTCACTGATTCCTAAAGTGTTTTATGATAATAAAATTCATGGTTATAACTATCATTACTATGCATAAGATGAAAATAGGTGGGTTTTTTTTTGCACTATCCAGAAATTACATACAGTCTCCTAATCCTCCTAAGGCAGTTATTAGAAATATGCCTGTACATTGTCAAAGTGTGTCTGCCTTGATATAACAATAATTATTCTTCTCTCCTGTGACATAAGTTTTAGATTTAGTCAATGGAATGTGAATGTAATAACTTTCAGATTCCTCCTATTCAATTAATACTTGAAAATATTTTATATTTATAAAGCAGAAAATTTACCATTTCTTTTGGTAGGATGACAAATTCTTCTGACGTTCTAAAATATAAAAACAGTGCATACATTTTATCTCAGAAAAATAATATATGTGGAATATTGTAGTAAATTTCTATTTATTTAAAATTCTCTTTAAAAAGTATCGGGGTGGGAGAGGAGTATCAGGGGATATATCACAGCATTTGATGTTTCTAAGACCCTGCAAAATCTTGACTATTAGACAAATCACTGCTTCTCAACCTGCCAGTTCTCACAGATTCTCAATTGTATAAGATCTACTGAAAATAGGGCTGAAAAAAAAAATGGGCTGAGACATCAATATTTTTACATTTTTCCATGGTGACAATGTGCATACAAAATTGACATTACTGTCAATTACTGACAAAGTTCACCAAATAGAGATGCTTATTCCATCTTGATTGTTAAGTTGTTTTTCTGGTAATCTTCATTTAACATACACAACTGTTAACAATTTAATCCCACTCATCCTGGAAAAGTTTGTGTTTGATCCTTGTTTGATAAAATATAATAAAATAGCATTTAAAATTCCAAATTTAGTATGAAATAATACAGTAAAGCTACAATGCCTGGAGATACAGACATGCAAGGGAGTAAATATAATCTCACTGAATCTTTCCAATAACATTATGAAGTGAGTGGATTATTATTGCCATTTTACAGGTGAGAAAACCAAGGCACCAAGTAGCAAAGTAACTTGCCCAAGGCTACAAGGAAACAAGAAACTAAAAATGAACCCAGACAGTCTGGCTTTAGAGTCCCTGCTTCTCCACTTACATCTATACTTTTATATATGTATAGCAACATTTTCCAGTAAAAAAATAATCCTCCAGGAACATCTATTCCAAATATTCCTCTTCCTCTGGGTCTCATAACTCCTGAATTGTTTTCTTTTACTACCTCTTAAGGTAACCAAGGGGGAGTGTTTTTACTTTTTTTTTCCCCAAGGAGAGTCCCTGAAGTCATGGTTCTTCTCATTTCTATATGATAACTTTTACCTCCTCACCATGTGTACATGGTTCACCAACAGTTCCTTGAAACACTTTCTATTCTTGGCCAACATGAATGTAGCAGATGCTTCAGGTCCCTGCCCATGTTCCCTTAGCCCACCCAGAACTTACCTATAGCTCTGGAGGATAGTTTCCAAATACACCTATGGTGTCATTTGTTATGAACCTATGTCTTCTGCCTAAGGGCAGTCCATGGGTGCAGGAGCATCTAGATGTACATAAGAGGTGGAAAAGAAGTGACAGGGAGCCAATGTTCCATAAAACAATCCCCTACCATAGATAGAGTGATGGAGAATAGTAGGTAAAGACTCCAGTGTCCTTGCCCCTCAGTAGGATAGCTCTGAGTTGTGTTTTATACATTCTCTTGGATGTTGTCCAGTGATATCTCTCTACTCTGTGGCCAATAGCAGTCAGTCACTCAATAATGAACCCCTTACTGGCCATCCTCCCTTTCCTGAATGATTTCCCTGTTCCCTCTGTGTGTTTCCTGGGATCACATTCAGATAAAATGCATGAACCAAAAATTCTTGATTCAGGCTCATCTCTTGGGAAAACTCAAACCAAGATGAGAGGGGAGCCCTCTTCCTCTTCTCTCTTCAAGGTCCTTGTTGCTTTTTCTCCACCTCCTAAGGGAGCTCTACTTCCTCTTCCCATCTCTTAGAGGATGGTATGCTCAGGATAGACAATTATGTGGATCCTAGTCTCATCTTACTTCCAGACGATCTCATTTTTTTCAAGATCTTAAATGGTTATCTATGTATCAACTGTGCAAAAATCATTAACTCTAGCTCACATGCCTCTCCTGTTATACCACTATCTTTTCAGTCATTTATTCCACAGTATTTATCACTCTGTGGCTGGCACCATTCCAGACTATAAGATCTTCAAACACAGAACCTACCTCAAGGGGCTCATGTCTCAGGTGGGAGAGATAAAACACCAACAAAGTATAACTGACAAGATTAGTGAGCATAATGGAAATAAAATGGAAATAATGCCAGAGATTCATGAAGATGAAAGAGAGCTTTAGTAAAGATGGGCTAGGAAGGCCTTCGCACACAACACTTTAGATGAAACCTGAGTTAACATTCCCCCATTGAACTCCTCCGTCAGGTATCAGATTGCCTTCTGGAGAGCTCTGTGTCTGCCTATCTGTCCCTCAGATTTGAAGGCCAGTAGTTTGCCCAGTGACCTCACTTCTCTGAAGGATCTAAGAACATTCTTCAATTTTTCAGATTGTTCAACTTCTCACTTGTTGTTAAGGAGTAGTAACTTCCACGGTCCTACACACCAGGCTAGAAACCAAGTCTCTGATTCAGTTTTGATTTTTATACTCCTTCATAGATTAACCTTTACTCAAGTAAAGGAATGCAACTTTAAAATATGGACTCACTGTGTTTTTAAATGCTGTTATTAAAGAGCTATGAAATGCATGCACAGGTTTCTTGGTTGTGTTTTTATTTTGTTTTCTGGTATAGTATATGTGATTTGAAAAAACCATGCAATTTAGTATTTATTAGTCTTGGCATTGAATACATATTCCATTGAGCATTATAATTATGTTTATAGCCAACATTGAAGAGTAACTTATAGGACTTTATCCAGCATCATCTTATAAAATATGTATAAAATTTATTTTTCTTTTTTAGAGTCTTTACACACATAGAATCAAACCATAGCAGAAATGGAGGATATATAATCTGGATCCCATCTGAAACTTGATTCTGTTTATGAGGCAGCTTTTCTTCAAAACAGGCATCAAATTAATCAGAAATATTGATGATAATTATGTTAATTTTAGAAAGAGGTTTAGTAAAGGAGAACATTTCTTATTTTGGGGGACTATTACATCTTAAAGGATAGTGCTGCTATAGAGCCCTCTGTCCAGGGAAAAAGGAGAATCTTCCATACCAGGCCACTCAGCTGTAGATTTAATTCAAGTCAAAGGAACTTCTCTGAAAAAGTAGTTCCCAATTATACTATCTCTTTAAAAGCTTTTGTCTCATTTAGCCAGAACCTGAGTTGAAATAATGTATCCCCAAAAGTAGTTTAAAAAAATAAAAAGAAAACTTCTGTGCAATATGTAAAGAAATCAGACTATTGATTTACTTAGAGTCTCTTAAAAGTGACGGCCGTATGTGGGTACATCATTATTGACTTCCCCCAAAATATCTTTGTACTTAAAAGGCAAGATGCAAGTTGATGTCCTCAATCTTTAACCTCACATTGCTCTCCTTTTTCCTTGATGCTCTCTCTCTCTCTCTCTCTCTCATATGCACACGTACATACACACACACACAAACTAGAAAATGTAATCAAACTTCATCCCCTGTGCATCTTATATTAATTGTTCAGAAGTGGTAAAGAAAAAGAAACAAAGTTTATATGGTGATCACTGAATTATTTAGATTAAAACGCACATTATTTTCTAATTATATTGTGTTAAATTTAATTAATAATCTAATTTAATTTTATTGTGTTATTGTATTCTTGGCTATATAAGATAAATGCAATGCACTGATTTCCACCTAAAGTCCTTAATTATGTATTCATAGTGAATACATATGCAATGTGTCTTTTAAAATATTTGCGTCATCCAAAGAATTCAGATGTTTTTAATTTTTTTTTAATTTTCCATATAAAAGATTTAAAAACCTGAGAATAGATTAGGCTAAGATTCTGTCTAGAATAAAGCTTGGGTGTAAGAGTAGTTATATTATCAACCTACAGACAAAACATAAAAAGTTCAGGGTGAAATTCTCTATTATTATTAAAGTTGCAAAATTTTATGTCACAAAAATATTTCCCTAAAGCATATAATGGGTAAAATTATCTTTCTGGTTGATGCTACCCTTTGATGAATATACCATAAAATATGTAAATGCAATTTAATATACAAAACCAAAAAATAGAATATTAGTTCACTTACACGTATTAACATTTTTCTCTAAGACTATTTTTTGCATATAGTTATATTTTTATTTTGTTTTAGGCTATAAAGTCAGTTGCAATACTACTTAAACATACCATAAAATAACAATTGTTAAAGTAAAAGTATTTGTCATTAAGAAAAATTTTTGCAGAACATCATGTATTATTAAACCAAATATTTCTTTAGGCTCATGATGTGAACTTCTTGGTAAGTTATCATTTATAACAGGAGAACATATCCAGAAAATTCCTCTCCAGTGATTTTTTTCTCACTAATTAATTACAGAGTTAAATGCTGATGCAATTGGAATATTTCCTACTCACATATATTTCCCCAAGTGTAGCTTAACAATATTTACTTCAGTCACTCATTTAAATAGCTCATATCCCAACAAATTCAAATTCAGACACAACACACTAAGCTGCTTATTGTTTATAGCTTTCTTATTGATTGATTGATTGATTGATTGATTGACTTATGCAATATCTACCTTCAGAAAGGCTTCAGGGGAGTTCACATTAACACATAGAGTGTATTAAAGATAAAATATGATTAAAACTCAACTGAGTCTGGAGATTGGGCTCTTCTTCCACTTGTGTGTCCTTATGTGTTCCTTGTATGTCACACAATGTTTGTCAAACACCCTTATTCTTTGAGGGGGAAAAAAAGACCTATTGAAGAGAATCCAATCTTATCTAGCAACATAGTGCTGAATGTTCTAGAATTTCAACCATGGGAATTCTGACCACTTGTGGGTCTGTACTTTGGGCAGTTTTGCATCTGGACAATGTTTTACATGAGACCTCCTAACAATTCTTTTATTATACCTCTTTGTAGACTGTTACTTTTGAAAGTGAAGATGCCATCTTCCTAATCACAAACTCACACAGAAGACAAAAGAAATAACATTTGTGATGCTACTATTGTGGGAGCTTGGTAAATGCCCACTGAAATGCTAAAATATTCCTTGCTGTGGGCCAGGCATACAATGGCCACCCAAGATAAATGCCCATAAACACCATAGCAGGGCAGGAGGAAGCCCATGCCTTGGGCCAGCCCACCACCTCATATATTGTCTCACAGAGCTATTCAAATGGAGCCTAACCTAGGATCATTTATGGTTACATACAACTACTTGATTTGTTCTGTACCACAGCATCTAAAAGTATAATCAATGAAACTATATTCAAAATTTTTCTGATAAAAGTCTGTTACTTCAGCAAATATACTTGCTTCATGAATGTGTAGTTTTATTCCAGATCTCAAAAGACACACAATGAAAATTTTCACAGGATGCAAATTTTCCATCTTGACAAATCAGTGATATTCCTTTCTCTTTCCCAAAACTGGTAACATGAGTAAAGCCCAGAAAACTTCATTAGATCTTTGTGTTTGCCCTGCATTCTATTCTGTTCCTTCATCCTTGCAGACCTCCAGTCAATGGTTATTCACCAGGCACTTAGAATGTGCCAGAGCAGGACTGGCCCCAGAAATATAAAACCCAACAGGACTTAACTCAGTGTAGGTGCTCATGAAACTCCAGGTCCATCCGGGGAGAAAGTCTAAACAAGGAAGTAAAAATAAATACAGACATAATTAGAAACTGTGATGTGTGTTATAAAAGCCATAAGCAGCTCTGAGACAGAGAATATAAGAAGGATGAGAGCAGGGGTATAGAGTGAGCCCCATAAGCCCCTTGGAGGGTGGGCTCAGGAATGCACAGGGCATTCCCCAACAGAGAAGGAAGCTAGAAGAAGAGCTCAGGGATTAGGAAAGGAAAGTGACTTCTAATTGTGATTCTGGGCTGTCAGCCTCTGATTTCTTTGCTCACACTGTGGCTATGCAGCTCGGAACATAGTGCAGAAAGAATGAGTAAATACTAATAATCTGTTTACCTCGCCTTTTCTTTGCTTGCATGTTTACAATGCACTTCTCGCCCGCTCACATGTTCCAATCCGCCATTTCTCTCTCTTCTGGAAGAATTCACTGGTGCTGACCCAGGACTCATTTTACATTTTACGTCTTTTCTAAACTGATGCCCCTTGGAACCCTGTATAAGAGCTCACCTAATACGGGCAAGGTGCGAACAAAGACTTCAGCCCAAGATCCCCCTGAGTCAATGTCACAGGAGTCTGACATACCCAACTGGGAAAGGAGGCAGTCCAAAGAGCAATGTCCCTCCCAATGCCAGTACAACAGACCAGCACACAGCCTGCCGCCATTTCAGGGACGTTGCTCTACTGATGAAGGTACATTGTTGTTAACTAAGGATTTGCCACCAGTGCTTCCAATCACAGGCAATCTAGGGCCATCAATTCTGCTGTTACTGACAACTTGTCCTCAGACTTTAGGTGTGATATACTCTTATCCCCACCACTGGTGAGAGTTATTTTATTTTTACTATAAATCTGTGTTATAGGCAGAATAACAGCTTTTGAAGATGTCCATGTCTTAATCCCTACATCCTGAGAATATCACCTGACTTGGCAAACCAGAGACTTAGCAGATGTGATTATGTTACGGACCTTGAGATGGGCATATGATGTGGGATTTCCCAATTGGGCCCAATCTAATCAAATGAGTCCTTGAAGCCCAGAGAACCTTTTGTGGCTGTGGTTGGAGAAATCTGTGGCCACAGAAAACAAATCATAAAAACACAGTGTTGCTGGCTTTGGAATTAGAGAGAGGGCGTTTTGTTTTTCATGACATGGTCAGTCCGGTATGGCCAAAAGAGGGGACACGGGAGAGATGCAGGAATACAAAGTTTATTCCACTCACAGGTCCTGGAGGGACAGAGTCACCACATGCCATGAGGGGCCACATTCAGGGAGCACCAAGGGAGCAGACTCAGCCCAACTAGTGGGAGCCCAGAGTGAGGCCCCTGGGACAAGCACCTTTCCTGCGGTCAGGGTGAAGTGCACAAGGCACAAGGGGTCTCCTGGTACATGTGAATCACAGTGTGTGACCAGATCATGGTCAGGAGAAGGCAAAAGGGGAACATTGGCAGGGGCCTCCCTTGCCACATGGGTGCACTGGCCACCTGGGAGGTGTATTCACAGTCGAGGCAGCAAGAAAATATGAAGTTTCACAAACTACAATGGACTTTGTAGGGTCTCAACACCAACAATGCTAATTAGGATGGATAACCCTTGTCACCTGAGTTGTGGAGATAGTGAAGGTGACAGGGACAGCATGCCTCGGTCCCCGGAGGCAAGCTCTGGTAAGGGTGATGACCAGGAAGAGTCCTGATAGGCACATGTTGAGGTTCGGAGCCCACTTTGTACTTTGTAGGAGAAAACTAGAAGCACTGGTCAGGCTCCTCTGGATTAAGAATCTGGGGAAGATTGGGTTATATCAGAAAGACGTTTACCTCTTGGCCTATTCCTTGTCGCTGGGCCTGCACCTGTCCCGAGCAAGTGATGAATATACGGCAGGGGGTATATGGCACTTGATACCTCAGCCTGGTCACTGTCCTCTCCATTGTTTCCTTATGCTGCAGAAGCTGGACCTGCAAGGGATACCCCGCAGGCTCTGGAGATCTGCTGGGCTTGCCATCTCTGCTTATCACCTCTGACGTGACCTTGGGCAATTTACTGAGCCTCTCTGTGCCTCAGCTTTGTCATCTCTAAGGTGGGCATAGCAAGTAGTAGCTACCTTCTATGTTTAAAATGAGAATTAAATAAGTGAATGTTAGAATAATACTAGAATAATAATGGGCATAAAACTGGGACCAGTAAACTAGTGTTGCTATTATGGTTTTTTCTCATGGTAGTTACAGCTTCTGACATTTATCTCCAAGGGAAAAATTCAGAGGAAAAACATGAGCAGCCAATTAAAAGGCATTGATTTAGATGCATGCAATTTTAGGACAGAAAGAACCATGGATACGATCTGATCCCAACTCCTCATTTTCTGAAACTAGGAGAAAATTATTTGTTTTGTACTGAATGCCCTTGGTGAGTTAGCAGCACGACCTGGCTACAGTCAAAAATGGAACTCTGTGCTGGATCAGTGCACTTTCTAGAGTGATGTGACCTCTCCCTGTAGACTCTTCTTTCAGAATCCAAGTGGCAGATTTATTTGAAAACCATCAAGGAAAGTCGAGAGACTAGACCAGGCTGGCAGCGTGTACACTCCGATGGGATATTTTTGCTTACTTTTCTCTCCTATAATTCATTTCTTTAATTTCTAGTTTTCTACCTATGATGGAAAGCAGGAAGAATTACTTACTGCCAACTCCTCCACATTGTAAAGAGGAACTGACTTGTCTATAAAAATCTCATAAATCTCAGCCTAGATAAAGAAAGATCATCTAAGTTATTTATCATCAAAACTCTCAGCCTCCGAAGCCTACTGACTAGTGACCAGTCTGTAAATGTCACAGGACAAGGATGCTGTCATCACCCATTGGGTTCAACACATCTTTGAACTTTTCAGATAAGAAAGACTTTTTAAAACAAAAACATCTCTCAAGGGCTGGCTGGGTGGCTCAGCTGAGTGTCCAACTCTTGACTTTGGCTCAGGTCATGATCTCAGGATTGTAGGATCAAGCCCTCTGCCAGGCTCTGCGCTCTGCTGGGAGTCTGTTCTCTCTCCCCATCTGTCCTTCCCACTCTACCCTCCCTCCCCTCATTCTCAAATCAATCAATCAATCTATTTTTTTAAAATCTCTCCAGAACCAGGACACACAGGAAGACAATTGTGCCAAGAAAATATTTGGAATTAGACGGTCTAATTCTGGCCACTTACCAAGAATGTTCTCAATGGAATGGATAAATAGCTACATGATGAGGATTAAGAGATGCATCAGAATCGCCCTTCAAAAGCCAGAGCTCTCCTTTTGCCTCCAAGGAAATAGGACCTTACTTCCCAGGTACCTAGAAGCCGAGGATGGGAGGAAGTGAGTGAGCACGTGCATGGGGGCCTTCCTGAGTAGGATTCTTGAGGTAAGTGGGGCTTGAATGAAAATATATCTTTTACCCTAGATACACAAATCCCAAACATTAAAGGCCACGATTTCCAGAGCACAGTACTCCTTTGCTTCCCAGGGCATTGCTAAGGTGTTATTTGGTACCCATGCACACACTGTCCAGTTGGTCTGTTTTTTCACTCCTCAGCCCAAGTTGCCTTACTTTTGTTTGGCTGGCTTGGTTAATTCCTATTTGCTTAGGTATACTCCCTCCAAGACAACTTCACTGACCCTCACTGAAGGGGCCTGGGAATCCTTCTACGTGAGACTTCGCCCAAACCACTGTCATGGCAATTGTCACATTGTCATCATTATCTTGTTCTTCTGTGCCTCTGAGCAGTGAAATCCCAGAATGTGGGGGCTGAGCCTTCCATCTTTATTTCCCTGGCACAGAACATACATCCTGGGGGCAAAATAGATCTTCAACTGATGTTTGGAGAAACTTTTAATCAATTAAACTCCAGTCCTTCCTGCTCTCTGCTACCATCAGAGCATTTGCTGACTTCCATACCAACCCTTTATTATCACTTGGAGACAGCATCAGAATTTGAGTGAAGAGAGTGTCATATTCTAAGGATCACACTCAATCTTCTATGATGTATGATAAAACTGTATTATCGGACGATTCTAACTAGTAACAAGTGACCTGGAAAGCACCTCATGTCAGATTATAATGTACAGGTATTGTACCAATCTGGAGTTGATTAACAAGCACCATGGACCAGGAGGAAGAAAGTTCTATGGAAAAGATGTGTCCCCAAACCATGTGAAGACAGAAACATAACCTTGACTTAGGTGAATTATAAAAGCTACATCTGTACACTGACACCATCATCCCAACACTGCCCATGTTGAATGCAGAGATAGCTACAAGGGGTGAGAGAAGAAACCTGAGTTAAATGATACAGCAATGAAAGAGCATCCACCTAAAGCAAATATACACGACCCCTTCAAGGGAGGCTAAGTACCAAAGAGGGAAAAGACAGAAGATTAAAGAACTACTTACTGCTTCCATTAAATCCATGTATATTTATTTGAGAGCCATATCTATCCTGTTTTCCTGATGAATTAGAAAAAAGGCACTCTTTGCTCATAGTAGAAACCCTGATTACCGTCCTAGTTCACAGAGCTACAGTAGAAGCTGAGTAAAATCATTTGAGGAATTAACATCAAGAGAAATTTTATGAGATGAAATCTAAGCTAAAAAGAAATATTACATCTTTGTGCCATGGTTATTCAAGTGAAATTTTTTACATGTTCCACTGAGTGCACAAATGTGCACACATGTGGAGGGATCTGTTCTGGGCAGAATCATCTCCTGACTGTTGGATGTGAACCAAGAGCCCCAAATAGTAGACATTGACCCCTTTAGAAAAAGCTGGATACCAAGGCAAGGGTTTAGAAGGCAAGGGTTTAGAAGCTGGCAGAGAGAGATGATGCCTTTTGAAACAAAATGCTATGTGTTGTGATGGATTTTAAAACATAGACTTTTTCCTGGATGTCAGTACTGAAGGCATCTCCCATAATAACTTGGTCTTGTGAAACCTGCGCACTTAACACTTAATTCTACTATGGTGTGTGTGGTCATTACCCTCCCTAGTTGAGAGTGTGAAACATAAGCCAGCCCAGCACTTTGCAGCAGGACCTGGAGAGGCACGGCACAAAGGCTGGAGCTTCAGTATGGCCCCCACACTGCCCATGGGTGCAAGTAGGTCTCTGCCTCGAATACTATGCAGTGATGGTGAGAAAGAATAAGGTATCCCAGTCCAGGGATCCACCTGAGAAAGACGTCGGCAGGGAGCCCCTGGGGTGTCTGAAACCGAGGCTTGCACGAGAAGTGGATATTGACAAGGGGTGAAGGATGTTTAGAAGTGTCCAGTAAAACAACCAGGGTGCAGTTGTGCCCGTATGGTCACAGAGTTGTTCCTTCATAAAAGTCCATGAGCAGCATAAGCCTCCAAGCCTCCACCTTACGGCTTTATGAGACTCACAGGAGGGAGGCCAACTCATTCACGGGGACAGTCATTTTTGGAGATAGCCAGGCCTCACTTTCATTTGTTTCTAGGTGAGGTGATAAGAACATCCCTTTTCTGCAATGATGACCCCATGGACCCTGGTCCAAACCCAGGTGAGCAAAGATGTAATATCAGAGCAGCGACCAGCTTTCCATGTGAGCAACCAGCTCATGGACGATAGCTGGGAATGCTTTTTAACTTACACATCGATTTCTCAGTCTCTTGTGTAAAAATCACACAACATCACATAAAATGCATCTAATTAAGCATATTTGGGTTATAACAGAAGGCAAAGTTCTACATATAACAAAACTTGTGCCAGACCCCCGGAGAGAATAGAGCCCTCGACAGAAGCCCATATTTTTACTCTGAAATTACTGGCTAGAAAACAGAAAGTTAACATGAGAGAGAAAAAAGGAGAGATGGGAGAATAAAATATTTGGATTTTTAATTTTTGCATAATTATTTTTGTATGCTGTTAGGCAGATATCTTTCTAGTGGGATATGGAATTGGGCCAATATTTTAATTGAATAAGAAATATATTATGAGACCCTCATAATGTATATATTAGAGAATTTGTTCTTTTTATCTTATAAGCACTAAAAAAAAGTCATTGAAAAATTTTATTAGAGGAAAGACATGATTAGTTTTACTCCTAAATCTAAAATACTATCCCCCATAGAGTACAGAAAATGGATTAGAGGATCAGGAATGCATGCATTGTTGGATTAGTCTATTTTCATTTCTCTTTGGTATTAAATGTCACAATTCTAATATGAAAGTCTCAGCCTTTCTAGACAGTCTTTCTTTCTTCTATATGAGTCACATGAAATTGACCAAAAGTTAAATTCTGTGAAAACTCTTCAAAGAATGATTTTATATTTTCCAAAGATACACAGAACAGCTTGAGTTTGCAAGACATCAGAAACTCTAAAAGACCAACCACAAGTTCAAACAGGATGTATTCAACAAATTATGCACCCAACAGGGTATCTATATTGTTTGGAATGCCTTTCAGAATGGCGAGATTTCCAGAAAGTTTATGTGACAATTGCAATGTAGGTCACCGTAGGAACTCAAGACCAGGTGATCTATATTGATCATTTACCAAAATTAAAAATTTCCATAAAGGTCATTTGCTAAAAAGAGTTGAGTGGATGAACTAAGTTTGTGCTTTCACGGAACAAACTCAGGGCAAGCAACTTTGAAAATTAACAAAGTTGCCCTGAGTTTGTTCCGTGAAAGCACGAACTTCATACATTCCTCTCATTCAGATAGTTGTGAAATAGTGTTTTGGTTATCTAGTGCTGTGTAACAAACCATCCACAAACTTACTGAAATAAAACAATGTATTAATATCACTTGTGGTTCTGGCAGATTGAGGCTGAGGCTTGGAGATACCTGAAGTCCTCTTCACTCACATGCCTGGCATTGGATCTGGACCTGGGATAGCTGGAAAATCTGGGGTAGACCAGGCCTCTCTCTCAATGTGGGAAAACATCTTGGGATCCCTGAAGCATAGTCATAGTCTCAAGGTAAACAGATGACACCTATTTACCCTAAGGAAAGTGGTCTGAGAAATCATGGCCAAAGTTCTGTAGTGTCATTTAGGTTTCTTATAGCCAAGTCTCAATAATCACACAGCATGGGGCTCCTGGGTGGCTCACTTGGTTGGGTGCCCAGACTCTTGATTTTTGGCTCATGTCATGATCTCAGGGTCCTGGGATAGAGTCCCACGTTGGGCTCTGCACTCAGTGGGGAGTCTGATTGATGATTCTTTCTGCCTCCCTCTGCCTTTCCCCCCACTCATGAGTGCACACTGTCACCCAAATAAATAAATTTTTTAAAATGTCACATAACATCACTAATAACACATTTTCCTGGTTACATAGGCCAGGAGGATTTGCTGTGGGAGGGGCTACCTAACACTGTGCATACCAGAAGCAGGGTTCATGGAATCATCTGAGACACTCGTAACTAGGAGGTTACATCATGTATTGGGGGCATAACGGAGAGAAGTGTGTGACAATAAGGGAGTTTAGGGGTTTGGGCCCAATTCCTTTGAATAAGAGGGCTGTGTGTTACACAGCAGATCAGGTCTGTGATAGCTCATTGAACAGATACTACATGGGAAGCCAGTTTAATTAAAGAGAGAATTCACATATTGTTATTACTATTTGTTAACATTTGGGAAGAAGCAGGGCAGGGAGTAACATGGACACTGAGCATTGTTATTCCTTGCTCTCAGAAAAAATAATAACTGAACTATCTCTTGGAGTCAGAAGGTTAAATTTACCAGATAAAATTTCAGGAACTGTGATTTATCATCAGGAAATGAGGGACCAGACCAGTGCTTAGAACCAATCAGACCCCTGGTTAGTCCCAGAAATCAGGGAAACCACTGGCTGATTTATCTGGAAATAGAAATGTCGCTTTGCCGCCATCACAGATAAGAAAGGGAAGGTGTCTATTTGAGATATTGTAAAATGTGCTGCCTTGTATAAATTATCCACAATGAACAGATCTGTTTCTCCCCTTTGACCTTGTTCTTTGATATAATTGGACACTGGAATTGCTCCAGAAACCTCAAAAGCCCCATGGCCTTGTGCTGCACCCCAAAGGTAGCTAAAGTCTTAAGATTATGGAGCTGAATGCCAAAAGAAAAAGAGTAATTCTGAAAATGGTCTAAAAGCACCGCCTTGTTTCACTGGCTGCCAGACAAATCAGTTCATGTCCAACAGAACCTAAGCGACACTTGCAGGGAAGGTGGGAGCCGCTGACTAACACCGAGCACCCCCATGCCAGAGTGTAAACCAGGAAAGGAAAATACCTCCTGAGAAGGAATCTCAGGAGGGAGAGGCTCTGTGGGTGGCAGGAACAGTCAAACTCTGGAAGGGCCAAAGAGCCCCAAGGCCCCCAGAGGAGCAGGGGTTAGAGGAGTAGGGGCAAGGGGAGGGGAATATGCATCTCTCATGACCCCATTTGCTCTTCTGTGTTTCCAAATCTGCCTTAGTCTGGTCCCCTGAGATCAGGTCATCCAGAGCACATAGGGGTGGGGGATGGGGAGGTGGGGGCTGGGAGTAGAGTTTACCTTCTGTGAAGGCTCCTAACCTTCCTGGGTCCTAGTGCTGGTCACCCATCCCTGGCCTCAGGAAAGAGGGGGCACCCACTGTCCCCTCCACAGCCCACCACGGGCAGGGGGCCTAGGGCCCACCCGAAGCCTCTAGGGGAGTTTATCAAAGAGGAAGGGGTCCTGAGGGCAGGTCCTAGCCCCTCCCCTGCAGCCACCCGGAGCTAAAGTCCTCTTTGTGTGGCCTAAAGGGGACGACGCCCTGTGTCACCTCCCAGGAGGGTGTGCGGGTCCTGTCCTGTGCCTTCAGGGCCCACCATCCGTCCTCCTCCAGGCGCCCTGAGCCTGAGCAGGAAGTGGCCCAAGGGGCACACCCCGACCCCTGGTGTCCCCACAGGCCCAGGACACAAGCCTGGGGTGACTCCGAGCTCCCGTGTGGACACAGGAGCGGTGGCCCCAGGGAGGCCCGTGGGGAACACGGGCACCGCGACCTCTGGCTGTTCAGAAGCGGCGTCCTTTCCCCACGATGTCACTGGTACCACAGCCTAGTGCCCAGGATCGCCCAGGATTGCAGAAGATCACAGCGTGGGGACCCCGCAGCCCCCAGGGGCCTCCCCACCTGCTTGCAGACACTCGCGACTTCCAGCCTGGGTTTCACGCTCCTCAACGCAAAGCACGGGGTTGGGACTAGCAGATCCGACCTGCGGTGGCGATTAGGTGGGCCCATGCCGGGGCCAGAGCGCCCGCCGCCCTTGGCTCTTCCGCTCCCGCATCTCTCACTTACTCCACGTGAGTCTTTAAAGCCTGATGCGGCAGGATGACAGGATGTGGGCCTGGTCCCCCGCGGCCCGCGGCCACGAACCATCCCTGCGTTTGATGATGCTGACATATTAAAGGGAGATCAGGTTTAACATTTGTTGGAAAAAACATTGCCACTTCCCGGTCCCGGCGGGGGGGCGTGAGCAGGGGGTCTGCGCACCGCTCCCGGGAGCCCGTCCCCGGCGCCCCAGCTGAGCGGCGGGACCCCGGGGCGGGGGAGCCGAACCGGAGCCGGGCCCAGGCGCACGAGCCCCTCCCTCCACGCGCAGGTGCGCCCGCCGACGCCGGCTCGGGGCGGGACACGGGCGCCGGGCACACGCGGCGCGAGGACGGACGCCCCTGCAGGGCCGGGCCGGGGGTGCGAGGCCCTGTCGGGGGTGGGGGGGAGGCGGGCCCCGACGCCCCGGGGTGCAGCGTCCTGGTGCTCCTGCTCGCCGCCGCCCTGGGGACCTGCCTCCGCGCCGCCGGCCTCCCGGGGGCTGCGGGGGGGGGGGGGGGCACACAGTCCGCGGGGCCCGCGGCGCCCGCAGGTCTCCGGTCCCTGCTGCTTGTCCTTGCAGCCCGTCCCTTCGCCCCCGCAGGCCTCCAGGCCCCGTGAGGCCCATCGCTTCGGGTCAGTGACTTTCCAGGAGAAATGACTGGGGAAAGGTCTCTCTGCTGCTTTTGGATCTGCTCCCTCCACCTGGGCGAGCAGCTCGGGTAGCAGGATCGGCGAAGAGCCCAGAAGGGTCTCTGACCTGGCTGTTCCCGTGGGCCCCGAGGGAAGCCCCAGCACTGGGCCCCGAGGGCCGCTCCGAGGCCTGGGCGCGCCCCGCACCGCCTCCCCTGCGGGCAGGACGGTCCCCCGCGGGCAGGTGCGCGCAGCAGCCACGGCCGTGCCCCCCAGGTCTCTCTGAGGAAATGGGGGGCAGCCCACGGGCCCCGGCTCGGCTTCTCTCAAGGCCGAGAAGGAAGCGCTCACCTGGGGACAAGCCAGAGATGCCGCAACACGGACAGAGGGCAGGCGGCCGGAGCCCTCCACGCTGAGGGTGAGAACGTGCGGCAGGGAGTCAACCCAGTCCTCACCTTCAGGCTTTCGTCCCCAGTGTCCACGCTGAAAAATCCTGACGCCCCATGCAGATGCATTCAATGACTAGTTTGAGAAAACCTGTCTTTCTCCGGGAGCGTGAAGGAGCACCTCGGGGAGCTTGTTCACTTCCGCACCTGAGACCCTGAGAGCTGTCCGTGGTGACACCTCGAGGTGCATGGGCTCCTGCGACCATCGTGATGCTGAGCCACAGCCCCGGGCGAACAGGGATGGAGACCCTGTGTCTGCTCCATTCTGCAGCTGCATGCAGTAGCCCTGCTGCCATGACGTCAGGGGATGACCTACAAAGAGAAGACAGAGTGAAATCCGGGGTCTCAACGCTCCCAGAAGTTGTGACCCCACACTTTCCACCCAGGGTACTGGCTGCTTTTTCTTTCCTGAAAAATGCAAGTGATGCCTGTCCTTTATTCATATCAGTCCTTGTGTCAAACTTAATACGGTTGAACCAACTGGAAGAATATTCCTTCTGATTTGTTTTCTTTTATGAATTTTCACTTATGTGATCTGCGTGGTTTTAAGAGTAAACCCAAAGCCAAAGGAAAAATACTAGGTAAAAGACATTTTTACTGGCATTTCTAACATTTCAGGATGCCAAGATACTTTCATTTCCGAGAACAGCACCTCCGGCAGAGACTCTTGCCCCTGAGCATTTCCTACTGCCTTAAAATAGAGACCTGGCAGGATTTTACAACCTCCTGATTAAAGAATGTGAGGGAGAGTGCAGTTCTACATATTAATGACACCTCTGGAAAATTATCTGGGTCACCCTGGAGGGCCTGTCTTAATCTTTCTACAGGGACTCCTCCACCCTCAGAGAAGCAACCCAAAATTCTCATCTGTTCAGCATGTGCCACAAAGAATTGAGAAGGAAAGAAGGGAGACAAAAGCAAGATTCTACATAAGGCATTAGGGTATTTTTCATTATTAGGTCAATATAGCAGATGATGAAAATTCCTGCATTGCTTTATGATGACCAGGCTTTGTGCCCAATGAGAAATGCATCTCCTTCCATGAGGCTAAGTGTAAGTGTTTCAGTTTAGGCTGCTTTGATTTATTACTCATTGAAGAAAAACTAGGTTGCCAGTTCTGCGAAAATGTTGAAATCAATCAATGTCAAGTTTAAATTAAACAAAAAAGTCAGACTTCCAAAATGGTGTGTTCAGGAGTCACAGAACTTCCAGGAAGTGAAGGGATTTTAGTGAAAACTAAGACCAAGACCACATTTAAACATGTGGGTCCTGACTTGATTGAAATATCTTATTTGGGGGGAAAATGTAAGCACAGCATTATGTTATCCTACTAACCTAAGGACCAGAAAAATGAAGAAAAAGAGAAAGATCACATCCAAATTTATCAGTTTAGACATTAGGAGAAGGAGATACATGAAGGGAAACAAAGCAACTTAAGTGGCAATTAGCCATAAATTCACCACCCATCTCAACAGAAGCACATTTTTTTAAAAAGTAGAACAAACAAATAAGAATATTTCTTGAGTTACTCTAAATGTCCTGCAACCATTTTCATTTTGTATTCTCTGTCTCCATATGACTTTGGAGGATTTCCTACTGGCTCTCCATATTCTGAAACAAGTAGCTGGACTTAAAGCTTGTGGTGTCAGGGGAGCATACCATCCTTCCTACAACTCAAAAAAATTATTACCATTGAGGCAAATTTGGTACTCCTAAACACACCTTCATGCTGCTGCATTTTTTAGCCAAGAATATAAGATGGCCTAGTGGAAGGTGGGCCACACTGCTTAGATATTCCAATTGCTTTGGAAGAAATGAAAAATAAAAATAATACAAGTATTGTATTCACTTTACTATTGCTGCCATGACAAATCACCACACATTTAAAGGCTTAAAACAGAAAATTTATTAAATTTATTATCTCACAATCTGATAAGAAATTTCTGGTCGGGAATCCACATGGGAGGCATTTAGGTGGCTCAGTCAATTAAGCATCAGACTCTTGATCTCAGCTCAGATCTTGATCTCAAGGTCATGAGTTTGAGTCCTGCATTGGGCTCCATGGCCAGCATGGAGCCTACTTTAAAAAAAGTAAAAGAAAAAAAAAAAAAGCCACATTGTTTGGCTGATTTCTTTGTTCTTGTCCTCACAAGTCTGTAATCAAGACATTAATAGATCTATTCCTGCCGGAGGCCGTGGAACACCCACTTCTAGACTCACGCTGACTGATGACACAATTCAGTTCTAGGTAGATGTAGCAGTGAGATCCCCATTTCCTTGCCAGCCTCTGCCAGAGGTCTGTCTTAGCTTCTAGAGGATACCTGAATGCTCTGGTTCATGACCCCTTCAACTTCAAAGCTGAAGTCAAGTTTCTTTCAGGCTTGAAATCTCTCTGACATTCCTGTCTGCTTCAGCTGGAGAAAGTTCTCTGATTTTCAAGGCTTATGTGATCTGATTGGGCCTGCCTGGATGATACAGGATAATCAACCATCTCAAGGTCCATAAAT
Source organism: Canis lupus baileyi (assembly GCF_048164855.1). Lineage (NCBI taxonomy): Eukaryota > Metazoa > Chordata > Mammalia > Carnivora > Canidae > Canis > Canis lupus. The sequence goes on along the minus strand of NC_132868.1, from coordinate 6,811,579 downwards.
TAAGTATATCTGGTAAATCTCTTTTTTAAAATACGCATTGTTTCTTTTATAAAAAATACATGAAAGAAGCTATGTGTTTTACATAGGAATACACATATTAACAAAGCATTTCTTAGACTTTTCTAAAACTCTATTATATCTGTCTGAATTTTACCTGTTAAATCAGAAATTTTTAGGTTAAAATGAAATCCCTGAAACCACTGGATATGCTAGACTTTTCCGAAAACAAATGAACCAAGAATATTAATATCGTTTGTGTTCCCTAAGTTTACTGTTAGCATTGTTACTCACAGTATATAAGAGACAATTATATTGTGCCTTTGTGATAATGATACATTTCTTTAAAAACTTCAGTTCTATAGGATAGATTATAGTGCAACATTATTCTTGTTACATAATTATAGGGATGTTCTAGAGCCCAAGAGGACAGGGTAAGCAAAAGAAATATAATCCTGGGCCATCTGAACAAGATGTGACATAACAAATTCACAGGTCTCGGAGACCAGGAATGCTCATCTTTGTGGGGTCAGTATTCCTTCTATTTCAGAAAGTTTTTAAACAATAGAATAGGTTTAACAATTGTCCTAATATAAGTATCTGCCATTTGAGAATCAAATATTGGAATTTTGACCTCAAAGTATTTGGATTGGTTAATACTGAATTATAGCATTTGGTGAGAATATATATCTCATATTGGTTCCATTTGCTTATACTTTTTACTCCATGCATATGCATAGTTTGTATGTTTGTCTTCCATATAAAATACCATGTATGTTGGGACGCCTGGGTGGCTCAGCGGTTGAGCACCTGCCCCTGGCTCAGGGCGTGATCTGAGGTCTTAGGATCAAGTCCCACATCAGGCTCCCTGCCTGGAGCCTGCTTCTCCCTCTGCCTACATCTCTGCCTTTCTCTCTGTGTCTTTCATGAATAAATAAATAAAATCTTTAAAAAAATACCATATACATTGTATTTGAATAGATTAATATGTGCATGTTAAAGTTATGAAGTTATGGTCACTGAATTTCTCATATCAGTGTTGACTATTTCAATTTCTGATGATTCGTTACCTTCCTTTTTTTACTACTCTTCAATGTTTGTTCTTTTTTTGTTGTAATAATTAGCATTTATTATCTAAACCATTAATAAAACTTCTTTCAAGACTTTATTTATTTAGAGAGAGATGGTGTGTGTGAGTGGTGGGACAGGCAGAAAGAGGGGGAGAGAAAGAATCTCAAACAGACTCTCCGCTGAGCACAGAGACCCACACAGGACTTGATCCCGTGACCCTGAGATCATGATCTGCGCCAAAACCAAGCCTGACACTTAACTGACTGAGCCAGCCAGCACTCCCATTGGTAAAACTTTTAAAGTCCCTTTCACTGGGGGAAAAATAACTGCTTAGTAAATGTAAAGCAGATCTGCTCTTATTCTATATATTTTCCCCTATAATACAGTGAACTCTTTGAGGGCTCTTCCACAATGTAATGTGTTTACTTCTCAAAGCAAATACTATAATTATTAATAGAGGAAATATAAGTTAGTAGAAGAAACTAAAATTATTATGGTTTGCAGTTCATTTATTTTTACAGTAAGTCACTTCATTAACTTTTTGCATTCATACTTATTAGAATCAAATCAAACTTTCAATTTGCAAATGGGATTGATTTCTAAGAAACATATTCCAATATGGTTCCTCAGAGGATGGATAGTTGCAAAACCAGAGCCAGGTACTAATGCACGATGCTTCAGAAGTCTTCATTCCAATCAATGACTAAGAGAGTAACAAAGTACCCAAGATACCTGCACTTATAGGAAGCCTTTGGTTTTTCTTGGGCAACAGAGAAAATATACCAAAACCCTCAAAAGCCAAAGCGATTTTCATCGCCTTAATAATTTGTCACAGTTAATTAACATCAGGTAGGAGAAACCTTTGTTCATGTTAGTCCTCATTTCTAAACAAAGTAACAACTTCTTTTCAAAATAAAATGCTGACTTTAACTCATTTGTTATGAAATGTTGTAGTGTAAGATAAATATAGAACAAAATAAATTTATTTCATTTCTTCTAAAGCATGGCTTAGTGAAGATGAAGCTTTGTGAAGAAGAATTGGAGCACTAAAGGTTACATGAAAAGGAACCATGAAAGGAAAATGACAGAGAGGAAGTATTAAATATGAGAAAACCTGCCCTGAGCAGATACCGTACATTGATGTCTTGATTTTATAGCATTTCAGTATCATTTGTAAAAATGTTTTACAAATTGCCTTTAATAGTTTCAAAGGAATCCAACAGACTCTGGCAAGGTTTAGAGGACTACCCACCAGTGGAAGCTATGCCACCAGAATTGGCATCATGGCCTCAGATCCTGATTCCCTCCCCTAACCACAGGTCTTCCTCTGAAGTCACACAAGGGCATGATGTCAGCGAGCTGCAGCCACTGGCTAGTATGTCATCCAGGACAGGGTGAGGGTGGGTCTTTGGCTCCAACCTCGCTGCCAGCACCGAGGTCACATAAAGCAAAGTGGACGTGGTACACATTGTTCTGTCTCACTGTGACAGGCAGTGCTGTGATGGCGAGACCAGGTGTTGGATGTCAGAAAGCCCCCTACCCCACACACAATGCATCTGTTCCCCAAACTGGGCTCTGCGTGGACTGGGGAATAATGGGCAGATGTCTGATTGGATCATCACACCCATTCCTGATTAAGGCTGTGTGGGGACACTGGCTCCAAGCAGGTGCCCCCAAAGGGGACAGGAGACAGGCAGCACTGGGCTGCTCAGCTCATTCTTCCCAGAGTTCAGACACAGCTCTGTCCTGGGCACAGTGAGGAGAGTGGAGGGAAGCCAGGGATCACACTAAAGGAGCACCTTTCCTCAGGTGGAAGATTCAGGGTTGGTCAAGGCTTTGCCCCTAGCATAAGGTCTCTAGGGTGGGACGTTCCTGGTCTTGACTCTGGATCCAAGACTTACGAGCCTATAAAGTGGGCAAGCTGCCTGATTCCCACGAGATGCAGTTCCTCATACATAAATGCATAGCAGTTAAATATGAGCACCAAGTTAAGATGAGATCAATCTATAAAGTACCAGGCAGATGCTTAAGTAATGGAAGCTAACATAAATATTGTCATTCTGAGCCAAATGTGTAGCTGGTCAGTAATGTTTAATTGATCATTATTCATATATTAACATTTGACTGGTTACGGTTACAGCACACTGCCAGTCCACTCCATCTGTCTATAGCTATTCTGAGAGAAACCAAAACATCCTGAACAAAAATAATGGAATATTTTCAATCAAATGAGAAAGGTGAAACCAGGTTATAGCCAGATACTCTAGACTAGATGTTGCACCTCCCCAAAATACGTACCATATTGATACCAGATTCATAATGTAATGGAATTAGGAGGTGGGCTGTTTGGGGGTGATTAGATCATGAGGGTGGGGTATCTTGAATGGGATTAATTGCATCATAAAAGAGGCTTCGGGGAGCTCCTTCATCCCTTTCACCGGAGGAGGACACAGTGAGAAGATGGCCATCTCTGAGCCAGGAAGCAGCCTCAACAGACACAAATCCTCCAGTGTTTTCATCTTGGACTCTCAGCTTTCACATTGTGAGAAATCAATTTCTGTTGTTTATAAGCTAACCTGTCTATGATATTTTTGTTATAGCAGCTTACATAGACTAAGATACCAGATTTTTAAAAAAATCCTTCTGTCAATTTTACCATCTTACCATGGCTCAGATTTGTTTACCTTTTTTTTCATTTTCCCCCTACAACCCTGGTGTAGGTACTTCTCACCTGTCCTACACAGGCTCCTGGTCACTGATCTATTTCCTTTAATTTCTAACCCAGCTAATTGAGAGCCATTATTTTAAAAATATGCATCAATTCAAGGACTTCCTTTTGCCTCAACACAAAATCTATGCTCTGCTTCACTCTGCAACTTTGTCAAACATAGTCACTTCAGGACTCCTGGGCTCCAATGATGTTACCTTTAGGCTGGATCAGTTTTCTCACTGTGCCCACCCTCTAGACCTTTGCATTCTCTCATCTACACACTACCCTCCTCTTCTTGCCTGACTTTTACTAGTTTTTCACATAAGTGAGTTTCATCGGTCCTCAGATTAGACAGGACTTTCTTGAGAAAAGTAGTCCTTGACCTCCCAAAGCTAGAATAGGTACCCTTAAAACCATAGCTTCATATTTCACTCTATGTTATAATCTAATTTTTAGCTACCTCTCTCACTGGAGTGGCGAGTCTTCCAGAACCCAGAGCAAATTATTTCATGAGAGTTCTCACTGCCAGGTCCAAGGTACATACTGTGTCTTGAATTAACATTTCTCAAGAATGACTCAAGAATGAATGAGTGAATGAATTAGGTGATGAAAGTATGTGACATTACTTCAGTGACTCTCCTCTGCCTGATTCAGTATTCCTATTGTCCCAATCTCTGTCTTTCCCATCCCACATATGAACCTCTACAATACTGTATATTCCGCCCCCCCTACTTTAATTAGTGGCATTCACTTCTTTATCTGGAATGACCAGCATAACACTCAAAGTCAAGGTCACCATGTGACACAATTGTGCAACCAGTAGATTCTCAGTGTAAAGATTAAAAGTTGTAGAATCCAGGGCACGTTGGTGGCTCAGTCAGTTAAGCATTTGCCTTTGGTTCAGGTCAGGATCCTGGAATCATGTGATCGAGACCCACATCAGGCTCCACGCTCAGTGGAGACCCTACTTTTTTCTCTTTCTCTGTCCCTTCCCCTGCTCATGTTCTCTCTCTCTCTCGTTCTCTCTCTTTCTATCTCAAATAAATAAATAAAATCTTCTAAAAAATAAAAAAAAAATGAAAGTTGTAGAATCCATTTGGGGAATTCCTTTGAGAATCTTTTTCCTAAAGTTTCCTTCTTTGATTTCTTTTCTTTTGGACCCTATGTTTGTCTTCACGCCTTCTGTATGTCATACTTATCCTCTCTTTTTGGCCTTCACATATTTAATTCTCAGTTAAAGCTGTCTACATCTGCACAAAACCAACAGCTGGAGCTATAGAACAGACAAGCTGAATCCAGAGAAGAAAAGAAAAAAAAATTAAGGCTTTGAACAGCTGCATAGTACTTGAAATCAGCATCTCAGTCCCATGAGAAATCTGTCCTTTCTTCTCCCTGCTGAAGTGAGAACACTATGGAGGACCTAAAGAACGGGTGTGCCTAGGAATGTGAAAGAGGGTAAAGATGAGTGGTTTTCGTTCATGTCCAATTTACAACCATGTGTGGACGTAAGATCCAGGCCAGACTGGACCATCAGGTGCAAGGCTTCCATGCTGGGTTCCTTCATCAAAGATGAAAATTATACATTAATTAAATATTTGTTCAATCTTCTCTGCTGGTCTCCTTCAGATCCTTGTAGAAGTGGGAGGCAGACAACTAGTGGAGGTTTTAAGGATCTTGCATCCTACTCATTTCTCCATATAATTCTACGTAGACAGCATGAATCAACACCTCCTGAAGAAGGCCAATTCCTCTCTAGTGCCTGTGACTTTATCTTATCTTACACCAGTAAGCATGACTTCTATCTCTTGTGTCTCCTTTCTCCTGCTTGTCTTCTTCCCTCAGCAAAATACAGGCTCAATTCATCATGTCTCTGAAAGAAATCTCTCCAAATGTTCCCATCAATTTTCCCTCTCATGCAGTTGACTTATCCCTGATCTTCCCTTTAATTCCAAACTCCTACAAAGAGCCATTTAGAGCCACTGAATGTAGTTCCTTACCTCTCATTCATTGGCCAAGTTGCAAAGTAATCAAATTGACTTCTTTGTTATTTTCTGGAAATTGCATTTGCCAAGGTCAACATTGGCCTATAATTTGCCACATTCAATGAAACTATTTTTTTAAGAGACATTTTATCTTCTTTTATTTTTAAAGATTTTATTCATTTACTTGAGAGAGAGGGAGCAAGAGCATGAGCAGTGGGAGGGAAGGCAGAGGGAGAGGGAGAAGCAGAGTCTCCATTGAACAGGGAGCCTGATATGGGGCTCAATCCCAGGACTCTGAGATCATGATCTGAGCTAAAGGCAGATGAGTAACTGACTGGGCCACCCAGGTGCCCCTCAAGATACATTTTCAAAGTCAGCATTAAAGTATGTTTAGGGATTCCTTACTCTTTCACAATACTCACTGAGTCCTTGATGCCTTTTCCTGACACTGATTCTTCAGTTCAGCCCTTGGTTGTCTACATCTGCTCCTCCTTTCCCACTCTCTCCCATTATCTGCTGTTACTCAAAAGTCTGACAGGATACCCAATTACTTCTCAGTATCCATATCATCTGCAGACAGTACTATTCATTCCCATGTCTTTAGCTACCACTGACAAGTTTTAATATCCTTCAATAATTTGACATTTTTCTGAGGTTTAGTTCTACATTTCCAAGCTATATACAGAAAAATTTCATGAAAACATCCTAAGACAATTGAAATTTAAACTTCTTAAACCTGATGTCATTACCTAAACACACTCATCCTACATCCCTTATGGAACCAAGATTATTTGGTTAATAATGGTTTATTAATTATTTAAAATCACTATCATTTCTCCATAGATAAGATCCCACAAGAGAGGAGTTCTTATTGATCTACAAAACACTTTAAGTGGATGTGAAGTGTAGTGTATCAATAAAGCTGAGATGAGTTAAATGCTTGACATAAACAAGAATTGCAAGTGTTTGGGTACTATTGCAGAGAAAGAGAGTGAGGATTTAATACTAGAGTGGGGAAGAAGAGAAAAGAGGAGTTAGAACAATGAAGTATAATCTGAACTTGTAAAAAGAGGTTAGTAAAAGACTATAAGTGTCAAGGTAGCTGAAAGGAGGCACAGGTCATGATAAGTTCCAGCTCATCCAACGGGCAGGGTGATCTGCCCAGCTCTTCAGTAAAGAATCTTCTACCCACATTTAGCAATAGACTTCAATGTGTGAATAAAGTAGAGGAGATTATTTCTTGGGTCTGGAATGATACCAGGACAATGACCATCTTATAAGGACAATCTTAAAATATAAAAGACAATTGAATTCATATAGGTAAAACAATGACAACAAAGACAAGACAGTGTAGACCCTGATGAAAGTTTGGAGAGATCTGGGAGGTGTTTTCAGAATTCAACAGTTGTTGGAAAGAGGATTGGAATCAACTTTTTTTCTGACGAGGAGGCTAAGAAAACTCCTTTAATAGTGAATTTCCTCATCTGAGTTAACAACTTGATCACAATCAGCCATCTGAGTTACATTAGACTCAGGGATACTCATCATGAACGTCTCCCTCTCCTTCACTTTGGACTGCTTCTGGACTTGTTGGTTCTCATCCATTCATCCTTCTTTCTTGTCTCCTACTGTCCATCATAGGGTTCATCCCTGAACAGCTTTGTTCTGGCAGGATCTTGTGAATAGGAGGCTCCAACAGGAAATGAGAGAAACCAGAGCATTTCTTCCCTTCCCTCTATCTTTGATGGAGTCTTTGGCAGTGGCTGCATCTCATCTCTGTACACAAAATTCTGTGCTTACCTCTGCCTCTGGGGGACCCCAGTTCTGTCTTTGAGTCTCCCACCTGGGGGATGGTAGAAACCTGTATGACTCATCTCTGGATGGCTTTACCAACTCATTTGGATTCTCAGTGTTTCCATGGTATGTATGAGCAATGTTGCTTACCTTGTCTCTGTTTTAAACACACAAAATGGTTTTCTTTTGTTGTTGTTGTTGTTGTTTATTAGACCTTTGCTGATAAGTTACATGCAGCCAAACATTCCTAATGAGCCCTAATGAGAAATATACACTAATATTTCAGTTTGAATGTAGTATTTCTGCCAATATCATTCTTTGAATTTAATATTAGAAGGATATCTTAAGTATTAAGTACATAATCAATTCTAAACAAGGGTATGTCAAGGGTAAAATAGCTCTAGAATGCAAAATGTCTTATTAATGCTTTGAACAAACCAGAGAAAGGCAATAAAATCATTCATCCATCCATTTCTGCCTGTGCCCATTTGTTTAACAAACATTTACTAGCACCTCCATGAATAAGAAATTCTCCTTTTTTCTACAGAGGAGGAATTAGAGGAAAGTGGACAGGGATAGAAGGCAACAAAACTGGCTTCTGCTTCTGAGCAGCTCAGATTCAATCACAGAAGAGGGTAAATGAATAATTACTATAGACTTCAACCAGGTTCTGCAATACCATATGTGTCTGTGTCAGCTAAGGAAGGAAGGACCTCATGGTCATTTCTCATTAAAAACACAGAAATGTGATTTTTGAATAAATACTTATTATCTCCTGTGAGTTTACTCTTACTGCAAATCTGTTTTATTCATCTTCTGATTGACTTTCTTAAGCTTGTTTGATGGTTGGTCCTGCAAAGCTTTGCCTTCTCACAGCTATTGGGGGACAGACATCCATGTTTTTCATTAATTTGATTTATCATACAGGAGATAAGTGTGTACTCGGTTACAAGCACCAGAGTAGCAATATAGCAAGACGTATTTGAAAATTGACTACATTATATGTTTCTTTTTTCCAATTCACTGAATATTTCCTATAGCAGAAATACATTTAAATTTGATATTCCATAGACTTATTGTGTACCACCAAAAACAATACTTACTTCATTTAATTTAAAAGCCAACTGCAATCTGCGTGCAGATTGTGCTTACAGCCACATCTTTTATGAAATCCTACAGCATAAAGCAAATCTTAACGAATCACAGATTGTGAGTGATGTCCTGTGGATCACCTCAGCATCTGGGGTGTCACTGGAGAGCCAGGCAAATCTCCCTGATCCACAGCTCTGAGCAGAATTTAAAAGAGGCATGAAAACATTTTCAGAAATCAATTATGTGAAAGACTGAATATACAAAAGCACAATTTCACATCATATATGAAAATGGAACTCTAACCTACAGTCTGTAGCGACCAGCCAGCAAACCAACCCATTATCTCATAACCAGGCCAGTGAGCCAGCCTGCTATCTATCAGCCAGACTTGTAAGAGGCCAGACCACTATCTCTGGTAACTGATCCCAGAAGCCAACCAATAATCCCTGGAACAATTGGCCAGAAGTTGATTAATAATTGACAGCTTCCCTAATTTTTGTCCCTGCTTCTAATTTAAGACCAGCAAGAGGAACCCAAATATTCCCCCTAACTACCCACATAGGTCGCCCGTATCTAGTCAGCCCACCTCCAGGATCTCCATGCCAACAGCCTCCATACAGGGCACACCTGAAGCCATCCTCTCCTCCGCTATAAAATTTCCCACTCCTCTGCCTGCCTTTGAGTCTCTGCTGAAACTCAAGTGATAGTGGCCAACTCCCTTGCTAAACCAAGCACTGAACAAACGGCCTGTGCTTTTCTCATTTTGTTTTCTTTATCTCCACATGTAATTTCTCTGCTTTCTCATTCCACATGCATTTAGTTGGCTACATATAGCGTTATTGTACTGAACAACACACTTGGGCTTCTAAAACCAGATTAATCATTGGATCTTCAGCAAGCCACTTCTGAGCCAGGGTCTGAAACTGCTTGTCGGAGTCTTAACTCTAAACCTCAATGCATCTAAGAAACCCGTAAATGTGCTACAAGAGATTCCCTACTGAGGTCTGTGCCATTTGGGCTAAGCAGAAATGTGGGTTCTTACAGGGAGAAGAGCTATGAGCTAAAATCCAAATATGCCCGGAGGCCCACTCTGCCATATAAAAGTGGATTGTGAGCGGCTACAATTCCTGGGGAGGGTGGCAGGACATCACCTGGGGGTGGGTGGTTCTGGAAGTCTCAGTATACTAGTTACAACAGGGGATGGTCTACTCATAGTAGAGGTCTAAAATTAATTTTCTAGCCTATCTCACAGATTTAAACGAATCTGTTGTTGAAAGGGCAGGGTGGTCTGTTTTGTGAAGTCCTAAAATACAAGCACTGGCCCCTTGAATGTAGGTGGAGAAAAAAATACCTTTAACTCTGAATATATTAATATATGTAAAATATTGAAGAAATATGAGGGTATTGGATTAGATTAGATTAGATTTGGGGTGGGTATTAGATTAGATGATTTGTGGTCTTAAATGTCTCTCAAATTTTATGATTCTGTTCAACTATAGTTATACTAAAATAATAAAGTAGCCAGACATTTGCATTGCAAATCTGACTAGTCTTGCTCCACTAAACAAAACCAGGAGGGCATTTGGAATTCAGGGAGGAAGCTTGTCTCTCAACACTAGAAAGAGCTTGCTTTACCAAAAATAATAATGATAATAATTAACTAAAAAAAATAAAAAGAATAAATCTGATGCTTTATCTTAGATGAGATCCTAGAACAGAAATGGCATTAGGAAAAAACTAAGAAAATCCAAATAAAGTACGAAGTTAAGTTAATAATAATGCATCAATTTTGCTTCTTTAGCTGTGACAAATATTTCACAGAATGTGACATGCTAACAATAGGGAAAAGAGTGTCAAGGACACAGAAATTCTCCAAACTAACATTACAACAATTTTTGAAATGTAAAACTATTGTAAAATTAAATGTTCATTAAAAAATTAATGCTCATTAAAAATACAAATGACTAAAAGTATATAAGTTTTAATTTTTTTCTCTTTCCCTATTGATACTCAGAACATTGTCAAAGGTATATCAGATCAGAGATACTGCAATACATTCAAATCTAAATCTGTGAACTGGGAAATAAAAATAAAGTGAGGTTAGCTCATGCTAAACAGATAGTTAATTAAGAGTAGTCATCAGTATATTTAAGAAAATGTTAAGTATCCATCATTATCATAGTTTCAACCTCCAAATCATTTGCATCTAATAGTTTTTCCATTGCTCATGACTAATGTTAAGGCATCGGGATAGGAACCTTTATTATAACATGTATGAAATATTACAAAATGGGCAGGTTCTTTTAGAGGATGTCACTCATAAATTTGGATTTCCTTTCTAAATAGTGTGAGAATTTAAGCTTTTAGTAGTTACACTAAATAAACCTTTATTACCAAAGACTCTTAATAAAGGCATGTTCTTTAATAACCACTAACAATATTTAATTATCCAGAGTGATGACAAAGCAAAGCATAACATCTGCAGCCTCCACCGGAGTAAACAGCATGCTTTACTCAGCAGGATACTACTTTGAACAATTAGTTATCTATTATAAAATTATAAATCAATCCTAATTAAATGTTAAACATGAGATATAAAGGGAATAACTAACAAAAATATTTGCAAGCAATCATTGATGCTTCGACTATGGGCTTCATTAGGAATTCATCACAGAAATATTTTGATATATGAAAGTTAAAACATAGAAAAAAAAGTAAAGATAACTAACTTTTGCATTTTGAAATATATATATATTTTTAAGTGTTATTGAGGTATAATGGACATACAATAGACCACATATATGGAAACTGTGAAACAGGTGCATAAACATAAAGCTCTCACCATCATCAAGATAGTGAACATACATACCAACTGCATGAGAGTACTCATGCCTTCCCATAATTCCTTCCTCCTTTAGTATTCTGATTTCCTGGCAAACACTGACCTACTTTCTGAATTTTTTGGAATTATATATAATTATATAGATGAAGATGTTAATGTCAATAGATAGATAGGTAGATAGACACAGAAAGCACTTCTTTCACTCAGCATATTTTGTGATTATCAGTGTTGTGTAGGTATCAATACAGTAGTTCATTCTTTTTGATTGCTGAGTAATATTCCAAATATTTCATGGTATGGCTATATTAATATTTGTTTATCCATTCACTTGTTCATAAATACCTGGATAGTTTCCAGTTTGGGGCTATTGAAAATAAAATTACTATGAGCACTGGCATAAAGGTCTCTGCATGGACATAAGCTTTCACCTACCTTGTCTAAACACTTAGAAGTGGAGCTAGGTCATATGATAGAGTGAATGTTTAACAGATAAAGCATTGCAAACTGTTCTCTCCAAAGTGATTGTACCATTTTATGTGCTCCTTGAGAGTGTATGAGTTTCGGTTACTCTGCATCATTGACCACGTATCTGATAGGGCATCTCTTTACTTTTAGCCATTCAAATGAGTATGTGGCATATTTCATTATGGCTTTAATTTTCATTTCCCTAGGGATCCCTGGGTGGCGCAGCGGTTTAGCGCCTGCCTTTGGCCCAGGGCGCGATCCTGGAGACCCCGGATCGAATCCCACATCGGGCTCCCGGTGCATGGAGCCTGCTTCTCCCTCTGCCTATGTCTCTGCCTCTCTCTCTTTCTCTCTCTGTGTGACTATCATAAATAAATAAAAATTAAAAAAAAAAATTTTCATTTCCCTAATCACCGAAGAAGTTGAAAACTTTTCAAGTGCATATTGGCTATCAATATATCTTCCTTGGTGAAGTGTCTTTTGAAATCTTTGGCCCATTTCATTATTCAGTTTATTTCCTTATTACTGAGTTTCTAGGGTTCTTTATATACTCTGGATACAAGCACAGTACCAAATATGTATCTTGCAAGTAATTTCTTCACATATGCAGTGTCTGTTTTCATTCTTTTAATATTACTTTTCAAAAGCCAGAAGTTCTTAAATTGGATGAAGTAATTTTTATCCTCTTATACACATATGGAGGGAGAAGTAATTGTATATATGTGTATTATGTATGTGTATATGTACACATAGTTGTTGATTTGAGTTTCCTTGGCATATTTCTTAGTCTCCAGAAATCCTTAAGGTCCAAAAAGTTCATCATCCCCCCTTAAGGATATGGATTTTATTTTCCTATGCCACAAGTGTGGGCTGCATATAACATCTGCCTTCTAAAGAGTACAATTTTGAAAAAGGAAAAAGGAGTAATTTCATGTGAAGAGAGCTGACAAGCACTACCTCAGCCAGTTGATCAAAATTAACATCAGTAGTGATTAGTCATGTTGATAGTATATGCTTTTGATACAATGTGATGAAAATGACACTTTATCTCTGTTCATATCAGTTCATTAATTGTGACAAATGCACCATGCTAATGTAAGATGTTAGCAATAAGGGAAATGGAGTGAGGCATATACCTACAACCTTCCACATTGTTCCTTAGATCTAAAAAGATCCCACTTTCAAAAGCATATTCAGGGGAAAAAAAGAAAAAAATTTCTAAGGATATGGATTTATGTAATACATTTAAGCTCTCCTTTGGATATAGATATTATAAATTGAAGGATCATTCTCTATTTTTATTATAATACAAATTGGTCACCTACTGCCATAAAACTGCTGATTACATATTTATAAGAGAGCAAATGTTCCTTTACTATTCCTTTGGTCCAATGAGTTATTATTGTGAGAAGTCACTGCGTACGATTTACAAAAGTAGATAAATATTTCACATCAAAGTCTTCCATGGCTTATAGAATTTTCTGTGCCTCAGTGGTTTCTGAGGATGAAATTTAAGTTGGAACAGATATTACAGTGAAATCTGAGTGAATTTTGAAGGATTCCAAAGGATTGGAAATGGTTAGTGAAACAGAAGAAAAATATTGCTCCTTTCCTTGGATAATGTTGTACAAACTATAATCAAATATTATACTAAATACCTTTAATGAAATTCAAAATTTTGACAGTTCCATGCGCAGCACATGAACATAATTGTACTTAATTACACAATTGCTATAAATCATTACTTAACAGAGACTGGTGTAATAACAGGGAGAAATAGTTCTGGGTGGTAGGTCAGACTCTGGCCCTCACCCTACTCATCTGCTATGAGATTTTAGGTAAGCCATTGAACCAATCTGTGGTGCCTACTGTTTGCTTCCTCTGCAACATGGAGATAATGAAGTACACTCTACATAGGATTGTTTGCCTATAAATGTCTGAAAACCTATTATTTATTCTTTTAAAAATCAGATTTCTTTTTTTTTAAGACTTTATTCATTTATATACTTGAGAGAGAGAGTGCACGAGTTGGGCAGAGGCAGAGGGAGAAGCAGACTCTCAACTGAGCGGGGAGCCTGATGCTGGGCTGGATCTCAGGGTCCTGGGATCATAGTCTGAGCAGAAGGCAGACCCTCAACCTCCTGAGCCACCCAAGCACCCCTAAAAGTTAGTTTTCTTGTACCTTAAATACAAGAAGAAAGAGCACACCATCCTTTGCAGTTCCTCATCCCTTTCCCATTTATGGTGCTCCTCTCTGCTACCTGCAGATCCAAGCTTCCCTCTGGCCTCCTGTCCTGCAGCCCAAAGGTCCTCCAACAGCATCGCCTGTGCTGCAAACTGCTGGCAGCAAAGCATCTGGGTTCGTTTACGCAACCTTGATTTCATCCTCAGTTTTAAAGGGTCTTTTTGGCCGATAAATTTTTATTTTTTAACTTCCAGCAATTCAAAAAATGCATCGCTGCTATCTTCTGTGAAATCAACATTTATTCTTACTCTTGCACACCTGTCCATAATGTGGCTTTTCTTCTCTCGCTGTACTCAAGGGCTTTTATTTCCTTTGCTTTCACTTCAGTTTGAAGGATTTTGATTATGGTGCATCTAGGTATGGTTCTTTTCGTATTTTTTTTTTTTTTGCTTGAGTCTTGCTGAGATTCTTGTACACATAAGTAAACTTTCTCATCAAATGGCGAAAGGTTTTAACTGTTATTTAGTCAAATATTTTTTTATGTTCTGATGTTTTACCCTCCTTCTGAGGGACAATTTCACATGTATGCTAGGTCATTTGATATGATCTACTTCTTCCTGAAGATCTGGCCATTCTTGTTCAATCTACTTCTCTCTAATCTTCAGATCGGAAAATTTCTATATTTAAATCTATATTGTAATATTATATACCTAATATTTTATGTATTTCAACATATTAAATATTTTAATAAATATTAAGTATATAAAATTATGTATCATATGTAAAATGTTACATACATTATTTTATATATTTATATATTATATATACAGTGACCCTTGAGCAACACTGATTTTAACTGCCTAAGACCACTTCTTTAAAATAAATACAGTACAGTACTCTAAATATATTTTCTCTTCCTTATGATCTTATTAATCTTTTTTTTCTAGCTTACTTTATTCTAAGAATAGAGTACATAATACACATAGCATACAAAATATGTGTTAATAGCCTACTTATATTATCAGAAAAGCCTCTAGTCAACAGTAGGTTATTAGTAGTTAAGTTTTGGGGGAGTCGAGTATTAATTTTACAAGGATTTTCTGATGCACAAGGGTTGACATCCCTAATCTCCACATCATTCAAGGGCCAACTATATTCTACATATAGAATATATAGAATATAGTAAATATATTTTACATTAAATATATAATTATTTTATATATAAATATGTTTATATTTATATATTCTATTTCTTTTAAATATGCAAATATATAAAATATGTATTTTATATGTAATGTGTATCACATATAAATATATATGCCACATGGTATATTTTATATATAATACATAAAATAATTATGATGTATATATACTATTTTATATAACATAAAATTTATTATAAACAAGTATATAAATATTGTAATATCTGTCTATTATTTATTTAAAATTTGATATGCAATTATTTATATTTATACTATTTAAATATCGATGATGTTAGGTAACCATCTGTATGCACATATTTCTGGGATACTATTTTTGCTTTAAATATCATATGTATCATAGTTTACCCTGACTGATACCACATTTTTATAACTAGGAGACTTAGTTCCTTTATCTTCTGGCAGATTAAATCTGTTACTGTCCTTCCTTTGTAGAATTATATTTCTTCAGTTTCCTGAACTCACACATGGCAGTCTGACCCTCTTTCGTCAATGAAATGTGAAGACAATACGTGACACTTCAGGCATCTCTGTAAGAACCTCATCCATCCTTCATCGTACTCTCTGTTCTCTCTGCTGGGATGCCCATCAGTATTCCAGAAACCTGAAGTCTCATCAGGCTGAGTGTGGCGTGAAAATGACAACCATGCAAAGCAAAGATCTATAATGATCAGAGTGAAAATAAACAGTTGGTGCTTAATCAATGAAATGTGGGTGTCACTCATTACTGTAGCACTGTTAGTTTACCCTGACTGATACTACAGGTAGTATATGTATCTATGTACATATTACAATTTTAGAATAATTAGCCTATTTTAATTGTGTTCCATCAAATTTGGGGGGAAATTGTATTAATCATATGAAATTGTTCAGAGTAACAGATACATTTAAATTATTGAATTGTACTCTCCAAGAGCATAAAGTGCCTTTCCATTTATGTAAATCTTCCCTTATGCCATCAAAGAGGCATTTTAGCATCTGTTATAGCATAATAAACGTCAACTGGTTCTAACGAAGAGTAACTTATTATTTTATCCTTAATTTATTAATAGTAGTATAATGAAATATTTTGCTTAAATATTTGACATGACTTAATTAATCTCACATCACAAATGCATAGAGTATGACTATGAAATTAAAGATAATAATGATCTTTAAACTTTTGATTATTGTCAAAATAATATCTTAGAAAAATTACATGAATTTACTCTCCCTCTAGCAATAAATCTATACTGGTAATTTATTGCAACCTTAATATTAAATTTTATCTTTTCTTCAGTAAAACATCGAGATGGATGATAGATAACATGGATGTGTTGTGAGTGTTGGTAAAGACACTCCTGCAAATAAAAAGTGTATAAAATGCATGTGTATATACATAGTACACACACACACACACATATTTTTAACCAAAACAGTGAAATATGCAGACATGCACTCATATATATATTCACATACGTGTGTATATGCATACTCATTCAGTTTTTGACTGTTGCTGAGTTAGAAATTATGTCAGTCTTGTTTTATTTTACCTTCTAACTCTCCACACTCCCTAATCCATTGGAGTGCTTTAATGCAAACCCCAAACATCAGACCATTTTACCCATGAATTCTCCACCACAGAACCTCTAAGGATTCAATACCTTGCCATACCACTAATGCTATTAACGAAATTATACTACTTCCTTAATTCTGTGTAGTATTTGTTAATTGCTCAAATTTCCCCAGGCGTCTCATGAATATTTTTTGTTTTAGACATTTTTGTGTTTCCTGTTTTCTTCTATCAACAGAATTTTATATTAAGCATTATTTCAAATAAGGCTGCAATTAACATGCCTGTGCATACATCTTTGCAAACATATAATTTATCTTTGGTCTCTACAAAAAAGTGGAATTGTGGAATTGAGTGGAATTGAGATCATGAAACAAATGCATCTTCTTATTTTATTTTATTTATTTTTTTATGGGGCTAAATAATTCTCCAAAGTGTTTAGACTTCAGTTCCCTGAACTCACACATGGCAGTCTGACTCTCTATTATTTCTTTTTGATATACATCCTTAGTATATTATTATTATTTCTTATTGATATACATACCATCTAAATTTAGCTGTAGGGGCCAGACGGTGGAAGAGTAGGGTCCCCAAGTCAACCGTCCCCACCAACTCACCTAGATAACTTTCAAACCATCCTGAACACTATGAATTCCACCTGAGATTTAAAGAGAGAACAGCTGGAACTCTATACAGATAGAAGGGTTTTCGCTTCCAGCAGGTAGGAAGGTGAGGAAAAAATAAAAAAGAATAAAGTGGGGGAGGGGAACTGTGACTAGCAGAGCTGAAGTGGGGTGCCACAGCCCTCGGAGAATCGGGAGAAGTTGGTCAGTCAGGAGAGCGGCTCCAGAGCAGCCTTTACACTAGAGCCCAGCAATGGACAGAGGTGACTGAGCCCCATTTCCAGGTGCGCTGGTCTAGCAGCCACAGATCCCAGGGCGCCGTGGACATAGCCCCTGAACCTGCACTCCCCCTGGGACAGACGGGGATGGGGAGGGCACAGGACTGCGAGGACGCTCCTGCCGCCGAGCGCCCCCAGCTGTGCAGGTCAGCGCCCCCTGCCCTGGAAGCACCTAGGCCAGTGCAGACTGGGAGCTGCGATGGTTACTGGGGGAGCTGACTCCAGGGCTGGGGAGCTGGCCGCAGCCAGTGAGGTTGTTCCTCTTGGTGTCACCCTGTGCCTGGATGGAGCGGGCTGCCAGGGAATAGGGGCCTCATGGGGTCAACAGCTCCTACTGAGCCTGGCACCCGGCAGGGGAGGGCGGGTAGCTCCCCAGGTGCACACACCTGAGAATCAGCACAGCAGGCCCCTCCCCTGAGAAGACCATCTGGAAGGACAAGGGAAGAGCAAGTTCTTGGCCAAGCAGCGCTGGAAAGCTCCAGGGAAGTTGAGGGATTTACAGTATATAAAAACAGAGGGCACCCCTCCCTTTTTCTACTTCCTTTTTCCAGTGCAACTCGTTTTTATATCAGACTAAAAATTTCCAGTATTTTTTTCTCTTTTCCCGCCTTAACTACAATATTTTACCACCTTTCATTTTTAAGTTTCTTCCTTTTTGACTTTCATATTTCTATAATTACATATCTCAGATATATTTTCCACTTATAGATTCCCTTCAACATACTCAACTTAATTTTGAGAGATATACAAGATGTTTTTTGGTTTTGTGTTTTTTGTTTTCTCTGTCTCAGTTTGTTCTACAATGATGGAAGTTAATACCTTCTAAAACATGACCAGCATGCACCCAGAACAAAGTGGTATACCGTGATACATTCTGTGAGATTCCTCATTCCCATTTTGCCCCCCTCTTTTATCTCGTTTATGTTTTGGTGGTCAATATTGGGGCTTTCTACAAGTATTGCTGGTTTATATAAATTTGGGACTAAGCATCTTCTAACATACAGAATTTAATATACTCAGAACCAAGAGGATCACCCTCTAGGACCCCTCAGGTAGACTACATTCTCCCTCCACTACAACTTCTTCACCACCATCATCTCCCAGGCCCTCCCTTTTTTCTTTCCTCTCTTTTTTAAATTTTTTCCTCTGTACTTTTTCTTTATTCTCTTCTTTTATTCTTTTTTCTTTTTTTTCTTCTTCTTTGGGATGCTTGGCCTTTTTTTTTTTACTACTTTGTTTTAAAATTTGTTTTTCACTTTAGTGGTCTTTTGTTTTCATTTTCTGGTCTCTGAACTAAGTCAGAATCATCTAGGGTGAGATTTACTTAAGTTGTGGTTGATATTTTTGACTCAGCCCACTCATACAGCCACTCTACACTGAGCAAAATGACTAGAAGGAAGAAGGCACCACAAAAGAAAGAATCAGAAACAGTATTCTCTGCCACAGAGCTACAGAATATGGATTACAATTCAATGTCAGAAAGCCAATTCAGAAGCACAATTAGAAAGCTATTGGTGGCTCTGGAAAAAAGCATAAAGGATTCAAGAGACTTCACGACTGCAGAATTTAGATCTAATCAGGCTGTAATTAAAAATCAATTAAATGAGATGCAATCCAAACTGGAGGTCCTAATGACGAGGGTTAATGAAGTGGAAAAAAAAAGTGAATGATATAGAAGACAAGTTGATGGCAAGGAAGGAAACTGAGGAAAAAAAGAGAAAAACAATTAATAGACCATGAGAAAAGGTTAAGGAAATAAATGATAGGCTCAGAAGGAAGAATCTATTAATAATTGGGGTTCCAGAGAATGCTGAGAGGGCCAAAGGGCCAGAAAGCATATTTGAACTAAGAACTAAGAACTTCCCTAATTTAGGGAGGGAAACAGGCATTCAGATCCAGGAGATAGAGAGGTCCCCCGCCCCCGCAAAAGAATCAATAAAAACCATTCAACACCTCAATATTTAATAGTGAAACTTGCAAGTTCCAAAGATAGGGAGAAAATCCTTAAAGCAGCAAGAGACAAGAGATCCCTAACTTATATGGGGAGAAATATCAGATTAACAGCAGACCTCTCCACAGAGACCTGGCAGGCCAGAAAGGGCTGGCAGGATATATTCAGGGTCCTAAATGAGAAGAACATGCAGCCAAGAATACTCTATCCAGCAAGGCTCTCATTCAGAATAGAAGGAGGGATAAAGAGCTTCCAAGATAGGCAGAAACTGAAAGAATATATGACCACTAAACCAGATCTGCAAGAAATATTAAGGGGGACTCTGTAAAAGAAAGAGGAAGACCAAAGAAATAATCCACAAAAACAGACTGAATAGGTATTAGGATGACACCAAATTCATATCTTTCTTTTTTTTATTTTTTATTTATTTATGATAGTCACACAGAGAGAGAGAGAGAGACAGGCAGAGACACAGGCAGACGGAGAAGCAGGCTCCATGCACCGGGAGCCCGACGTGGGATTTGATCCTGGGTCTCCAGGATTGCACCCTGGGCCAAAGGCAGGCGCCAAACCGCTGCGCCACCCAGGGATCCCAAATTCATATCTTTCAATAGTAACTCTGTGAATGGGCTTAATGATCCCATCAAAAGACGCAGGGGTTCAGATTGGATAAAAAAGCAATACCCATCTATTTACTATCTACAAGAGACTCATTTTAGACCTAAGGACACCTCCAGCCTGAAAATGAAGGGATGGAGAATCATTTACCATTCAAATGGTCCTCAATAGAAAGCTGGGGTAGCAATCCTCATATAAGATAAATTAAAGTTTACCCCAAAGACTGTAGTAAGAGATGAAGAGGGACACTATATCATACTTAAAGTATCTATCCAACAAGAGGACCTAACTATATGAATATTTATGTCCCTATTTTGGGAGCTGTCAAGTATATCAATCAATAACCAAAATAAATACATACTTAGATAATAATACACTAATAGTAGGAGACTTCAACATGGCACTTTCTGCAAATGACAGATATTCTAAGCACAACATCACCTAAGAAACAAGAGCTTTAAATGATACACTGGACCAGATGGATTTCAAAGATATTTACAGAACTTTACATCCAAACGCAACTAAATACACATTCTTCTCAAGTGCACATGGAACTTTCTCCAGAATATACCACATACTGGCTCACAAATCAGGTCTCAACTGATACCAAAAGATTGGGATTGTCTCCTGCATATTTTCAGACCACAATGCTTTGAAACTAGAACTCAATCACAAGAAGAAATTTGGAAGAAACTCAAACAGGTGGAGGTTAAAAAGCATCCTGCTAAAAGATGAATGGGTCAACCAGGAAATGAGAGAATAATTAAAAAGATTCCTGGAAACTAATGAAAATGAAGATACAACCATTCAAAATCTTTAGGATAGAGCAAAAGCAGTCCTAACAGGGAAATATATTGCAATACAAGCATCCCTCAAAAAAAATGGAGAAAATTCAAATACACAAGCTAAACTTGACCTAAAGGAACTGGAGAAAGAACAACAAGTAAAGCCTACATCAAGCAGAAGAAGAGACATAATAAAGATTTGAGCAGAACTCAATGAAATAGAACCAGAAGAACTGTAGAACAGATCAACAAAACCAGGAGTTGGTTCTTTGAAAGAATTAACAAGATAGATAAACCATTAGCCAGCCTCATTAAAAAGAAAAGAGAAAAGACTCAAATTAATAAACCATGAATGAAAGCGGAGAGATCACAACCAATACCAAGGAAATACAAACGATTTTAAAAACATGTTATGAACAGCTATACGCCAATAAATTAGGCAATCTAGAAGAAATGGACACATTTCTCTATTTCTACCAAAACTGGAACAGGAAGAAATAGAAAACCCGAACAGGCCAATAACCAGGGAGGAAATTGAAGCAGTCATCAAAAACCTCCCAATACACAAAAGTCCAGGGCCAGATGGCTTCCCAGGGGAATTCTATCAAATGTTTAAAGAAGAAATAATACCTATTCTACTAAAGCTCTTCCAAAAGATAGAAAGGGATAGAATACTTCGAAACTCGTTCTATAAGGCCAGCATCACCTTGACTCCAAAACCAAAGACCCCACCAAAAAGGAGAATTATAGACCAATATCCTTGATGGACACAGATGCAAAATTCCCAACAAGATACTAGCCAATATGATCCAATAGTACATTAAGAAGATTATTCACCATGACCAAGTGGGATACATCCCTGGGATGCAAGGCTGGTTCAACACTCATAAAACAATCACGTGATAGATCACATCAACAAGAGAAAAAACAAGAACTATCTGATCCTCTCAATAGATGCAGAGAAAGCATTTGACAAAATACAGCATCCATTCCTGATCAAAACTCTTCAGAGTGTAGGGATAGAGGGAACATTCCTCAGCATCTTAAAAACTATCTACTAAAAGCCCACAGCAAATATCATTCTCAATGGGAAAACACTGGGAGCCTTTCCCCTAAGATCAGGAACAAGACAGGGATGTCCACTCCCACCACTGCTATTCAACATAGTACTAGAAGTCCTAGCCTCAGCAATAAAGCAACAAAAAGAAATAAAAGGCATTCAAATTGGCAAAGAAGAAGTCAAATTCTCCCTCTTTGCAGATGACATGATACTGTACATAGAAAACTCAAAAAACTTCACCCCAAGATTGCTAGAACTCATACAGAAATTTGGCAGTGTGGCAGGATACAAAATCAATGTCCAGAAATCAGGGCTATTTCTATACACTAACAATGAGACTGAAGAAAGAGAAATTAAGGAGTTAATACCATTTACAATTGCACCCAAAAACATGAGATACCTAGGAATAAACCTAACCAAAGAGGTAAAGGATCTATACCCTAAAAAACCACAGAACGCTTCTGAAAGAAATTGAGGAAGACACAAAGAGATGGAAAAATATTCCATTCTCATGGATTGGAAGAATTAATATTGTGAAAATGTCAATGCTACCCAGGGCAATTTACATATTTAATGCAATCCCTATCCAAATACCATGAACTTTCTTCAGAGAGTTGGAACAAATCATCTTAAGACTTGTGTGGAATCAGAAAAGACCCCGAATAGCCCGGGGAATATTGAAAAAGAAAACCAGAGCCAGGGGCATCACTATGCCAAATTTCAAGTTGTACTACAAAGCTGTGATCCACCAATGAGAATGGGGAAAATTAACAAGACAGGAAACCACAAATGTTGGAGAGGATGCAGAGAAAAGGGAACCCTCTTACACTGTTGGTGGGAATGTGAACTGGTGCAGCCACTCTGGAAAACCATGTGGAGGTTCCTCAAAGAGTTAAAAATAGACTTGCCCTACGACCCAGCAATTGCACTGTTGGGGATTTACCCCCAAAGATTCAGATGCAATGAAACGCCAGGACACCTGCACCCCGATGTTTCTAGCAGCAATGTCCACAATAGCCAAACTGTGGAAGGAGCCTCAGTGTCCATGGAAAGATGAATGGATCAAGAAGATGTGGTCTATGTATACAATGGAATATTCCTCAGCCATTAGAAATGACAAATACCCACCATTTGCTTCAATGTGGATGGAACTGGAGGGTATTATGCTGAGTGAAGTAAGTCAATCGGAGAAGGACAAACATTATATGTTCTCATTCATTTGGGGAATATAAATAATAGTGAAAGGGAATAGAAGGGAAGGGAGAAGAAATGGGTAGGAAATATCAGAAAGGGAGACAGAACATAAAGACTCCTAACTCTGGGAAACGAACTAGGAGTGGTGGAAGGGGAGGAGGGCGGGGGGTGGGGGTGACTGGGTGATGGGCACTGAGGGGGGCACTTGACGGGATGAGCACTGGGTGTTATTCTGTATGTTGATAAATTGAACACCAATAAAAAAATAAATGTATTTTTAAAAAAAGCTGTGATCATCAAGACAATGTGGTACTGGCACAAAAGCAGATACATAGATCAATGGAACAGAATAGAGAACCCAGAAATGGGCCCTTAACTCTATGGTCAACTAATATTCGACAAAGCAGGAAAGACTATCCACTGGGAAAAAAAAGTCTATTCAATAAATGGTGCTGGGAAAATTGGACATCCACATGCAGAAGAATGAAACTAGACCATTCTCTTACACCATACACAAAGATAAACTTAAAATGCATGAAAGATCTAAACGTGAGAAAAGAATCCATCAAAATCCTAGAGGAGAACACAGGCAACACCCTTTTTGAACTTGGCCACAGCAAGTTCTTGCAAGATACATCTATGATGGCAAGGGAAACAAAAGCAAAAATGAACTATTGGAACTTAATCAGGTTAAAAAGCTTCTGCACAGCAAAAGAAACAGTCAACAAAACTAAACGACAGCCTACAGAATGGGAGAAGAAATTTTCAAATAACCTATCAAATAAAGGGCTAGTATCCAAGATCTATAAAGAACTTATTAAACACAACAGCAAAGAAACAAACAATCCAATCATGAAATGGACAAAAGACATGAACAGAAATCTCACAGAGGAAGACATAGACACGGCCAAGAAGCACATAAGAAAATGCTCCACATCACTTGCCATCAGGGAAATACAAATCAAAACCACAATGAGATACCACCTCACACCAGTGAGAATGGGGAAAATTAACAAGACAGAAAACCACAAATGTTGGAGAGGATGCGGAGAAAGGGGAACCCTCCTGCACTGTTGGTGGGAATGTGAACTGGTGCAGCCACTCTGGAAAACTGTGTGGAGGTTCCTCAAAGAGTTAAAAATAGACCTGCCCTACGACCCAGCAATTGCACTGCTGGGGATTTACCCCAAAGATACAGATGCAGTGAAAGACCAAGACACCTGCACCCCAATGTTCACGGCAGCAATCTCCACAGTGGCCAAACTGTGGAAGGAGCCTCGGTGTCCTTCGAAAGATGAATGAATAAAGATGTGGTCTATACATACACTGGAATATTCCTCAGCCATCAGGGAGGACAGATACCCACCATTTGCTTCGATGTGGATGGAACTGAAGGGTATTATGCTGAGTGAAGTAGGTCAATCGGAGAAGGACAATCATTAGATGGTTTCACTCATATAGGGAATATAAAAAATAGTAAAAGGGATTATAGGGGAAAGGAGAAAAAATGAGTGGGAAAAATCAGAGAGGATGACTAACCATGAGAGACTCTTAACTCTGGGAAATGAACAAGGGGTAGTGGAAGGGGAGGTAGGTAGTGGGTTGGGTGACTGGGTGACAGGCACTGAGCGGGCACTTGATGGGATGACCACTGATTGTTATACTATATGTAGGCAAATCGAATTGATCTCTAATTTAAAAAATATACAAAAAAATAAAAATAAAAAATAAACTTTAGCTGTATTTTTAAACCTGTTTTCTCTATTAATGAAGTTGAGAATCATTTCATATGTTTATTAATGCATTTGTGTTCTGTTTTGATTTTTTTCAGGTCCTTTGCCACTAAAAAAGTGGCAAAAGAAGCTTTGTTTTCTTTTATTAATTTGTAAAATATCTATATATATTCTGAATGTGAATCCTTTGTAATAAGCATTATAAATATATTCTTCTAATCTTTGTTTGATTTTCGCTAAGGGTTTCATGTCATATAGAAGTCATTTTCTACATTTTAATGCAAGTTTTCCTTTACAGTTCATGCCTTTTATTGTTTGTATAAAATTATCTCATATCACAAGGTCATAAAGATATTTTATATATTTTTTAAAGTATTTTATTTATTTACTTGACAGAGAGAGAAAGAGCAAGCATAAGCAGGGCAAGGGGTAGAAGGAAAGGGAGAAGCAAACTACCCTCTGAGCCGGGAGCCTGTTGGAGGACTCGATCCCAGGATTCTGAGATCATGACCTGAACTGAAGGCAAATGCTTCACCAACTGAGCCACTCAGGCATGCCCCCCCCCTTTTTTTTAACATTTTAAGTGCTGCTTTAACCTCTAGGTTTTTAGTCTATCTCAAATGCATTCAGAATATTTCCCCACTTGGATATCACTTTTCTCAAAGCTACTTTTTTTCCTAGGAATTTATTACACATTACATTATTACACATACATTATATCAGATAAAATTAATGTCTTATTTTGATTATTCTCATATCTCTCATCTTATTACTCTTCCTTCACTTTCTAAAAAATCACATTTCACAATTTTTTCCATATGTTATTTCTATATATTTTTTTAAATTTTCTTTTTCCTTGGTGACTGCAATAGACTTTTCTGCTTCTTGCTCATACTCCCATTTTCTCCTCCAGCCACTTGGAAGGATTAAATAACCCCACCTGAAAGTTAGAGGTAGATACACGTCTTGATTTGACCAATGAGGTATGAACAAAAAGGAAGTCTGTCATTTCTAGATGGAAGCATTAAGAGCCAATAGCCCTTTCCCCATGATCCTATAACAAACTCAGCAACCAAGGATGTCTCATGTTACACATGGCAGCTATTGGAGAGTGCTTTCTCCAGCTTGGAATGTTGGTAAAAAAATGGGTCCCAGGGTAATTGACCAGGAGACAAAGTCAGACTTACTTACAATGGACACTGAATCAGCAAGAAAGAAGCCTTTGGTGTCAAAGTTCAGAGATTTGGCCATTCTTCAGCATAATTTATTCTAATCTGATTGATATAGTACCTTCCCAGTAGATTTTCTATGTAGACTATCATAACCATAGTAAAAATTTCTTTCCTTTTTTGCAGACTCCATAACACTTGTACTTTCTATCTCCCATCTCCTTGCATTGAAAAGAGCCTCCCATGCATTACTGCGTGTGTGCAGAACATCCATTGGATGTTAAGGCGATAGGAGGTGTCTTTGACTTGTGTCTCTGCTTAATGTAATGGCTAATAAGTATCTCCAAAAAGTACTCCATTTGCTGTCGGGCTCTTATAGCTGACTTTTCTCAGGCAACAGAATTTCATTTTTATTTCTACTTTATTTGCTAGATTTTTAAAAATCACAAACAATGCTGAATTTAATCAAACAGTCTTTATTGCTGTGTCATAGAACTTGGAACCTAATGGTTCCCAGTCAAGGTGATTTTGTACTCTAGATCCTTTGCATCTCCACAGAAAACATAGAGTGGACTTGAGAGTTTCAACAACAAAAATAAAAATAGCAACACTGACAAATCCCACTGTGATTTGGAATCCACAGATGTATTTGAGGGGAATTAATCATAATTAATAACAATATGGGATGTTTGGTGACCTCCCTGTATGTCTTTAGTTCTGTATAAAAAGACTGTAGAGTCCAGGATTTATCTGTTATATTTTGTTTTGCTTTTTCCTAGAGAAGATGATTTCCTCTCCTGTT